>NC_048595.1:351201577-351801577 GCF_003668045.3 Cricetulus griseus
CAAAGTTACTTGCAAATGCTGAAGCAGTTGCTTGTTCTCAAAGATGATTATTGGTAACCTCAGGCTTTCTTTCTTTCTTTCTTTCTTTCTTTCTTTCTTTCTTTCTTTTTCTTTCTTTCTTTGTTTTCTTTTTTCCTGACTAGAAATTAGCACTAAACTTCATCTAATTTGATTTCCCCATGACTAAAAGAGGCAAGAAAACAATTTAGATGAAAAAATAAAATTAAGCCATGGAGTTTTAATGGTATGTTGTCTTTATTTGTATGTGAAAAGGGCTGGGGATCACAAATGAAATTAAGCATGAAATTATATGGGATTGTTTTGAGAACTTCTTTTACAACTAGAAATTGTATGTTTTACTAAATTTACCAATAGACAATGGAAAAATCAGATACTGTGAAAGAACAAATATTAAGCTGAGGATATTCAAACCAGATACAGGAAAGTTATAATTTTATTGGCAATAAAGTTAAATTTAAAGTGACACAAAAAACAGAAATTTAACACTTAAAGAGCATCTTAGAACCACAGGGGTGCCTGTGCATGTCTATACTCTTAATGCTTAGGAAGCTGTGTTGAGAATCAATGACTTTGGGGTCAAGTTGAGCTAGATAGTGAGTTTAAGGTTCGCCCCAGCACTTATAATGAAACCCTGTCTCAAAAAGAATATGAATAAAACTCCTGACAGAAATCTTCCAAACACTCAAAAACAACAAAAATGAAACAATTTGGGGAATACCTGAGGCAAGGGGAAAACATGTAAATTAGGGGAAATAAGAACAAAATTAAAAGGATGTGGATATTTCTTTTTTTCTCCATTTTTATTTGAATTAGAAACAAGATTGTTTTACATGTCAATGCCAGTTCCATCTCCCTCCCCTCCTCGCCTGCCCCCCACTTACATGCTACCTATCCAACACCGTTTCTGCTCCCAGGGAGGGTTAGGCCTTCCATGGGGGGTTCTTCAGAGTCTGTCATATCCTTTACGATAGGGCCTATGCCCAACCCTGTGTGTTTAGGCTCAGGGAGTATCCCTCTGTATGGGATGGGCCCCAAAGTCCGTTTCTATGCTATGGATAAGTACTGATCTACTACAGGGGACCCCATTGATTTCCCAGGCCTCCTTACTGACACCCACATTCATGGGGTCTGGATCAGTTCCATGCTGGTTTCCCAGTGATCAGTATGGGGACCAAGAGTACCCCCTTACTCAGGTCAGCTGTTTCTGTGGGTTTCACCAGCCTGGGATTTACCACTTTGCTCATCACTCCCCCTTCTCTGCAACTGGTACACCAAACATACAGAAATGGATATTTCTTTGAGACTTTCCTTCTATGGCATAGGCTGGCCAAGAATTTATTAGGTAGGTGAAGAATTTATTGGGTGTGTCACTGGGACTGGTTCTGAGCCATGTTGCAAATGGAACCTTGGTTTTTATGAATGCCACAGAAACATTCTACTCATTGAGTTACACTCCCAGCCCATGCAATGGATTTGCATACTCCCATTTTATCTTTTATTTAAAATTTCATACTAAATATTAACAAAGGAGAAACTGCTACAGTGTCTAAAGATGCTCACCTAACATTTTTCATAGAATCTTGACAGACACAGTGAGACAGTCTAGAAACCTTTGAAGGAGAGAATGCTGCCAATTATATTTTCTTGTTAAATATTTTAAAATGCTAAAATGAGTTTCACAAAACATGTATCTACTTGATATAAATTTTCAACTAATAAAAGGTTTTTTGGGAACAACTCAAAAGATAAGTATATATATAACATTATAGTTGCCATAATGTTAGAAAAACAAATTATGCTCAACAAATTTCTTTTTTTATAAAGGCAATGACAAAAATGGGTGGTTTAATATTAATAGGTATATTAAGTATCTTATGAGCTTTTATTAATATTTTACTTATTACTATAAATTTCTATCCATTAAAGTCATTTATCAGCTTTATCCTATTGATTACTTTATAAAAGACCAACTCAGTCAAAAACTCTGTTTAGTCATTACTGGAAAATATTTAAGGTGACTTTCCGTAAAGAAGGAGCCATAGACTTTAGCTCTAATTTTAAATAAATCTTAAAAAGAAACTTTTCTAAGGTAATATATATAATTAAATAAGTGTATCATGTATCTCCTCAACAACGTAGAAATTTAGGATTTCTTCAGTAAAATCTGTAAGTTAACAGAACCTTCAGTGTTACATTTCATTGAATAACATAAAGTCAGCTGCCGTTGTGTTTTGTGCAATTGGATGTAAAGTTCAATTTGCTATAATATATCTGTACTCCGTGCTTGAAGGGAAGTTTTCTTTCACAGTGCTTGCCTAATTACCCTTGATTATTTCCTTTCCTTTAAGAGAAATGACTACAAAATAGGTATGGATTAGAACCAGAAAGAAATGTTGATGACATATCCAAAGTGGAGGGGGGTATGAAAGGTTTATTTAGAAGTAAATGTGTATGCGGTCAGCATGCTAATTTAAATAAATCGTGGTAGTGCTAAATCCTGATAAGACTTGGGCTGAACAAAGTTGATGGAGAAGTGGGCATTTCCACCTTTAATTTGAACTCAGATTTTATTCAGTTTAGGTTTCCTGCAGTAGCAACTGTGTTGTTTAGATTCCCACTTGTCTCTTGTCAACTCCCAACTCTAGTATTAACATAAATAAAACAACCTATGATACATTTTCCTAGAAATAATTTTGACTTTCCCGTTGGACAAGAGTGCCTAGTGTTGAGCCCAATATTTGTGCTGGGTATTGGGCATGAAATCTCATTTTGATATTTCCCATTTGAGCAGTTTATGCTGAAGTTCTCCAGTCCCAACAGACATGTGCTAGCTGTGCTAGAAGACAATTTTTCATAAATCTCTCACATTTCTTCATTTCTGAGTATTAACAACCAATTCACTTGGATTAATCTACACCCAGAGTAATATAAATATGAAACAACACGCTCCCCAGTGATATCTGAGATACAAAAATATAAAATCTCTCCATTCCCAGAGAGAATCTGTTTATATTTTCGGAAAACATGTAATGTCAGATGTTTCCTTGAGTGGCTCCTGGGCTCAGTACTGACTGGTTTTCTGACTGTGGATCACACTGCAGACCCTGCCTCTCCAGTGCAAACCATGAAGATTGGGATTGTTGTTTCTTTGAAAACTAAACATAAGGCTAAGAATAAAAATAGAGAGCAAAGAATTTCAGATGATTAAATCACATCCTTCTAGAGAGAGGAATGTTATGAGAGCCCGAAATATACATATGCCTATATATCCCAATTTATTAAGGGATGCTATGGGGAAACAGTCTTATGGATACAAGACAAGGTTAACCAGTTGAGAAATCCTTCCATTCTGCCCAGAGAACAGACCACATGCTGCTTTGGACCACATGACCTAGTCTTCATGACCCAAGATAACACAAGACCTCTGTCCCTCTCCTCTTAAGCAATTACATCCACAGACAAAAAGCCAAGAGCTAAGGCGGGTACCCCAAAGCTATTGGTGGAATGAATTCCCACAATGGAGGGAAATGTAAAGCTTATTAAATGAGGGTGTGAAAGAAGCAAATGCAACTTGATGTCTAATAAGTCTTTATAGCCAGTAGAGGTAAAGGAGAAGGAGTGGGGTAGATCAATATAAAGAGGGAAAATGAATGACTATGAAAGGCAGAGATAATAAATTGCTGATAAAGTTTCCAAATCTCAGGAAAAATCACCTCACTGTGTTACAAATAAAAGGACTTAGCAAAATTAAAGACCTTCATTTGTACGTTTATTATCAGTTTTTAAAAATTAAATAAGAATTTCACTGTATTCTCAAAATTGATTTGTAATTAAATAAAAATTAAAATTCACTACAAATTTTACAAAGTGAACATGGATATTTAGAAGAACATAGCACAAGTTAATTTTGTGTAATAAAAATTTGAATATAATACTATTTAACTAGTTAAGTTACTAGCCATGATATTTTGAATAGGGTTGATATTATTTAGTAATACTTTTATATGCAGCCATACATACCTAACACTATCTAATGGTTTTATACAACAGCATTGAGTATCATGATACTTGGAAAGACTTACCTGTCTATGTCTAGATTAATAATTCTCAAGAAGTTTAGTTACACTGGAAATGATAAAATTGGATACCTAAGGCTGGCTGAATTTCACTGTCTCTGTCTCTTTTTACCATTCTTTTTATTTTCTGGCTATCTGCTCTTACATGGTCTGCACTTTTTCACATTGGTTCTGTAAGCTGTAGTGTAGCAGCATAAGTGGCATCAGAGAAACAAAACAACTGTTATCATAGGGACTTAGAGAATACAAATTCATCTTACACATCAACACAGAAGCTGTATCACCTCTTCTTACGCAGCCAGGAAAGTCACACTGTGCCATCATGTAGTATTCTATCAAATTCAAGAGATTCCAGGTGGAGACAATGAGTGATCACCAGCTCGCTATACAGATAATATAAAGAGAGCACTGAACTTTTCTACTTAGTCAGAGACTACCACCTTAATGAAAGATATCCATGGAATAAAAACACATATGCACATACATGAAAGATTATCATTGAGTACTGAAAAACCTGATACCAACATTAAAATCTCAATAGACAGCTTGCATACTGACAATAGGAAAAACAAGGGAATAAAGCAGAAGGCAAGGGATAAAACAGGACACAAAGAAATTAAAGGGAAATTTTCTTGGGATTAATATTTGAATATATTCAGTTCCAGAAAGATGAAATATAGGCAATGAAAGTAAGGGACATCAATGAAAAATATATTGCTGTAACCCTGGGCAGAAATATTGAGATTGCAAAGTGAAAGGGCCCTGTGAGCACATTGTAGTTTGATAGAAAGAGCATAAACAACAAAGAACTATGCCTTAAATTAAAATTCAAAAATCTGGAGCATGAATGGTTCTATAAACATTCAGGGAGAAATTCATAAATCTTAGACAAGATGAAGACCTCAGAATGACTGCAGATTTATTTGTGGTACCATGAAAAGGAGATAGTGAAATGTTATATTCCACATTATCAAGAAAAATTATACCCAGCCTTGATTCTTTAAAAAAAAAATCAGAAGTCCTTATACTTCCATTTGGATATCACATAAAAATCAAAAGTAAGCAAACAGAGAAAAACAATAGAGTAAAACTTGGATGACTGAATTGGTTCAGCCTTTAAGTACTTTCTGCCTAGTCTGAAGACCTGTGTGTCATCCACAAAACCAACAGGGTAAATACAGAAGTTGTGTTCAGTACACTACATACATGCTGTGTATGCACTATATATATATACATGCACCCCACCCATGAGCGCGCACACACACACACACACACACATACACACACACACACACACACACACACACACACACACACAGTGTTTTTTTTTTTTTTAACATGTAGAAGATTTGAGAGCAAAGTACTCATGAAGAACCACCACAGGATGGAAGCTATTAACATTTTGGATCTCAAATACAGAATTAGAAACCTCACAAACTTAGGGAGATTTGTCTTAAAATACTGAATACTATTTGATCCTTATAGCTTGGGGGAATGCAAATTTGCTTAAATAATAAAGTAATAAAAAATCATGTATATTTAAGAATGTTTCTTTTCTCTCTTCTTTTTAATTGAAAATAGAATCTTCACTCTACAATACATCTGGATCATTGTTTCCCCTCCATTTCTTTCTTTTTTAATATTTTTTATTAGTTCAAATTAGGAACAAGCTTGCTTCACATTGTCTCTCTTTCTGCCTTTTGGTTAGTTTGGATAGAGGTTTTCTATCTTGTTGATCTTCTCAAAGAACCAACTCTTGTTTCATTAATTCTTTGTAATGTTTTCTGTGTTTCTACTTTATTGATTTCAGCCCTCAGTTTGATTATTTCCTGGCATCTACTCCTCCGAGGTGAGTTTGCTTCTTTTTGCTCTAAAGCTTTCAGTTGTTCTGTCAATTCTCTAATGTGACTTTTCTCCAGTTTCTTCATATGGGCACTTAGTGCTATGAACTTTCCCCTTAGCATTGCTTTCAGAGTGTCCCATAGTTTGGGTATGTTGTGTCTATATTCTCATTAAATTCTAGGAAGTTTTTAATTTCTTTTTTTTTCATTTCTTCCTCAACCCAGGAATGGTGCAATTGTGTGTTATTCAATTTCCACGAGTTTTTAGGTATTCTGCAATTTGTATTGGGGTTGAATTCTAGCTTTAAAGCATGCTGATCTAATAAGATACAGGGGATTATTTCAATTCTTTTGTATCTCTGGATGTTTGCTTTGTTGTTAACTATGTGGTCAATTTTAGAGAAGGTGCCATGTGGTGCTAAGAAGAAGGTATATTCCTTTGTGTCTGGATGGAATGTTCTATAGATATCTGTTAAACCGAGTTGGGTCATGATATCTGTTAGATCCTTTAGTTTCTTTTTTAAGTTTCTGTTTGGTGGTCCTGTCTAATGGTGAAAGTGGCATTTTGAAGTCTCCTGCTATAAGTCTGTGTGATTTTATGTATGGTTTGAGCTTTATTAATGTTTGTTTTACAAATATGTTTGCCTTCCTATTTGGGGCATAGGTGTTCAGGATTGAGACTTCATCTTGATGGAATTTTCCTGTGATGAGTATGAAATGCCCTTCTTCATCTCTTTTGATTGATTTTAGTTTGAAATCTAATTTGTTAGATATTAGGTTTGCTACATTAACTTGTTTCTAGGGCCTATTTGATTGGAAAAATTTTCACAACCCTTTATTCTGAGGTAACGCCTGTCTTTGAAGTTGAGGTGTGTTTCTTGTATACAGCAGCAGGATGGATTCTGTCTTCATATCCATTCTCTTAGCCTGTATCTTTTTATGGGCAGGTTAAGTCCATTGACATTGAATGATATTACTGTCCATTGATTGTTAGTTCTTCTTTGTTTTGGATTTATTGTTTGTGGTGTCACTGTGTGTGTTTTTGCCCTCTTGTTTTTTTGTTTTGTTTTGTTATTTTTTCCATGTATGGTAAAATTGGATTATCTAATGCCTATGTATTTGTGAGAGTACTTATCTTCATTGGGTTGGAGTTTTCCTTCCAGAACTTTCTGTATTGCTGGATTTGTTGATATGTATTGTGTTAGTTTGGTTTTGTCATGGAATATCTTGTTTTCTCCTTCTATAGTGACTGAAACCTTTGCTGGGTACAGTAGTCTGGGTTGGCATCCATGCTCCCTTAGTGTTTGTAGGGTATCTGTCCAGGACCTTCTGGCTTTCAAAGTTTCCATTGAGAATTCGGGTGTGATTCTGATAGGTCTACCTTTATATGTTACTTGGTCTTTTACCTTTGCTGCTCTTAATATTTTCTCTATATTCTGTAGGTTTGGTGTTTTGTTTATTATGTTCCAAGGGGACTTCTTTCTGTGGTCCAGTCTGTTTGGTTCTTGTACTTTCACAGGCATATCCTTCTGTAGGTTGGAGAAGTTTTCTTCTATTATTTTGTTGAATATTTTTTCAGTACCTTTGAGCTGCATTTCTTCACCTTCTTCTATAACTCTTATTCTTAGATTTGGCCTTTTCACGGTGTTCCATATTTCCTGGATATTTTGTGTTAGGTATTTGTTGGACTTGAGATTTTCTTTGGTCAATGTCTGTATATCCTCTAGGGAGTCTTCATCAACTGAGATTCTCTCTTCCATCCCTTGAATTGTATTTGTTGTACTCACATCTTTATTCTTGATCATTTATCCAGCCTTTCTATTTCCAACATGCCTCATTCTGTGTTTTCTTTATTGTGTCTATTTCAGCTTTCCTGCCTCAGACTGTTTCAAGTACTTCCTTCACTTGTTTGGTTGTTTTTTTCTTGGCTTTCTTTAGATTCTTTAAGAGATTGTTTACTTTTTGGATTTTTTGGCTTGTCTTTTCCTTCATTTCATGTAATTTTTTGCTTGTTTTTTCTTCTATTTCTTTAAGGGATTTTCTTGTTTCCTCTTTAAAGGTCTCTATCATCTTCCTAAGATAATTTTTGAAGTGCATATCTTCTACATCCTCTGCACTGGGCTTTTCATATCTTGCTGGTGTGTGATCCTTAGATCCTTAGATTGTGGTGGTGTCATCTTGGTCTTTCTGTTGTTGAATGTGTTCTTACTCTGTCTTCTTCCCATCCCTCCTTCCAGTGAATGCAAGTGGGGTCTCCCCCTCTCTCCAGTGGCAAGTGGAGGGCTCAGCCTCTGGCGGCAGCCAGATGGTAGAGGGTGGTTTGTGGACAACCGTGAGGTGTGTCTGTACTCAGGGTGTGCCTTCCGGTAGGGGCAGGTCCACTCTTGTCCATGGCGGATGTTCAGGCAGAAGCTAGCAGGGGTTGATGGGGGAGTTTTGGGGGGCAGAGCAGTGCCCAGATTCACCTGAAACTCAGGCCCTCACCGCAGGACAGAGAGCAGTGTGCAGACAGGGGTGAGGTGTGTCCAGAGTCCCCCTTCCTCTACTTCTACACCTGATAAAGTCTTTTTCTGTTTCCTCTTTAGAAATTAACAGGCTTCTAGGAGCAGGTAGACAAAAAGGAGAATAGATCCAATAGGAGAAGGCAAAAGCCCTCAAATCTAGACTAGACAAGGGAACCCAATAGGAGGAAGAGTCCCAATAGCTTTAAATAGAGTCAGAGATACATCTGCTCCCAATGTTAGGAGTCCCACAAAAAAAAAAGTTAAAACAAAAGAAAACCCAGCAAGCTTATAGCCATAACATATATACAGAGGACCTAGTGCAGACCAATATAGGTCCCATGGTTGTTGCTTAAGTTTCTGTGAGTCCATATGTGCCCTGCTTAGTTGATTTGGTGAGCCATGTTCTCCTGGTATCATTCGTCATTTCTGACTCTTACCTTCCACCTCTTTCTCAGGAATCCTGATCTCTGAGAATAGAGACATGAAGGAGGTCTCCAGTTTAGACTAACTATTCACATATTGTCTTAGTGTGTTTCTCTGCACCTGTTCCCACCTGCTGCCAGATGAAGTCTTTCTGATGACTGGACAAGGGTCTGATCCATGATCTATTATCCATGACTATAGCAAAATATCATTAGGAATCCTTTCCTTTCTTTCTTTCTCTCTCTCTTTCTTTCTTTCTTTCTTTCTTTCTTTCTTTCTTTCTTTCTTTTTTCTTTCTTTCTTTCTTTCACCCAGTAGTGATTGTGTCTACCCTACATCTCTGAGATATATAGTCTTTGGTTCCTAGAAGTCCCTACAGTAGTGTGCATGGGCTCCCTCTTCTAGCATGGGCCTCAAGTTGGTTGCCATTCCCATACTACTGGAAAGATGGACAGAATGAGAGTACTGGGAGAGACAGCTAGAAGTGAGGAGCATTGGTGGGTGATGTGGAAAACTAGTAGAATGTAAAGTTCCTGGCATCTATGGGGGTGATCCTAAAAAGAACACCAAGTAATAGAGGAGATAGAGTCTGAACTGGCCATCTTTTGTAGTCAGGCAAGGCTTCTAGCAGTTTGAACCAGGTCACATTTATTTGAGTCATTGGCTGATGAGGGTCCTCTGAGATCCCTGAACAGTACAGGATGATGATAGACAAAAGGCTGGGAACTGGCAGTGGGGTGGCATTGCTAAGAACAATGTCCATAAAACTCCTTGAATGTAGAGAGGTCCAGCTGGTGCCTGCATTGAGCCTATATCCCAAGGTCTTAGTCTATTTGGAGTCAGAATGTACTCTTTCGGGTACAGAAAGAGAAACCTGGACACCAACCCAACCACAAAACCCTCAACCTCAAATTTGTCCTGCCTATCATAATGTTTCTTAACATAGTCTTGATAAAAAGAAGGGGAGAAAAGGAGGATTGAGGAGGACATAATGGGGCAGGGAGGTTGAGTTTAGGAAAGAACAGAAGAGAGTAAGATAAGAGATACTATGATAGAGGGAGACATTGTAGGTTTGAAGAGAAACCAGACACTAGGAAAATTTCTGGAGAGCTACAATAGTGACACCAACTAACAATCTAAGCAACAGAGGAAAGGCTACCTTAAATCCCCTCCCCTGATAAGGAGATTGATGAATAATTTATATCCCATCCTATAGCCTTCATCCAGCAGCTGGAGGAAGTAGAAACAGACACCCATAGCTAAACACAGAACTGAACTGGAATCCAGTTGCAGAGATGGAGGAGTGATGAGCAAAGGGGTCCAGACCAGGCTGGTGAAACCCACAGGAACAGCTGACCTGAACAAGGGGGAGCTCTTGGTTCCCAGACTAATAGCTGGGAAACCAGCATGGAGCAGATCCAGACCCCCTGAATGTGGTGTCAGCAAGGAGACCTCAGAAACATTTGGGGCCCCTTGTAGTGGATCAGTACCTATCCCTAGCATAGGAATGGACTTTGGGAGCCCATCTCACATGGAGGGATACTCCCTAGCCTAGACACAAAGGGGTGGACCTGGCTCTATCCCATAGGATATAACAGACTCTGAAGACACCATATGGAATGCCTCACCCTTCCTGGGGAGCAGAAAGGGTATGGGATAGGTAGGGTGTTAGTTGGGGGGGCAGGGGAGGAGAGGGGAGAGGGAACTGGGATTGACATGTAAAATAATCTTTCTAAATAAAAAAATTAAAAGCACAATTTGAAAAAACGAAATAAATGATAAAAAAGAAGACTGTAATATTGGTCGAAATATGTTGTGTGATAAAAGAAGTTAACCCTTGATTTTATAAAGGAATAGAACTAAAGTCTTTATTGTATTCAGCTCTAATCACGTTGACAAAGGTTGACCAATGGGTGAAGAATTGTATACTGATCAAGCCTAAGAGATGGAATGAAAGTATTCAACATAATTCCCAAAGGAATATCAGATTTCTTTGAGATCATAAGCAAATTCACAAGAAAATTACGTTTATAAAGTTTTAGTGAAGTAAACTGAAAACACATTGGCAAATTCAAAGTATCAACAGACAGCAAAGTTTCTCATAAATTCTTACAATAAAACTGAGCCACCTATGGAAGGGTTATATTAGATTGAGTCATGTTTCCTCCTGAATCTACTTCTAATTTACTCAAGCAGAGAGTGCAGTAGCAGACCATAGAAATCATCCCACCTAAAACTAGCTTGGTGAGCTGGTTAGTTTAATTGGGGCTAATTACAGGGACCAGGGTACATCTAGATCTATGAGCATTCTTCTCCCTTCTTCCAGCAATTGCCAACAACTTATTTCTAGATGGAGGAATGTTGGTTAAGAGATGTATGGGTCCGCAGGCTCTTCCAGGACGAATGATAATTGAGTCAGTCTTGGGATGATCTTGTTGTCTTAAAGATAATCATTACGATTTCAAAATAGGAATGTCCATGTCATACTCAGAAGACAGAGTTTCTTAAACTAATATCAAAACCCAATGAAATGAGGTTATAAAATGAGCTATAAATAGTATTTAAAGAGAAAAGTATGCATAAATTCCCAATCATATGATTTAAATCTAATTTGTAAACTGATTGCAATTTTGATTAAAATTTACCATGGATTTTTCTTATTATGTAGAAGCTGACATACTTATTTAAAATCTATGTTGTAAGCTGAAAGCCAGGTTTTAGAATACAGATGAGGAAGGATACTTATTTGAATATATTTTTGTAATTTTTGTATGACTTTAGAAGCTGGAGTATTGAAAAGTGACAGTGGTTCTCTCCTTTGTCTTTGCTGATGTACCACAGAAACTTATCAGAATTTTTTTCTCACATTTCTGAAAAGTGAGAAGCCCAATGCTAATGTGTTGGCACCTGACAAGAGCCATTTTGATGTATTGTCCCTTGGTTCAAGCTCCAGAGGATGTGAGATCAAGAGAGAAGCAAACATGTCCTTTTACTCACAGACCATCCCCACGCTTTTTTGATAAGGGCCTCAGTCTCTACAAGGGTAGCACTCTCGAAGTCTTGTGGCCTGATAACTTAAGGCTTTACCTCCCAACACAGTTGCAGTGACAATTAAGTACCCAGTACATGCTTTTTTGCTAGAGGTACTCAAACAACAGTGGTGGTGAAATGCTAATAGACAAATGGGATGAAATCAGCACTGTAGAAAACAGCCATGGCTACTTAAAAGTATTTGGATGACTTAATTCCAGTTAAAATCAGTGACTTCAGAATGCCTATTCTATGCCAATCCTGATAAGCAGAACATTCCATGTGTGATGTCTGTACATTCTGTACATATAGCCAAACACATATTGTAAATATCCTTAAATTTCAAAATAAAGCTATGAAAATGTTTAAATATCAAAAATGGGGTGAAGCCATATGCTTGACAGTGAGCTAGTAGATTATTTCTATAATGGCTCTTCAAGAGTTGTGCAGTGACTGATGGATGAACTTGACTATTAAAATCAAATATTTCTTTAGGATACAAGAACCTATTATTACTGAAAGAAAAATCTCAAACCTGCATAATTACACATTGGTAAATCAGCATATAGAAATCATCTTTTAAATTGAGAGCAATAACACTACAGTTCAAGAGTACCACGTGGAAAGGCAGGTAGGAACACACACAGTAAGCCTGACAATTTTTAAAAAGTTAAGTGAGTATTTCCTAGGAATTGCACATGTAGTATATCTCTTCAAGGGACAGAAAGTCTGATGCTTGGAGCATGGTAGTAACATTCACAATTTTACATTAAGAATGAACTATCTGAGTATTAGGTAAACTAACCATAAAATGATGTAAATGGAAGCTAAGCAATGATCAAAGAGCATAGTTGATAGACTCTGGGCAGATGACAGAAGCATTGGAGACTCTAAAAAACTATTGGGAATTTATTTCAAAGTAAAAAAAGATTTGTTCATAGAATAAGTGAATAAAGCAAAAATTATGAAAAGCACTGTATGTATTTCTGAATCTAGGCTGTGGCATCAACTTTAAAATCTATTATTAGTTTAGCAGATAAGTTTCTACATATCATCATGGAATTTTTTAACACAATAGGGTTTAGTAGATTTTTCTCTACCTACTTTTCCTAACCATGCAGGAAGCCCCTCATCTCAGCCCCAAGTTCCTGCTTTTGTTTTGAGGCAATTTTAAGATATCTATCTTTCATTACCCTACAAATCCCTGACTTTCCACTCTCAACAACTGAAAGCATCAAATCCTTAATACCCACACCCATCAATTATCCACCCATAAAACTCCTCATTTTCCTCAAATAGTTGAAAATATTCTCCAGTAGGAAGGGGGCTGATCCACCTGCCTCTGCCTCTCACCACTGCCTTGCCATTTTCTGTAATTTTAAAAACAATATTTTAGTTATTTTTGGAGAATTTCGTAAAATGTATTTTAATCATATTTACTTCGCTAACCCAGCTTTACCCATATACACCCTCATTTGCCTACTCACTCAACTTCTGCTTCTCTCTTTCCTTGTTGCTATTGTATTTTAAGCCCATCAAATGAAATCTGTAATATTCAAGTAGTTTTGTGTATTGGACCTGACCTAGCATTTGTTCACACATACAGGGGTCATATGCTTAAAGACCATTGACTCTCCCTCTTCCTTTCCCAGTAGCTATTAGACCTCAAATCAGGGTGGGGCTTCATGCTTACATATATTTTCCATACTGAAATTTTATCTGGTTTGAAATTGTGCAGATATTGTGCATGTCATCACAATACCTCAGTGTTCATATGTAAAACTGCCCTGCTGGGTCCAGACAACACAGTTCATTTGTAGTTATCTACCACCTTTGGCTCTTAACAGTCCTTCTGGCCCCTCTTACTTGAGTATTCTTGAGCCTTGTGGATCATCCTATGATGTCAACATCTCATTTAGGTTTGAGCATTCCACAGACTGGTATTTTCTACATCTTGATCAGTTATGGGTCTCCATGTTAAATGCCATCTGTTGCAAGAAGCTTCTCTGTTGACAGTTGAGAGATGCACTATGTTGTGGCACTAAGTCATCAGGAGTCATTTTTATACTATTCTCATTTTGTGGAATAGTAGTTGTGAGTCGTGCCCATGGCCTATGACCTATCTAGCCAGGAAGTTCCATCTCTTCGAGTGGGCCTTATTCAGAAAGTAGTATGCGGTTATTGTCCTATGTAGGTTTCTATTGCCATGACCAAAAGCAACTTGGAGAGGAGAAAGATTTTTGTTGCTGTTGTTTGCTTGTTTTACATGCACCAAGCATAGTTCATCATTGTAGAAAGCAAAGGCAAGAAATCAAGGCAAGTACCTGAATGTGGAAACTGAAACAGAGACCATGGAAGCATGCTGCTTACTTGCTTGCTTTCCATGACTCATTCACCATATTGTTTTATACAAACCAAGAAGACCTTCCCATGGATGGCTCTACCCATACTATGCTAGGCAAAAAAAAAAAAAAAAAAAAGAAAGAAAAGCCAGACAGAAATTTGTTAATTGAATTTCCCTCTTCTCAAGTGTCTCTGGATTATGACAGTTAGCAATCAATAAATCAGTTACACAGTTACTCCCCAAACACATGTACTACTATTATATCACTAAACATATCTTGCCAAAGCAATTCTTATTTTATTTCATAGATTTTGCAGCTAGACAAAACTGACAATTAGGTGATTTTCCTTCTGTAATATGCATAGCACCTTCTAGCACTATGAGATTAGCCAGTAAGGACAAATGCTCCAAATGAGTACCATGTTTAGAATTATGTATGTTCTATGACTGATATGTGTGTGTCTTTGTCAATAAGGTTGGGCTGTCAAGTTCTGGGTGTTAAACAATAGCTTTGGCAATAACCTGTGATGTTTGGTGGTTCTTCAGTGTTCTACAGGCAAACAACTCAAAATAACATTACTCATTTCTGGTGTTGGTGTTTTTATCTGCTATCATGGGATGTCTGAATGGGTTATTGTCCTGGTTAAATTGTTAGCCAGTTTAATCTCTCCTTTACATGTATAAATAAGTTTCTACAACTCCTATCCTTATACTTCATTTCTTACTACTTTTATAATAATTGAGTCATAATAACCTCGTATTTTATTCATTCTTTTTCTTTTTTACTTTATTTTTGAACTATTTGGATATTCTTCAAGTTGTTGTTGGGTAAGGCAGCATCCATTTACTGGTTTAACTAGTGCAACGTCTGACAAAATTTGCTGATGTTTACAGTGACACAGATTCCTGATGCAGAGAAAAAAATCTATATTTGAATGTCTAAAAGTTTTATTTACATGTTCACCAGTTAAAACATGTCTCATATTCAAATTAGCCCAAATTTGTACTTAATTTGAACTTAGATATGAAGAATAATGTTCCTTTCTCTCCCTCCCTCCCACATTACTTCTCTCTGTTTTTTGTCAGTATCTAGAGATGTGTCCCAGATTAGCCACATACTGATCATCTTCCTGCCATGTACCTCTGTGCTAGTAGAGGAAAAGATATTCTTAACACAAAAATTATAGTTTTAACATAATAACCGTTCCTCTTTTTTACAATGTAATTTTTATAATTTCATTTAACTCAAATTCTTCATGTTTTCTTTTCAAATAAATCTTATGATATATATCTCATATTTCTTCCTCTAAAGAACATTTGCAGAGTTTGACTGTGATGTTAATTGAGTTCTATTAATACATGTTTGATATGTACTTTGAATAGTAGGAGTAGAAAACAATGCAGATGCTATCGTTAGATCCAAAATAAACACATGATACTCTGGAAAAATATTTAAAAAATAATATTTCAAAATAATCAAATGTTTTATATATATATATGTGTGTGTGTGTGTGTGTGTGTGTGTGTGTGTGTGTGTGTGTGTGTCCCTAAAGTTTATGCAGTTACATATAATGCAGAGACAATTATAGGCATCCATGTATACACTCTAAAAAAGTAAAGTCTGGATATTGACAACAAGAGATGGAAACATAATGGGGATGGAAAACTTCACTTGTTTTGGTAATAAGGCATACATCAGACTTGTTACAGATGAATAAGTATTAAAAGGGAGAATACATCAAGGAGAGCAGTTGGAGATAAGTACCTAAAGTGATTCCAATTCTTTCTTTGCTTAAGACTATATTTCCAGGCCTCTTTGTAATCCCGCATACTGTATCTACATCATTTTTATGTGCATACCACATGTGTATGTTAGCTGTTCCTAAGAAAGCATTGATATTCTTTTTTCCAGTTTCTTTTAGTCTCATAACAAAAGCAAACGGTGACTATATGCATCTAAACATCATTCCTATTTTCTCTCCTTTATGATACTCCTGGGGTGTCAGGTCATATACTTAATAGCCTATGGCTTCTAGGAAGAAAGTGTCTCCATAAGCTCCAAAGAGCTTCTAATAAAAATTCTGTAGCATCAGTCTCCAAAACTTTTAGAGCCCTGAAGAACTGAACTCTCTTCAATTTAATGTAGAGAAATAAATCAAACAAATATTTATATAAACTCTATCAGTGAATGTCATGATCCTTAGACTAGCTCCTTCAGCATCGTTTTACATTTTCTCTCACCATACTTTAAGTCCCTGTTTAGCTATGTGTATGAAAGAATAACTAAATAGAACAGCATCTTTGGTGTAATCTGGTATCAGTTTGAGCCTCCTCAATGTAAATAAAAGGATGTTACTTCTAGAACCTTTAAAACTGCTGTAAAATCCTGCCTGGTGTTTATTTTTGTTCATTTTTAGAGTAGGAAAGGGGTTATCTGGCTTACACTTTCTGGTGACAGTGCATCATTGAGGAAAGTCATGGAAGGAACTCAAGTATCAGGAACTGTGCACAAATGCTGCTTCCTGGCTCACTCAGAAGCTCATGCTTAGCTAGATTTCTTAAACAAGGCATGAACGTGGATCTAAGAATGGTGATACCCACAGTGGGCTTGGCCATCCTACATCAATTAATAATTAAAACAGTTTTCCATAATATGCCTATAGTCCAACGGATATGGGCAGTGCCACTATTGAGATTCTCTCCTTTGGTGATGCTAGGTTATGTCAAGTTGGTAACTTCAGCCAAGTTTGTTCAGTTCCTTAATTGAAAAAAAAAAAAAAAACTGCTTGTTTTCTTCTTTAGTGAGAAACACTTCACTATAAAAGAGGACTACTTCAGGGAAGAGCATTGGTAGCACACACATTTAATCCCTGCACTTGGGGAGGGTGGGCAGAGTCAGGTGGATCTCTGTGGTTCAAGGCCACCCTGGTCTCCAGAGCTAGTTCCAGGACACCCTCCAAATCAATTCAGAGAAACCCTATCTGGAAAAACAAAAACAAAAACAAAAACAAAAACAAAAAACCAAAGAAAACAACAACAAAAAAGAGGACTATTTCTCCCAGAGCTTCAAAACGAGCACTCAACTCAGGTTGATACATAGTAACAATTTTAATTGTCTCAGTTTGTAGAAAATCAGATGTGATGGTTTCCTAGTTACTCAATTTAGACCTAATTATTTGATATTTTTTAGGGGAGGATGTTGTTTCTTTAGTTTGATTTTGTTCTTTGAAGAGCTCTTTGGATCACGATTTTATAATGATAAACCAACCATATTTCTGGTACTTTTTATGCCCCCCCCAATCTCCAAGTACTGTTTTATAAATACATCTAAATCCTGGTCACAATAATTGCTAAGAAGTGTATTTATCAAGGTAAATAAAATATATATGGCACATTTAAAAGTTATTTGAGTGGTTGTATGATCTCTGTCATTGCTCTGTTACATTTCTGTTTTTGAATGGAGAATCCTTTATAAAACTGACCTATGCATTCCTGCCTCATCAATATTTACACAGAATTCCTGGTTGGGACAGATAGAAACATGGGTCATTTTCCAACTTATTTTGCTAACTTACCACATTGTATCAGGGTCTTCCACACTTCCCCCTATTACTCCTCAGCCACAACCAAGTGAAGAACTGCTTACTTATTTCTGAGCAGGTCTTTGCTGGCTTTCCCATGCTTTCAGCTGTATTCTGATGCTAGATACACTTTGTCTCTTTATTGGATGCCAATTTGCCTCTTGATTCAGTGCTTCAGTTTTTGCTACAATGTTACTTTCTGGAGCAATTAGAGCATCATGCCAATGTTGACAACACCTGTACATCATGGCATATTTGTCACATTCCTGAATTTTTAAAAATAAATATAAAGTGTCTCAGTTGTTTGAAAGGAAATGGAGCATAAAATTAGAGGTGTATTTCAGAGAATCTGCTTAATAATTTCTGATATTTTAGGTTAATGCATGCAGTCACACATTGTCTCACCTACATACACACACACATAGGGAGAGAGAAAGGGAGATAGAGAGGGGGGGAGGGAGACAGAGACAGAGACAGAGAAGCAAGAGAAGAGAGACACAGAGAGAAATCATTACATTGAAATAATATTTATTCTAATTCGCTTAATTCATTAATCAAAATTATAAAGGAGACTCAATCTGTTACAGGTTTCATTCTGATCTCCATTTTCCTTCCTCAGTCTTTGAACTGGAGTCAAACACAAACAATTATCAATATCAAAAATGTTGTCAACTATTCTGAATATTTCCATAAAAGAAATAGTTGATTAATTTTTCTGATTTCTTGTCTTTCACTAGACATATCATTAAATAAAACTTCTCACAATTACTTAATGAACTTTTATTTCCAATCTCTTAATAATAAGTTAAACTCCATCTATAGTATAAGTAAATATTTTGTTACTTTATGAATTCACTTACTGAGGGACATTGAAATAAAAAAATGACCTGAAATTGAAAGACAAAGACTTGTATTTCCTATAAAATTCACATTTCTACTTTCTGACCATTAGGGGTGGGATCTGTTTTAAGACTTTTTTAAGTTTTAAAACAATCTTTTGTCATTTTACAAACCAATCCCAGTTTCCACGCCTTCTCCTCATCCTGCTCTCCCCATCTTCTCCCACCCTACACCATTCTCTCCTCAGAGAGGGTGAGGCTTCCCATGGGGAGTCAAGTGTGGACCAAGGCCCTAGGGGTAGAGTCTTTGAGAGGTAACAGGCTCGTAGGGATGAAAGAGTATTAAGATATTGACTGATTATTTTCAACTTCATTGATTGGAGGAATGTCTAGAAGTCTAGTCAATTTCAAACCAGGATGTAGGACAGCTTATGCAGAAGAGTTGGCAAGTAGAGGGTGAGGACTGGTTAGAAGAGTGGTTCTTAACCTTGCTAATGCTTTGATCTTTAATATAGTTCCTCATGTTGTGGTGACCCCAACCCTGAAATTAGTTTACTTGTTACTTCATAACTATAATTTTACTACTGTTATGAATTTTAATGTAAATATCTATGCTTTGCAATGGTCTTAGGTGACCCCTGTGAAGGGGTCATTCAACCCTAAAGGGGTTTTGACCCACAGATTGGGAACTGCTGTGTTAGAGGGTAGTTAACTGTAAGAGTCTATGAAAGGTATAAGTTACTTGAGTCCCCTGAGTTGTGTAGATCAGCTCCACTACACCCCTGCCGACTTAATTTACTGTAAATCCCAAAACAGGGAACCAAGAACTATTTCCTTCATTTAAGTTGTAGTCAGCTAGAATTATCTTTTTCATGACATTTCAAAAGTCTGACTAATTTAGGAAACTAGTATTGAAGTGAAATTTTTCATTTGACTATCTGGCCGTGTTGTTCAAAAGCCTTTGAAATCAGGGAATAATTTGGATAGCCATATAGATGCGAGTACTAAAACCAAACACAACTGAGGAAAAGAAAGGAAGGAAGGAAGGAAGGAAGGAAGGAAGGAAAGAAGGAAGGAAAGAAGGAAGGAAAGAAGGAAGGAAAGAAAGAAGGAAATTCCCAATGACATTCTGCTATACTCATAGATCAGTGCCTAGTCATTTTCTCATCAGAGAGGACATCATGAGACAACTGGTCACAGAATCAACTGAGCAGGCTTCACAGAGGATCATAGAGACTGATGCAGCTACATTGACTTTGTATGGGTCTACCCCAGTCTTACTGTATCTTTTTAGACTGCCCTGGAAGGCTTGCTCTATTTTTGTTGTTGTTTTTGGAAGGGAAACCCAGGCCTGTATCTAGGAAGGTGGGAGGGACTGGGAGGAATGGAGGGAGGGGAAATGCAGTCAGGATGTAACCCGTGAGAGAAGAATAAAAGTTTTTTTAAGAAAATTATAAATAATGCCTAATAGGTAATTTCAATCAGAATTTAGAAAAGAAAAATCCAATTGAAAGTAGATAGTAAACATTGCTTGTGGAGTTTCAGTTGGGAACAAGTAGTCTATAGGGGAATGGACCTGTATATTTAAGTTTCACTGTGCTAATGAATTTCTTCTTTCTAACCCTTTGGAAAAACAAGTTTTTTATGTAAATTATTTTTCATTTTACATACTAGCCCAAGTTTCCCTCCTCCCTTCTCCTCCCACCCCACCTCCTCCAGCCCACCCCTCAAATACTCCTGAGATGGTATAAAGCCTCTCTTAGGGAGACAACAATTTCTGGAATGACAAGATGACTCAGGATTGAGCCCCCCACCCCATTAAAGCTGAGCAACATATCACTTCTGCACACTGTATCTATGTCCTGAAGCTTTGTGAGAGGCTGATTTTGAAGGTGGAATAAATTTTATTATACTCCATCATTGGTACTATGGAATGATTATAGATATTTGGATATAGTAAAATTTACAATAAGTGTGTGACTAAAATGCAGAATATAAAAGTTGAAAATGTGGTGTTTTCTTGGAGGAGAAATCACATGATTAATAGAATCCAAGTGATTTTTGACATCAAGGTGGGAAAACTGTCTCAGGAAGTTGTGAAACCTTACCCATTGCATGATCAAGGATATGAAAACTCTATACTCAATTAAAACTCTATACTCAATTAAAAGACAGTCTCAATTAAAATATATGGAGCTCCCCAGTGAAGTGCACATACAGGTTTATCAAAGAAGTTATATACAACAATTCTATTAGGAAAGGATTCAGCTATTTTCCAAGGGGAAGTAGCCAGCACTGATCTGACAGCACTGGGCATGATAGTATTCATCTCCTGCTCACACTGGAAGCACACAGAATGTAAAACCCATGGCTTTGTGACACCTTCCACTCAAACTTTAAAGGAAAGCTAGGAAGGTCAGAGAATGTACACCATGTTCAGAATCCCTGAGAAGGAAGTGCATGTAACCATGAGGCTGAGAAGAATCCCAGGACTGAGAAGAATCCAATGGACACCCTTGCACACTGAAAATGTCTCAAACATAATGTCTGCCAAAGAAAGTGGAAGATGATGAATATATACAACCAAAAGAGAAGCAAGGTGGACTATGGTAGTCATTTCAGAGTGACAAGGTTGGCTAAATCCACCTCATGCCACCCTGTGCTTCAGTTGCTGGAAATGCCTTCCCAGCCACAGAACTTAACTATCTGTACTAGATTTTAGTTCTACTCTGTTCTAATACTTCCTATGCTTTTGTGTACTCTCCCCACCATTTGTACATTGATGCTATGTAACTGTATTTTTAGTGGTTTCATAGAGGTTTACAGCTAGTTTCTATGCTAAGTCTCAAGAACCTTCTAACTGGCCCTTTTAACAATGCTGGAAGTGTCAAGACTCTTAAGCACTTCATTACAATGATATAAAAGCTGAAATAGCACAAATTCTCATGCATTAAATCAGTGTTCTTTCCAAGTCCCCAAGGAAAACCCTGTCCGTTTTCACAACAGTGAAGAAAAGCAGCTAGTAGACATGAAAATGCTCAAGGAAGCAAACCCCCAACCAAAGTGAGCAATTTGGCACAGTGATCCTTGACTTCCCAAAGGTATCAGCTACTTTTTTTATTGTAAAACAATGACCAACATTACCTTCTAGAAAAAGAGAGGATTTTATCTTATGGTTACAGAGAGATAGTCATAAAGGTAGGGGAGGCATGGCAGGAAAAAGCTTGGCAGCTGGTTGTAGGATGAAGAGAAATCATATCTTCAACTATGACCAAAATTCAGAGAGCCAAGTGGAACAAAGCCATTGACCCCCTGAGTTTGCCTAGAGTGATGTACTACTCCTAAAGGTTCCATAGCCACTAGCTGAAGACCAAATGCTTAAAGATATGAGACTATGGAGGACATAAGTCAGGAAAGCCACTCCATCAATTCTAGAACTGAAAGACATAACTTTCTTTTATTTGGAACCCACCCAATCCTCAGAATTTGAGTATAAAAGACTGAAAAGCTAAAACAAGTTTCCACAACGCACTATCTATACTGAAATATACCTTCATTTAACTCTTGTGTAATAAACATTTATCAACTCTGGCTCTTATACCAAATGGGTATTTTGAAACTAGGTTGACTACCATATTCCTTTTGTCTTACAAAATTTTTTTTTCATAGAAACTTAAGAGTGTTTGAGTGTGTCAGAAATATGGTATATTTTAAAATGCCAAGCATTCTTCAATTTTTGTTTTGGAATTTTCTTTAACCTCTATAGATTGCTTACAGGTAAAATATTAAAACAGTTCAACATAAACAAGTACAATATTAGGTTTTAATTAAACTTATCTGAGTTAAAAAGTTAGGGAACCGGTAGATGACTTTTAAATGTGCAGTACAGAAGCAGTTGTCCTATTTTCATTAGTTGTCATGTATCTTGCCATGTCCTTTATCTGCTGGTGAATTTACAAGGAACACAGCAGGTTGTGAATTTTTAATAGGCTTTCCTCAAGGAAAGGAAAGGTCAGTATTAACATAAAATCCTTCTTAAAGATTTGTGGCCAAATGTTTCACACCGGAAAACAGGTGTTACAGCACAGCCAAAGCCACAATAATCTATTTTCTATTTCTTTTTTTCTTCCTTCCTTCTTTCTTCCTTTCTTTCTTTCTTCCTTTCTTTCTTTCTTCCTTCCTTCCTTCCTTCTTTCCTTCCTTCCTTTCTCTCTCTCTTTTCTTCTCTTTCTTTCCTCCCTTCTTTCTTTCTTTTGTATTTTTTCTTTCTTCCTTTGGTGTTAAAATACTTTGTCTCCCACAATAAAATAGCAAAATATAAAACCATAAGAAATATTATTTTCTTTGTAAGTTGATGCTATGAGCCTTTGGGTATATGATCAAGCGACCCCATCTCTTTGTACTGTAAATGCAATACATGACTTTATTCAATTAAATTAGTGTAAATATTGATGCCTAATACACAAAAGTAGAATACTGAGAAAGCAATAGTTCTTAAGGAATAAATCCATGTCCAATCCCAGTAAATATGTTTGTATGAGAAATAGTATTTTATCTCATGTATAAGATTAAGGAAAGAAACAATACCAGGGAGAATGTGGAGAAGTTATGCATAGAAAGTAAATTAATAATGAAAGATACTGATTGCTGTCCTTTAGACTCAATCCAACTGCTGTAGTCATTAGTTCATAGCACATCAGTTATTCCCACTGGCCCCACACAAGCTTTTCCCTGTCAACAATCCATCATGGGAGGAGGACAGACTCATAGGGCTTCACTTTGTACTGAATGATTACAGGTTAGTGATAGATTCTATAATGAGGAATTGTGTACACACTGCTGAGCCTTCTGGGCTCCCTAGGATATCCCCAAACCTGTGGTCAAACAGATAGTCCTGGATAAAACCTGTAGGTCATAAATCAAAATCAGTAGACTTGAAAATGAGACAGACAGATTTGTAGTGAAGAGGATAGTACCCAGATAAGGGTGGGTGGGGGGGTGAGAGGGGTCGTTTTGCATAATGTACTTATGGTAAATTGTTCAAGTACAAATTATAGTTGATTTAAAAAACTGTGCCAAAGGAAACAAACAATAAAACTGTTGTGAAAAATCTAATAATAAACAGACTTAACCATCGGAAGACTTGATAAGAACTATTGAAGAATTTTGTTCATTTGTTTCTTTCTTAATCTAATGAAATCATTGTCACCAATATACCAGTTAGAAGAGCCCTTTGAAACCTGTTTGTTTTTATTTATGAAATAGGTTAATTACCCATATCTCAGGAAATGTAAAATTTCAGCACAGACAAAACATTGCTTGCAGTTCCTGTCTATTGAATTCAAATATTATCTTTATCTTTTATTCCAGTGCTAGTGGTCAGTTGTATTCAATCCTTCCACACTGTTGAGAAGACAGAGCTTTAAACAAACAACAAAAAAAAAACAAACAAACAAAAAAGCAATTCATCACTACTACCAAACCTAGTGGTTGAAGAAACACTTATTCTATGTGTAAAGTCCTGCATTTGTAGCTGTCATTTTCTTCCCTTAATAGTATTCCTGTTGGACAAAGTAGACATTTTTTTCATTGTCTGAGTCTTAAAGCCACAGTCTAACTTAGAGCCCTCTTCCTTCAACTTTTCTGCAGCCATGTTCAATTTTCTAATCCAACAGAAACTCCCACAGCATGTGGTCTATTTACAAGATTTGAGTTTTATTCTCTGTGGCCTAAGTGAAGGTAAAAATCCAGCTGTGGTTTTTATTGTAAACTCAGTTTTATAAAAATTCAAACCCCGCTGTATAAATGTATAATCTGGAAGGCTTTTCCTTTGCATGTTTAACTTAGAGCAGCAGACAACTTTAAATCATCACCCTCTTACCTTCTATAATTCTGTACCCCAGGTCTATGTCCTCTATTTGCCTGTTCTGGGATAGAAAGCTTGTAAAAGTTAGAATTGCTGCAGTTTCAAAATTGTTTTCAGTCTGTATCTGGTAGCTTAGATTTTACTTGCTTAATAGATCTGCATTCACTCCTGCAAGCTCTTTAGGACTTTCTCTGCATATTTGATTTGCATGTCTCCTTTAATTCTTCCATAGAACATAGATGGAATTCTTCATTTGGTTTTAAAAGCACCTGATAATATGGAATATTCAAATTAAAGTAAGTAAATGAATAGCCAATAAAAAACAAGAACTGACTACTGTGAACCACAGTGCTGGCTGGTCAAGTGATTAATGACACCAATAGCATTGAGTTGTTGTGTTTCTGAGGCTGAATAAGAAATCTGTAATGGTTAGAGTGACACTGGGACAATGACCACAGTATTGCAAATGCATGTAATTGGAGAGTTTCCCAGCAAGCAAGTACATTTTTGGATACTAATAACCATCAATCTTTGACTTCTTGAGAGTGATTCCTGGACAACACACTCAAATGTGACTTCTGAGAGTTTCTTGATTAATAACAGATACTTTCTGAGTTTACTCATATTCTTGTTTTCAAATAGCTATAGATGCAGTAAAATTCTCTGTGTTCTGTGACTTCTTTTATCTCTAAAATATAGACACATTTCAGATATGTATTTCCATTCTGTCACTAGTGATGATTTGCTTGTCCGAAAGTGAGAAGAATGAAGTTGTATACAGAGTGGACTGCTAAATCTAATTGCCATACTCATCTCAACAAAGTAAACCACTTTTGTAAATCTTCTTTAACTAGTAATATAATAACATGTATAAATATGCTTTTTTGAGTTTTTATTGTATTTTGATGCTCAGATAACAACTTTGGGGGCTATGCAGATGACTCAGTTGCTGTGTGGTTGCTGTGTAAGCATTAATATCTGAGTTCCAATCCTCAGCACCTAGCATGGAGAACAGCTTGCAATTGAGGACTGGCCAGACTATCAATGTGTCTGGAGCAACCAGCTCAAGGTTTCAAAAACCAGAGCTAGAGAGCCCCCCACCTCCCCGATAATGAGATTGAAGTCTAACTTATATCCCATCCTACAGCCTTCATCCAGCAGCTGGTGGAAGTAGAAGCAGACACCCACAGCTAAACACTGAACTGAACTGCAATCCAGTTTCAGAGAAGGAGGAATGATGAGCAAAGCAGTCCAGACCAGGCTGGTGAAAACCACAGAAACAGATGACCTGAACAAGGGAGAGCTCTTGTTCCCCAGACTGATAGCTGGGAAAACAACATGGGACTGATCCAGATCCCATGAACATGGAAGTCAGTGAGGAAACCTCAGAAATCTATGGTTTCCCTTGTAGTAGTTCAGTACTCATCCCTAGCATAGGAATGGAATTTTCGAACCCATTCCACATAGAGGGATACTCCTTGAGCCTAGAAGCATGGGATGGGACTAGGCCCCATCCCAAAGGATATTACAGATGCTGAAGACCCTCTATGGAAGGCTTCACCCTCCCTGGGGAGGAGAAAGGGTATGGGATAGGTAGGGTATTAGTTGCAGGGGCAGGGGACAAGAGGAGGGAGAGGGAACTGGAAATGACATGTAAAACAATCTTGTTTCTAATTCAAACAAAAAAATTTTAAAAAAGACAGACACACAATGTTGTTGTCTGTCTGCAGCACAGGCACACACACTCAAATAATCATAGGTATAAAATCAAGAAATATTGTAACACTCATATTTATTAGTCTATTATAAATAAACATAAATTCTCATTAAAGAAAAATATCTTATTTGAATAACATTTTTGCATTAAATGGGAAATAATGAATTTAAAATATCCATCTTTGACTATCTTGTTTTTTATATAAATGTCCTGAGGAGCAAATCCAGTTTATATAAATAAATATATAACTCCCATTAAATTTCTGTGTAACTACTAAATATTATCTCCATATTAAAAATATACATAATAGAGATACATCGTTCTTTTGATTCATGACTACATTTTACATGACTATTAAATGCATAACACTTGTAATTATATATTATTTTTAATATTTAAAAATTTTAAGAATTGACATAATGTATTTTGATCATATTCTCCCTAGCTTCTCCCTTTAACTCTCTCCAGATACATCCTTACTTCCCCAATTGTTATGTCCTATCTTCTATTAATTTTATTGCCCATTTGTGCTATTTGCCTATTTATGGTATTCATGTCCTTCTGGGAGTGGGGCCATCCACTGGGGCATGGTTGACCCAATGGAGTTCACCACCCTAAAGTCAACTTAAACTTCCTCTGCTATAGACCCTAACTGTTCACAGCTCTTCAGTTAACAGTGGGGACTCATGTACCACTTCCAACTCCATTTGGGAATATTGACTGGTTTGATTTTGTTCAGATTTTACAAAGGTAACCTTGGATGCTGTGAATTCATCAGTACAGTGGCCCTGGTATGTCCAGAAGACACTATTTCTCTATAGTCCCTGCTAACTACTTCTTTACCTCGTCTTTGGGGAGATGTTCCAATACAATGTCTCTTTTGTGACTCAGTCTTCAACCTTCACTTATTCCCTGCAGTTGATGAGTTATCAGTTTCTACACTGACCACTATCCACTGCTGAAAGATTTTCTAGATGAAATCTGAGAAGGGCACTCTTCTGAACAGACAGATAGGAATTTAGAGGGCGGTTTACTACTGGGTCCATCTAGTGAATTCATAGTGGTAGGTTCATCCCTGAGCCTATGAACATCCAAACCATAGGGTCTTTGTGATATTTGCTAGGCTGGGAGTGTGTTTCTCTCTTGGGTGGGTTTAGATCTTAAATAGAATCTTAAAAATGGTTGGTTACCCTCATATGATCCATACTACTATTGCATCCTTGATTGCAATCTTGCCATATTGATCATTATATAAGTTAACAAGTTTCATAGCTTGGTGAGATTGCTGGCTCTCCCCCTCTGCAGAAGCCTAAATGGCACCTTCCAGCACTAGCCACAGAGAGGAAGCTTCCCAGTCAGTATTATATTGATTTCTCCAAGTCTATGATCATTGTGTCTGGTGTCTTCAGCAGTAGATAATACTATCAAGTTCTCATGGGAAACAAAAAGCAGCATGAGTATCCTTTCCTGCTTTGGGAGTCATGAGGCAACTTCTGACAAAGAAGGACGGTTTCCAAACCTATTGCTGGGCTTTTTATTTGGCAGCCTCCGACTTCGGGAATGAATACAATATTCTGAGTAATGTAACTGTAATTAATCCCTTTTATGTGAATATACATGTGTATTAAGTTTTTAAAACAGTAAGTTTTCATATGGCTTTAAAACATCCCTAGAGTTAGCTGTTCTTCCCCAATCCCTTCTCCACCCTTCCCTTCCATCTTTTTCCCCAGTTAAATTTCCTTTCCCATTATTCACTTTTTCCCTCCATATGAAATTTGTAGGCCAGATTTACTATTAAGGAAAAAAGTACATTTTATTACAAATATTAAAACTCTAATCAAGGTATATTAAATACCAGTAGTTCAGTGGTACAACTAAAGACATAATAATAATCATAGTTATTCAAAAAGTTTCTCTTCTTTTGGTGGACAAGTGTCTTCCACAAGCTAAGAATCCCATGACAAGGGGACATGGATCAATGTTACCTTGGAACATTATCTGTAAAGATGCTTAAGATATATTATTTTTCAGATCTCAGCAACCTAGAGTTTACTTGTTAGTCATAAAATGATTTCCAGTTCATTCTCCCAACATCTAAAATCACTGACCCATGCATCTGCAAGCCTGGCTGGCTTCCTTTAAGGATACCTTTGAAAAAAAGCACAGGTGGAATTTTGGCAACACACATAGTTTTTGGTTCCACGGTTCAGCTGCAGCAACATGCACACTAGGCTGATTTATGCACATGATCCCAAATACAACTCATATAATGAAATAATTCTCAAAGTTTAGGAGTAAATTTGCTATAAACACGGGAAAGGGACTCACAGTCTTTTCCTGAATTCTTTTATCCTTTGCACATTTTAAGAAGATATTTGACAAGGTACAAGATTCGAACATACTTTTCTTTATAGTTTATTTACCTTATTTGATGTTTAGTATATGTGTGTCCATGTTACATAGATATCTATACTTTGTTCTAAGACCTACAAATATTTGCATGGTAGTTGGCATCTTTTATACGAAACCAAATATTATGTTTATTATTCCCACATTTGGAGTCTGCTTATATATGATTGAAAGACTTATAAATTCCATGATGTTACTAATTACCAAGCAAAACTACAACCAATAAATGACTTGATAAGAGCTGAATTCCCTGTCCAATGTGAGATTATATTAACCTTACATTTCCAGAAAGACTTGGAAATACATTGTTTACATCCTCATGGCTTATGACTCTATCAGGATTTATTTGTTCATAAAATGTTTGTGTAATAAACAGGAAGAGGGAGCTTATTTTAACTTTGGAGGGTTTTTTTCTACTTAGAATAAAAAATCACAATGATACATGAAAAGCTCTTGCTGGTGCTTGAGTGTTATAGAATTTATAGTTACTCCATTCTGATTTGTAGAATTGAGATTACTGACCCCATTATTTGTGATGGGAGTTGAAGGACCATCTTTGAATTGTTTTATGCCTGTACCTCTTTAGACTCATCATGTATATGCCCATTTTTATTTCCTCTAGCTTCATTCAGACCAAGATAAAGGAGATGGATCACTCAAATATATTTTATCTGGAGATGGAGCTGGTACTCTTTTCATTATTGATGAAAAAACAGGTGATATTCATGCCACAAGAAGAATTGATAGGGAGGAAAAGGCCTTTTATACTCTACGTGCACAAGCTATTAATAGAAGAACTCTGAGGCCGGTAGAACCAGAGTCTGAATTTGTGATCAAAATCCATGATATCAATGACAATGAGCCAACATTCCCAGAAGAAATTTATACAGCTAGTGTTCCTGAAATGTCTGTTGTAGGTAAGTGCAGTTACAATTTTTATGATGGTATGAAAAGTATAACGTAATTACCAATAATTCTGATAATATTTTGTTAAATTAATTGGAATTGCATTTTTCTTCCCTGGCTAAAATACATACATACATACATACATACATACATATATATCCATTTATATTTGTATTTATATTATATTCCTTCATTATATATTTGAATATATAAGCAATGACTCAGAAAATTTGCATGTCTTGTGAATTTGCAAACCTTCACAACACATTCAGGTATAACCCCTCAAAAATCAAGAAAGTACCACTAAATTTCAGTAGCAAAAACTAAAATGACATTTGTTATATGAACTTTTATGGCAATCGTGAAAGATCCTGAAGACAAATACCTAAGGATTACAGTTTTTTACTTGCTGTCCACAAGGGACCAGATACTGGGCACTTTACAGATACTGAATACTCAGTCCCATAAGTGACATAGTCTGGGCATATGCTTCTGCATATTATGAATAGTTTCTAGATTATACATGAATCTTAATGAAGCAAAATTACCTCAATAATTACTATACTGCATTGTTTATAGAAATTTTATAGAATTTTTTATACATGTATAGAATTTTTCTGTACATTTTCCAAAGGAATATGCTTTAAAAACACTTTAAATCCTCCAACAGAAATACTGCAGCTATAAACCATTAGAGACTTAGAACTATAAACCCTACTCTGGTGCAGCAAGAGTACTAGTGGTTTGCCATGGGTTCCCTTACATACAGTCATCACAGTTTATCAAAAGATTTTATTTAGACTATTTACATATTCAAATGAAAACCTTAATTAGCCCCTATTTACTTAAATACTGGAATACTTCATCTTATAATATTTACATATTAAAATCTGTGTTTATAATTCTCGTTTAAATGACCTTACTGAGTACTATCAGTAAGATATGCTTTCACTTCCATAAGTTGTCATAATTTATTAAAAGATTTTGTTTAGATTACATACTTGTTTGAATAAAACCTTGAATAGCTCTTATTTTCTGAAATATTGAAGTATCTTTGTATTAAAATATTTACATATTACAACTCTGCTGTTATAGTCTCAATTTAAATAACCCTACTGAAACCTCACCTTCATAAAGATACAGAAACACTCCATTGGATTGTGAAATATCTAAAATGAAAGGCAAAGCTATAATGTCTAAGAAAATGGAATACATTTTAATGCTACTGAATGTGGTATGTTTATGAGAAAAATGAAAATATTTGATTTATATTAAATAGTTAATGGTAATATTTCCAAACCCCAAGAAAGTTTGATAATATTTTTAGAATGAGATATAGTTGGTGTCAGGGAAAATCAAACTACCCAAATATGTATGAACTTGTTTAAACCAATGAAAGCATTCTTTTAAACAGCAACGTTTGGAATTTTAAAAGAAATTGTCAAACTCATAAATTTCTTAAAGCATTTGTTCTGTGAGTGTTACTGCACTTTGCTAAGCCCCAAGGTTTTTGGGCGGTCACCAAGCATAATGCCCTTCTGGATATCATGAACCCTATTAGATAGATCTTAGTCGTTCTGGGAATATGGGGGTCATCTTGGATTGTTTCTAAATTTGGAATTCAATCTATTCATAAAATTGTATTATAGAGCAGATGTTGATTATTTTTAGAGTTAATTAGTGCAGAGGGAGAAAGAATATACTTACTCCCTTGAGATTTAAATGCGCCCTTTCCACGAAACACATCAATTAAGTGAAAATTCATTTTAATATCAGGCCTCACCATTTGTAAAGGGAACGTATTTAGTATATTCTGAACTACCGCAGCATTATCTATTTTTTTTTTTGCATAAGCATACACTGTCTTGGCTGAATAAATACTGTTAAGTTACATTTAAAATTTATTTGCAACACTATATACCTTTATCTATATCTATCATCCAACTGTATAGTTTCTTAAAGCAGTCATTTCTAAAGCCAAAACTCCCTCAAGTCTTCAATGAAAACCAGCACTTTTGCTCCTCCTTCTGGTACTGTGCAGAACTAAGCTGAATTTGGATACTTCAGGTACTTCTGTGGTGCAAGTCACAGCTACAGATGCTGACGACCCTTCCTACGGGAACAGCGCCAGAGTCATTTACAGCATCCTTCAAGGGCAACCTTATTTCTCTGTGGAGCCGGAAACAGGTCAGAAACAATGTATTGGTGTTGGCGGAAGTTACCATGTTTGTGATCTTATCGACTATAAATTGGGGAAGAAAAATAAAGCATACACGTTAACACACTCAGGAACAGTGTCATACTGGAGATTTTTTTTCTTCCCCCATGTGTATGTTCATGTGTGTAAGAACATATATGCCCATATGTGTAGATGTATATGGAGGCCAGAGTGTACTTTTCAGTAGATAGACATGTTGATTTTAAGACAAGTTTTTCCATTGAACATCAATCACAACAATTTGTCTAAATGCCTGTCCAGTAAACCCTAGAAACCCTCCTGTTTTGTCCTTCAAGAGTTGAGTAGGCAGAACCTTGTTGCCATTTTTTTTTTGGGGGGGGAGGTTGAGAATTAAAACCAGGCCTTCATGTATGCATACGAAGCACTTCACACATTTGACACATATTTCAATCTGATTCTTGTGTATTTAAAAACTCAAAGTAAATAATTGATTAAAGTAATAGAAATGTAACTGTTTGGTGCTTTATTTGTAGGTTTACATAACTATAGTGCATGTGATGTTATTAGGAGATAGCAAGCAAAATAAACTATAATAATTTGTAGGAAATTAGTTTTTTGGTTGTTTGTTTGTTTTCTTTTTTGGTTTTTCAAGACAGCATTTCTCTGTAGCTTTGAAGGCTGTCCTGGAACTAGCTCTTGTAAACCAGGCTACTCTCGAACTCACAGTGCCTCTAGCCTCGAACTGCCTCTGCCTCCCAAATGCCACCACCACTCAGCAGGAATTAGTTTTATAATATTTATTTATGTATAAGATGGTATCATAAATGTGTTGCTTGGTTAAATTGTCAGCTGTCACAGAGTGGGATAACTCAGCATTTGTATTTTCTCAAAGGTATCATCAGGACAGCTCTGCCAAACATGAACAGAGAGAACAGGGAACAGTACCAGGTGGTCATACAGGCCAAGGACATGGGTGGCCAGATGGGGGGTTTATCTGGAACTACCACAGTGAACATCACACTGACAGATGTCAATGACAACCCGCCTCGCTTCCCTCAGAGTAAGTTCCATTCAATGGTGATTCTGTAGAGCCTAAGATCTAGAGTAGAAAGTATGACCTAGGAAGTTACCAATTAGCTCATGACAATTAGCTTAATGCGAAACTGCCAGTCAATGGTAAAATGAAGTATCTCGTACAGAAATGGGGACTCTGTATCTTTACTCCTTCTCTCTGTCTTTGTTTCTCTTTGTCTTGGTCTCTCTCTCTCTCTCTTTTTCTCACACACATATGCACACATACCGACACATACATATATACACACACGAGTGTGTAACAACTACTTAATAACTGTTTAATCAAGCAAAAGGAATATGCTCATTTTAAAAACCTAGTAATTTATACTGAATATTTTTCTCTACTTAGTAATAAGGGATGTCTTAACTTTAATAATTTTAATAAAATATCAAATCATAAACACTCTACTACAAATGAAAACAGAAGAACTTAGATTACATTTTGTATCTCTATGTGTGGGGAGTTTTCCCTTGTCCACATATAATAAATACATCTTTAATTAACCTCCAATTTTCCAGAATCAACTAGAAGTCTGTTAAGAGACTTTATCTTCTGACCATATATTGTATGTATGACACACCAGTTTATTCTCTCTTCTTACGAAACTTGCTAGATTACATGCTTGCAACACAGACATGATGGCAGTGATGTTCCTAGACTTGCTTGACTCTGCCAGTTTTCTTCTGCTTCACTAGGTTCTCCACTTCAAGAAAGAATCTAGAGTTGAAATGATCAACCATAAAAAGCACATTATAGTGTAATGTCGATTCTATTATTTTTAATAAAATATTGGCAAATGTAATGACATCATTTCTCCCTCTTCCACACATTTGTCCTATTCTTCCATGTCTAAAAGTCACTAAATTCAATGCCTCCATTTCTTTACTGTTTTCATATATACATAAAAGTTAATTGACATATGACCATAACCCGCTGATCTTCTCACTGTTGCCTGCATGTGTGTATGTTTGTAGGACTGATCATGATTTCTATTCTTAATCTTCATCAGTTTCCATATATCAGCATCAAGATTGATAACATTTTACCTCAGCTTTAATCTCTTCTGATAAATTTTGAATTATAAAATGATTTTTGGTATTTATAACTTTATACAAGATGATTACTTGGAAAGAATTATTGTACTGTACTGCAATTTTACTCTTTATACGAAGGGCTGTTAATTCCTTCTGTATTGTTAACGTAGATTTTCTTCTCAGCAGTTTATGATTAGGATTAATCAGTTTAAAATTCTGTGTGTGTAAGAATTATAAAGTCAGATAGAATTATTTGCGCATGTTTGCCATATGTCTGTACATATTGTATGTGTGTATGTGCATTTGTATGTCTGTATCATACATATGGATTATTTTTAGACATTTAATTTATATGCCAATCAGTGTGGGCTTTTTGGAATGGCTGTTTTGTTTTTGTTTTTATCCCTATGAATATGGAGATGAAGTACATAGATGTACACAGTTTTCAAGTAATTATATTTCAACTTAATGTTATTTGTGTTGTTTATCAAGGAAGAGGAAACCTATACTAATCCTTAATATATCTTTGGATGTCTCAGTGATAGGCATACAATTTAATACAATGTAAATTTTTAATTTCACCTGTATTCTTGAACTTTCATCACAAGTCTGTTATCAAGAGAATGACCATGTAGCTCTGGAGATGGCTCAGACATTAAGAGCACATGTTGCTTTTACAGAGCATCCAGGCTTGGTTACCAGCACTTACATGCTGGATAATGAAAATCCCTGATGCCAATCTCAGGGGATCTGTTGGCTTCTTCTAGCTTCTGAGAGCAGCAGTCATGCATGTGTTTCACATACATACATGCAGAGTAAACCTCACACATAAAATAAAATAAATATATCTAAGAGAAGGAACTCACAAATTGCATGGAATGCACCATTTCTAACTAATTCCATAACCCGAAAAGAGCAAAATTACTGCTGAAATGAAGATTTTTAAATCAAGAAAGTATGTCAATTTGGAGTAGTGTTACATTTAAAGTTCTCATGAATTTTAAAAGAGACTTGTTTTTGAGGGGTAATTGATATATTCTAGTTGTAGGGAAAATCAGACATTTTAAAGCTACAAATGATCAATGAACCTTTAGACTCTAGTGTGTTTTCTCTGTTAGTCCCTTTATTTATTAAGCATTTATTTCCCTTTATCTACTTGAAGTTTGGGATTGCCCTAATTTAGGCTTATTGCATAAATGTAATGTAGTAATATGGTAACCATAATTGTAATGATATTTATTAATAGGAGCAGGGAAAAGAAGCATAAACTTAATTTTCTGAAGGAAAATTTTACTCAACACTGTATTACTTAATGGTGTACTTTATTAAATCATAACTCAGTATTACATTCTCTATTCAACAATTGATTGAAGATTAAATATACATTAATGCCACACTGGTAGTAGCAACAGAGATGTGTTGATCTCAGGATCCAACTCCAGTAGAATAGATTTTGAAAAAGAAATTCTTTTTTGGTTTTTCGATACAGCGTTTCACTGTGGCTTTGGAGCCTTTCCTGGCACTCCAGGCTGTCTTCAAACTCACAGAGATTCACCTGACTCTGCATCCTAAGTGCTGGATTAAAGGCATGCTCCATCAATGCCCAGCAAAAGGCAATTTTGTTAAATTTATTTACTCTTATTTTTTATGAACATTGGTGTTCTGCCTGCATGTATGTTTGTGTGAGGGTGTCAGATCTTGGAGTTACAGACAGTTGTGAGCTGCCATGTGGGTGCTAGGAATTGAACCCAGGTCATCTGGAAGAGCAGTCTTAGCCCCTAAGCCATCTCTCCAGCCCTGAAAAAATTTTAATATACCCCATAATCTGCCTTGTTATTTTAAATTAAAAATGAACATGTAATTTATTGAATATTTTCAAGCTGTGAATCTTCACAATGTAGCTATTAAGGACACTAATTCGTAGCAAATAGAATATTATTTGGTAGTATAAGACATCTAAAATGTGAAAAACTGCTTTTTATAGTCTAATATCATTTGGTTAGATATCCACCATTTAATAAGTACTGTACTGTCTACAACACATCCACATATATATGATGTAGAAGCCTTAAGAATAAGATATGTATAATATATGTGTGTTATATAATATACACACATATATATTGCATTATTTTCCCCAATATATAAAACAAGAAAAGAAAACAGCAAACTCTGCATTATAGAAACTGGAATGCAAACTGAAAAGTATTTGTCACTCTATTTTTATTGGAAATAGATTATTATCTCATATAATTTAAAGTATTTCCTCTCTTTGCACTTCATGTCCACCTCCCTGTGATCCACTCCTCCTCCATTTTCTCTTCAGAAAATTCTATTTGTCATGCTTAATATGATGAGAAATTTTTAAATACATCATTTTCTTTAATATTAACCTTAAAGTTTGGAACCAATATAAGACTTCCGCATATACGTAAAATTGTTTCCCTCTAAATTTTATATGAACTCTACTCCACTTACATTTAGTCAATTTAGGTTAACTACATTTCCAGTCCACGGCTTCTTGAGAGTTCCTGGCTTCTGAAGTGGTTCTTCCTGGACAACTCAAGAATAGACCCTGCATGAGTCTCAATGGTGTAATTCACTTAGTAGCTTTTACTGTGGTGAATTAAAGTGACCTCTATATTTTTCATTATTGTCAGTAACACTGTTTCGTTTTGTATTCTTCACAGAGTGATGATGTAAGACTAAGTAATTCAGTGTCTATGCAGCATTGAATCATGAGTAGTTGCTACTCCTGCATTCACTAATGTTTATTTGTGTAAGTGATACTCTGTTGCTATCATTACATATAGGAGTCAGATCAAACTTAAAATTTCTTTCAAGTTTTATGAAGAAAAGTCCATATTTAACAAAAGTATAACAACTTTTGTGAATACATACATTACTTTTTTCTTATAGCATTACATATAAAAGATAAAGACACCTGTGTCCTTCATGGTCAAAGTAACTTATTACAAGTTCTACATGCATAGGGATCTCCTACCTTTCGTTTTTCCTCATGCTTCTAACTCAGTATTTTTCTCAGACTTAAAGGTGCCCTTTATTTATGTCCAAATGAAGATACAATGAAGACAAAGTAAACTTGATTAGTGAGGACTATAGAGAACTTGTTTTTCAACTAGTTTAAAATTTTAGTAATGTTCCTTGACTTTAGTTTTGTTTCATTGTTTTTTTTTTTATATTTAAGCTTGCTATGCCTACTTTTTATTTGACTATGTCAGGCTTCTTTATCTTGTTTGCTTTATTTTCCCCCATTTTTTTTTATCGAAAAGAGAGTCTTCTCATATAATAAATCCCCACCACAATTTTCCATTCTGCAACTGCTCCCGGCTTCCCCTCTACCTCCTCTTTCACCCAGATCCATGTTTCCTTCTCCTTTTCTTCTTTTCCCAAAATTTTAAAGAAGAAGCAAGTTTTTTAGATTAAATTGCTGGAACCTAATCATCAAAGGGAGTAGAAAAACAAATAAAACTAAAGGGTTTGTTCTCATTGGGTTTTTACATAAACAGAAAGATACCTTTTGTAAAACATTTTAATACTGATTTTCCTGCCGCCCAGAGTCAGTAGACAGGGATATCCAATCTATGGGCATCAGGCTGATCCCAGCTTTCTTCAATGCTAAAGAATGACATGTTTTAATCCTTTCAGATAAATTGCATGGGGGCTGACAATAAAAAGCAGAATCTAGTACTAGAGATAATAGTTCTCTTAAGTTATTTATATGTGAACTATGATTTGAATAAAGTTTTTGAAGGGACAAGTTATGACAGGAGGTTTGAAAGCAAGGTTGTGCTGACATATTATTTAAGATTTATTAAAGCTTGCCTGAGGATTCAGAAAGCAAAGTCAGCCACAAGCCATAGAAGCCAGGTACACAGCTTTAATCCCAGCAGCCAGAAGCTAGGAGGTGCTGGTACACACCTTTAATCCTATGACTCAGTATTAAGAGGTAGACAGATCTCTATGAGTACAAGGCCTCCCAAATCTACACTAGACTGATTCAGTCCTAAAATGAAACAGTTTACAGAAAGATGACCTCAGCACCTGGGATCACATGCCTTTAATCCCAGCATTAGGGGTGTATATAAAACAAAGCAAGGTTTCAGTATCAGGGATTAACACTGAAGACAAAGGATTCTCCAGCTATGCTGATGAGAGGCAGCAGTTTGAGGTTTTGTGGAGCCAGGATGGCCTTTCAGTCTGAGGTAAAATAAGAACTAGTGGCTGGTTGCTTTGCTTTTCTGATCTGCAGCTTGAAGCTTGAACCCAAATATCAGTCTCTGTTTTTTTATTATTATTTTTCATGTTATACAAGGTAGCAATGAAAAATACCAATCTACTGATGATGGACTGCAAATACTTCCCTCCATGTAACTCAACATAACTTGGAGTCTCTACTCACAAGGAACAAACAGACAAAAGATGAAAAGGTCATTCTTTTACATCCTTTTTAATAATGAGTACAGAATTTTAGGAACCCAGACTTTACAAAACCATGCTGTCATTCACATTCACATAGAACTGAAACCTGGGTATTTTAGCACATATTTCATAATGATAACCCAAGGACTGTTGCCATGTCAGTTCGGCTAAGCTTTATAAGGAGGGAGAACTTGAACTCCAAAGATCACTCAGGAGATAATTGTAAGATTTCTTTTTTTGGTGGGGTATAATATCTATAGATAAACAACTTCAGATTAATGAGAAATAGTGAGTTTATTATATGAATTTCCAGTTCTATGATAAATGCACTCAAATGATTGGATTAATTATACTCTGTACCACTTTTCACCAAAGTTATTGGGAATAGTAGCACAGTAACTTTTCCTCCCTTATTTGATTAATGTTAGTTCAGAAATACAATACAAAGTATATTAGATGGAAGTTTCTATTTAGATATGCTATAGGTAATAGAAGATACTTTCAGGAGTGCAAATAAATTTAACACATGTAGTAATTCTCAAGATTTCAATACCATCTCTTCATATTTCTGTTCTAGCTCTTTCTAAAGATTATGTCCAGTAATAGAAAATAGAAAAGCAATAACATTTGGTAACAGAACAACTCAGAGAATAAAAAGGATTTCATAACAATCATGGTTGTGTGTTTTACCTGAATTCTCTTTATTGACTAATGATGTTATCCCAATAATTTGAATGCAGGTTAAATGTTTTTCTCAAAATAAAAGAGTGTCAGCATAAGATAAAATAACTATTGCAGCTTATACTGAATCTCACAAATAAAAAGTAATTTAAACTTTAAACAGTTATATGAGGTGAATATTGTCATTGCACATCCATTTGATGATTTGAAAAATTGAAAATTTTAAACTAATGTTACTTGAGGTAAACTGTTACTTGACCATGATACTACTTTTTGGATATAAGAAATATATCTAAAAAGTACTTAATTTGTAATTAAATACAATACTTCTAAACAATTCACCAAAAGTTGGTATAATAGAAATATTCTTTAACTTCCTTTTATTTTACCTCTAAATAAATCTCTGACTCCATGTTTTATTTATGAATTATATAGTCGGTGTCATACATGGCAATGAGAATTGTGTTGCTTCATTTTGATAGAAAAAAAGAAGTTGATCCTTTTGTTGGTGGTGTTTCTGTGATGCTAAGGAATAAAAATGGTGAAATCATGCCTGGGTTTGCCACATTTCTTGGGCTGACAGAAAAGCAAGTATGTACTAGACAAGGTCTTTCAAGGAAATTTTCTGTGATGTACATAGGGATTTAAGGCACGTATATCACTGAGCTGTGGGACTGCCATAATCCCTGCCTGGTACAAGAGAGATTTGATTTAATAAGTGCTGATTTTCATTTTGTAAATAGAGTCAACCTTTCCTCTAGTGAGGATCCCAAGGTAATGTCAGCCCCAGGCTGATCTGCATATTTAAAGTTATCAAGTCATTTTCAACAAGAACAACTGTCAGGTGTCCCCAGGAAGACACTTCAACTTAAGAAAGAAGAAAATGAAGTTTAAGAGGTCTCTTTCCACTTTTTTATTATTTGAGAAATAGAAATATACACATACTAAAAGCACCATAGTAGTATTTGTTACACTGAATGTGATTTTAGCTATACACTAAAACACTTGCAAATATTTGTTTTTTTTTCCCTCCTTGTCTAAGTACTTGTTGTTCAAGAATTATAAAGAAATACTTCTGGTAAAGCCTTTGATTTAGTGAAGGAGACTTAAAGTCCCACTGGGTAAAGTCCCACTGGTTGCCTATCAGGACACATATAGAGAATGTTAAGAATTATAATAATCTTAAATTCTGAAATGTGGCTGGGCACAGTTTACAGATGCACTATCTTTCTTGTCTCTAATACCTATTTACTTTGCTATTGTGTATTTTTTTTCTTAGCATAAGTCCTCTTACTACTTGTCTTGCTAGAAAGATAGTCAATGATGGAGACAGCTTGTTCTTTTTTTCAGAGGACCCAGGTTTGACTTCCTAACATCCATGTGATAGCTCACAAATACCCATTACTCTAGGTCAACAGGCTCTGATGTGGTTCAAGGGGATGGCTTCCATGGACTCCTACAAGAAGGTTCAGACTCATACACACAAATTTAAAATGTATTTATATAATAAATACGGATACATGTAAATTAGAGACAAGAAAGGTATTAGAGACAAGAAAGATAGTGCATGGGGTATGCACAAATGTAGATTAATAAAATGTGAGTGTTATATTTTGATTAATGATAAAAGCACAAAATGATAATTTATTTAACATATAGGAGGACTGGACAAGGAAGTATCATAAAAGTTCCTCCAACATATACCAAAAAATTCCAAGCAGACAAGCAAAAGACACTAAGGATTGCCTTTTTCACTGTCATTGTCAGGGAATACAGAATAAACAAAGGTAGCATTCAATGTCAGGTGTGCAATTTGACTTGGCTGGACCCCAGGGTTCACTGCAACTGGAGTTGTGCAACTGAAGTAATGCTGAAGGGAGGAGGGAAGTGAGATCACAGAGTCTCTAAGTGTGTGATTCACAGGAGTGAATAACCAGGTCAGGAAATGATTTGAGGGATAAAAGGCAAAGGTACCAATAAAAAAGTACTTTGAAGCCTTTGAAGCTTTCTACTGAAAAGCTTGTTTGGGAGAGAGGAGAAAAAGAGGGAGGGAGACTGACAGGACAAGGTGGAGGGACAGACAGAGAAAGATTTCAAGTCGAAATTTTATGCAGAAATTGTGGATTATAAACATACACTAGCTGGAGAAATACAGGAGTCTGAGATTCGTCGTTTAAATAAACAACCATGTAAAATGTCAATGAAATTGCATGCTTAGGGTGACAGAACTTGGGGAATTGTCCCATTTTTCATGTATGATGAAATAATATAATTCTTTAAGAGGAATCATATGGAAAGCTATGTCTCTCTGGGCTACCCTACTTATTCCTGCAGAAATTTCTCAGAGTTACCTATTTAGAATTTTTATCATATGCCATGATGGGAATTGGAGTCCATGTTTTGTTCTACCTTACAGAATTAATTTTGTCTATACTACTAGTACCAGGATATAGATAAGTATTTGCTATACAGATATATTTAGGCCGTTCTTAAGAAGTTTATTATACAGTTAAATTTCAGGTGAGATGTAAAGGGGCTGCATAGTAATTACAATGCAATCCTCCTTTTATAACTAACTTAAGGTCCAATCTACATCCCCCAATCTTATGTAGTTTCGTGTTTCCGTATGCTGCAGTTCTGTGTATTGATGCAATATACTGGCAGTCAATTTCAAAGAAATGTCAATATAGTTTCTATAGACTCAGGAGATCAATGGTTGCTTTGTCGTGATGCCTTCCCCAAGGGCATAGGGGAAAAAAACTAAAATATCCAGCATGGTTTTTTGTTCTAATTTGACTTAAATGCCCCAAACTAAGCTGGTGATCCTGTCTCTGGTGCTCACAGATTTAGTTTTCTGTCTCCTCTGGTGAACATCTTCAATTCCGAAGCCTTAGCAGTTTGTCAGTCTCCAGTGTGACTTTCAAGTCTCCTCTGCTTTCTCCTAAAAGCCCATTTAGCACTGCATAATTTCCTTAACTACTCCGAATTGCCTCCAAGGAGCTTTATCTTGTTTTTAATTTCTTCCTGTTAAGCTCATTAAAAAACATCTTTTGAGCATTATACAATGGAATGCTTTATAAACGTGCATAATTGTGTCATTTTTCTTAAAGCAAGTATTGTTTGAGATTATTACACAGCACCGAGATGTTGCAATAAGATTACACACAAAGCAAATAAAAAATTAAACTAATGTAAAATTATTTTGTTGATTCGTATATGTGGAGCATTTTGAAAAATCTCCACCTTGGAAAAGTAGGAAGTTCTTATGTAAATGTGATAGCAACAAGGACAGAAAACAAAGGATAGAGAAAAATTATCTATTTCAACCTCGTTTTTTTGTTAGCAACAAAACAAAATAGCAGCCGTTTGTCGCTAAGCTCAAAAACTGGAGAAAGGCAATTTGCCCTTGTTTCTCTCCAGGTTGATTTCTGCAATTTCTTTTGTTGTTCTAAAGGACATAACCTGCCACATCTTTTAGTTTGACTATGCTTTCCCCTAAGTCCCTTACTTAAATTGAACTGCCAATTATTTCTAATTTTATTACAAAAATCTGCAAAATTTTTCAATGCTGCCATATAGAAACCCTATTACTTGAGGACACAGAGGAGCATGTGACCTGGGCTATCATTCCCAAAGACAGAAAACTCAGGAATGCATCAAAGCTGTCTGAAATCTTTGATCATGACAATTCGGGTGTCCTGTGAGGTTTTCAGTTTGGAAGAACTCTTATTGAAGTAACCACATGGGTTGCTCCATTCTTTGGAAGGTCTCTTTGCAACATCACCTCTAGATTTTCACCTGCACAATGCATATCTTCTCATGTCCAGGCCCAGGTGCTTATGCAGACAAGCAAGAGAGAGCATACTTACCAGGAAGAAATATTTATGTGCTCTCATCATTAAAAGAGAAGCAGATGATTCAATCTGACACCTGGGAATGAATTGCAAACAACTATAAATTGGAATTGATAGGAAAGCTCGCCGCATAATTAAAGCTCCATCAACTGTAAGATAAAAACTAAGTAGCACGCAAATAGTTGTCTTTAAAAAGAAATGAAAAGAGATGTGTGTGAAGGCTGTGTTCCTTTGCCTTTGTCGGTGTGTATATAAGAGTCTTCACTTCTCTCCAGTTCGCTGCCTCTCGACTCACATGGAAATTACCACAGGAAGGAGAGCAGACTGGCTGTCAATTAAAGCAGTATCAATTTGCAGGACAAACTGAGATACTTGGATTCAGCATGAGCAACTAGGAAATAAACAGTAGAGTGTTAATGAATCACCATTTTGTATATTTAAAACATGAAAATGAACTTTCAAAATTTGAAAATGACCAAATAAAGTTTGACCTAAAATTGGGTCTGAGCAAAATGTAATTCCAAGAAAGTGTTCTAAAATGATATCTAGAGATCACCAAATAAAAATGCTTCCAATGAGCAAACAACTAACGTCATACAGAGAGGCATTTATGACAACATTTATATGTTCTTATGAAGCTCTTTGCTTCATTTGTCAGAACTTAATCTATACTATGTTGATGAATCAACTCAGTCATGTTTTTTTATCAGAAAATTCTAGAACACTTTGAAGATAATTTCATTTAAGTGCTGGAGGGAAATTAATGTATCTGCTTATTCATTTACATAAGTACTTTCTAAGAAGTCACTAGAGAGAATTGATAATCAATATAATTATCAATAAATTCAGAACTGTCAAGCTCATTGTAAACCAATAAAACATATTCCCTTTCCATCTTATGTTGTTGAAGCTCTTAAAAATTAGCATGATAGCACTAATCAAACAGTATCAAACCTTGTAATGGATATTGTCTCTATACTAACTGTGAAATTAAATGAACTGATAAATTTCAATACTTGAACAGACATATAACACAAGTTTAAAGTGAACAGACTTTCACATCTAAGCGTATGCCGTTAAGCAATCAAAGAAATCCAAGCCAAAAATAAAAATGTAGGACAGAGTCCCAGAGACATACCCCCAGTGAAATCCATATGAAATTAAAATTAGTCAAACAGAGAATACACACCCTCATTTTTCCTTTCCCCCTCCCTTCTCTTTCTTTCTCTAGCCCTCTTCCCTTGTCCCATTTGGTTTCCAACAACCTAAAATTATAAGAAGTGTGTGTGTGTGTGTGTGTGTGTGTGTGTGTGTGTGTGTGTGTGTGTGTGTAAGTGTGTGACTATGCTTGTACATTCTAAGGGTGTATGCACATTTCTGTGCACAGGTGCACTCTGCTAGCAAGGGGGTCAACAAAGGAGTGGGGGTGCCCTGCTCTTACTCTTGATTTATATGACATAGATTATCTCTGAGTGTGTAGCCAGAATGGCAGCCAAAATGTTCCAGTGAGCTTCATGCCTCCAGATTTCCTATCCAATTCCTTGGGCTTGCTCATTTAATGCTCTTACCCTGGGAGCCATTTTTCCAAACCCCTTGAGGCAAAAAATAAAACTAAAATTCATCTTAGTGAAATGCATTCATGCCCTTTCCATGTTTTATCTTTCAGAGTTTGAATCCTCACAGACAAGTTTTTTAAACTGTTCCTCGTGTAAGGACATGCAGGGTTAACTCCAGGTCTCTTAAGCATGTATTCTTGTTACATTCTGGTGTTTTACTGTATTGGGTACCTCTGCTCAAACTTATTTCATGAATACTGTAGTTTTACTTTCTGCACTTAGCAAGGTCAGGCTCACAAGCAGCAGTCCTAAAACCTTGGTATGCCTTTTCTAACTTAGGTGGGATAATTTCTGTAAATTTCTACAGTTGGGAAAACCTCCCTTCTCAGGCAGTTCCTCCTTTCTTTTGACCCATAGATCTTGATTTAGCCCTTTATTTTTTGGGGATACATTCTTCACCAGGTACTTAAAAAGAACCAAAAGGAATTGCCTGAATATGAAACTATCTTCCTTGGGGAATCAAATTTAATTAATATGTTGGTTGGAGTAAACATTCAAGGGCCAACATAATTTTATCATCAAATTTTCATTTCATTGCTAATTTTCTAACTTGTTTTTAAAACAATCCCACTGACAGTTGAGCCTCTTCCCTTTTGTGAATCTCTAAGTTATATATTAATTTTATTTATCCTCTAGCTCATTTACTCTCTTGTTGGCTGCTATTAATATTGTGTTGATCCATCTGCTATTTACGCTTCAGTGAATTTTTTGAGATTATATTTTAATTACATTCCTTCATTCCCTTTCCTCCCTCCAAAGCTTTCCCATATATACCTCCTGCCTTTCCTTCAACATTAGGGCTTTTTTCTTCTAATGATTTATATATATTTATATATATAGGTAGAGATATATTGTTCCTTAATATGACCACTTTGGCCAATATGATTCTATCTGTATGTATTTTTGTGATCAGAACTTACTGGCTCTGTGCAACAATGACATGCTTTGTTCAGGAATGGCCACATCTCTTCCATGCCCAGATCTCCTCAGTTGCTTGTTCTGAGCTGTATTTGACCACAGTCAAATAAAAAAAAAAACACCAAACCACATTAAAAATTAGTATGTACTCGGCTTTTTATGGCAAGTTTCTCTTATTGATGAAAGTTCAGAAAGGTAGTTTCAATATGTAAAATATATAATTTTTATAAATATCACTAACCTGACTTTTTGATTTATTACTGCGTACTTACTAGTCATTTACTTTTGTTGCACATAAAGATAGCTAAAAGTATTTCCTTCAAGGTTGGAATAAGAAATGCATTCATGTGCTAGTTCATTCACTCACTTGATTTTGATTTTCTGATTTATTATTAATATTATTATTATTTATAAATAACAATTTATTATAAATAACAATTCTTTGCTTTTTCCACATTTGCATCTTTACAAGTGTCTGTTTACTAATTATGCGGTATTTATTTTCAAAATACATATTCCCATCTCTTCCCTTTTGTGAGCTGAATTCAAAGCTCTTACTACCCAGAACATCAAACTGTGACCTTCTTTGAGATAGGAGAACTTAATCAGATACTCATTGCATGGGATCATTACAATTATGGCCCCTACTTACAATGTTCTTATAATAAATAGCTCTTATTGTAGTCGGGTGATATGCACACAGGGAGCTGACACAGCTGGGACATTTTTACTAAAACCTCAGGAAGGCTTTCACCCCAAATGACTGTGCCTAAGTTTTTTTTCTGTCAGTCCACACATGAGTTTCTGCTGTACAAATGCTTTACACATTGGCTTTATTAGACTTGATTTTTATAAGTTCAGTAGGTATAAAAGGATGTCACATCATGCCTTTAATTTCCATTTTCCTGGTTCTGGTTTGGCACACTTGTCTTTATTTTTCTGGTTTATGCTTCTCTAAATGGTTTTACACATTCAACCTAATGTTTCCACTCAGCCATCTGGGTTTTGTTTTTCTTTGAACATTGAGACATATGTTTATTAATATAGGCACTAAACTATAATCTCATCATGGACAACATGTTTTATTTTCTTTGTGTTGTCTCTCATTTATAGAAATTTTTGAGTGAAGGATGAGTTATTCTCATTAACTTTCATTTTTACCAGATCTTATTTAACTGTCTTATTTCAGAAATATTTCACAATGAAAATCAGTAATAATTTATTTAATAATGAGTTTACAAATTTTGGAGGCATTGTATAGATGCGTGTGTATGTTTTTGTTGAATTGTGGCAGACCAAATTATTGCAGGCAAAAGTCAGAATCAGTATTTAAATAAAATTGTGCATGCATCTAACTGACTATGCCTCTGCACAAATTTTATTTGTGAGTATTGTATATGCTTGTATTTAAATATATATGGAAATATATTTTAAGTGCGTATGTATGTATCTGTATCCAAAAGGCATTTGACCTGTTTCTATATTTTAAAATGTTTTGTCTTTTCAAAATTTATTTCTCGTTGTTTGATGCTTTCATTTTGTTGAAGTATAATTACATCATTTTCTCCTATCTCATCTCTCTTCAGTGCCTCCTATCTTACCACTTCCTTGTTGTCTCAGATTCATAGCCTCTCTTTTCATTTCATTGGAGTTGTTAGTATTCAGCATCTGCACTGGCCTGTCCTTGAGGCTCTAACAGGATACTCCCTCAGCTGCAGGCACTAAGTACATCACCTGTGCACAGTCACTACTTCCCCTTTTAAAAGGGCCCTGCCCACCTCCCATCTTCCTCTATCTCTCTGTTTCTTCTTCTGCCTCTCTCTGTCACCCTCTCCCTCTTTCTCTTTCCCCTCCCCCATTTTCTCTCTCCTGATGCTCCTGTTGCTGGAGGCAGTCTCCCCACTCTCTGAGCTCTTTTTATGATTCCTTTCCCTAACAAAAAACGCCTCAGCTTGATCCCAGTCTCATGCTCTCATGCACTGATTTTCTTAAATTACAACAGGAGTTCTCTCTCTCTCTCTCTCTCTCTCTCTCTCTCTCTCTCTCTCTCTCTCTCTCTCTGTGTGTGTGTGTGTGTGTGTGTGTCCTAACTTTCCATAGCTTTTTTAACAGTGAAGCATTTCAAACTAAATTTTCAGAGAGCTCTACTACACTTCTCCAAACTTATAAATCCCCTATTATTTGATTTTTAAAAAAGTGCTATTGAAGAGAGAGCTGTAAGAAACCCCTAAGAAGCAACCCCCAGGTAGCATCAGCACCTCTCTTTTCTTTTAGCACACAGATACTGTCTGGAGTAATTTTAGACAGCTTTTAAACCCCTCACCAACCTACTAAGAACATACCCAGTCATTGTGGGTCTGGTTATTTCAAATGCCATGAATTTGAAATAAAGCCCTTAGGATCGGTTTGCAGTGAACTCCTCTTTACATTATACGTGAAGCATTTTGTCCTTTTTAATTTTGCTTTCTGATGGTGTCATACCCTGCAGCCTAAATTGGCCATGAACTCACTGGCCGTCCACTAACTTCAGTCTCTCATTTCTAGGTGTGACCCAAGACACCCAGTTAGTTCCAGTTTATTGTGTCTATCTACTGGCTGAGTAACTGTCTTGAAGCTTTCAGGGAATTGGCCACCATCTTTGTAGCTTCACCAATCTATCCAAATGAAGATAACTTTATCTTAGAATGAGAAATATCCACATAAAAACCTAATACAATTGTCCACTTCTTATGATCCTCATTTCCCTGCAGTTTGATGACTGTATTACTTTACTACCTCCATACACACACACACACACACACACACACACACACACACACACACATACACACACACATATATATATATATACATATATATATATATCCTTCATATATATGTATATATACGTATATAGTTCCTCTCTCTCTCTCTATATATATATACATATATATATACACACATAGCCTTCATATATATGTGTATATACATATATATAGTTCCTCTCTCTCTCTCTCTCTCTATATATATATATATATATAAATCTTTGTACAATTTAAAGACATTAATTATATTTTCAATTAAAAGATCAGACTAAATTATCAAAGTATTGTTACAAGAAACCAACCGATTTAATGAACTTTATTGAATGAAGCTTTTTATTTTCTTAACTTTACCTAATTCTGTGGCCTCCAGCAGCAAATTGGTTAGTTTTCTGTTGTTGTTGTTTTTTCTTCTATAATTTAATTTTCACTGATATATCACTTAATAGACCCATGAAGAAAACCTTGCCTTATTTTCCTTCAAATTCCTTAGATTTAATAACTATTAAACTCTAAGAAATCTATGTTCACAGTGTGGGTGGAGAAAGTCCAGCATTAGTGGACATTACTTGGGAACTATAACTGAGTTTGATGTTAATGTCATGGAATGACATCCTACACTGTTATTATCAGCAATGTCATCCAGAAACACTGTGCAACTATTACTTATGCAGGAGCCAAAAAGTCAAGGCAGGTCATCAATGTTAGTGTAGCAATGCTGTGACTTAAGTACTTCTAGTCTGTCATTGTTTGTTATGATCTTGTTAATTTATATTCTTAAATATTACAATACTAACCATAGCACTGAAAATCCTTTATTGAGGATATATGCTGCTTTAAAAAAAAAAAAACTAGATGATGTACTGAAAGATACTAATGCATTTCTATTGAAATTATCCTTTTATGGATGTATTGGATTCTTATTTAGATGTGTTAGATTCTTATTTCAAGTATAAATAGTTGTTTTCCTTTGTCTTTAACATATTGACACATTATGACTCAAGAATTTAATATTCTGTAATTCTACAACACCATACTTCATCAAAGTTTTCAGAAGTATATTTTGGCAATTAAAATTATAAGAATACCTGGTTGATTTTATGTCTTGGGCTGGAAACTTATAAGAAGGATCTAGAAAAATCTTGTTCCTAAGATTTAAGTAATTATGGAGAAAATATGAGGAAGAAAAATCCATAGGCACTGAAGTTAAGTGGCCATATTACCATTGTTAATTCCAGAAAAATTAATGGGCAAATCAAATTATTTGATCTGGGTAAAAAAAAATTTAAAAAAAACCTTTTTTTGCTTTTTTTGTGCTGCACTGGTCCCTAATCATTTCTATAATTATAAAATGAAAATGAACAAAAAGCAGTGGGGTAAAAGAAAGTTTACCTTTACAGAATTCTAAATAATAATTACAACACTATAGAAAACCAAGATAACCATCATTAATTCCCAGCATACCTTTTGCTGGCTATATTTTTGATTGATGCAAAACTTAGGGTGAGGTCTACTGAAAAGACATGAGATATTTGTACAAACTCAAGAAATTTTTCATAAGAGAGCCATCAATTATATATGAATACATGCTAAATTAGTTTTAAGGGAAAAAGGGCAGGGAAATGGTAACCAAGTAATCAGCATGTGATTCCCTTCACAAGACAACCTGATATCATGCAATGCAGCTAAACAATAATGGAAAACACTGAAACTATATTTAACACGTATGAGAGAATGGCATAAAAATGCTATTTTTAAAGTAACAGAAAGGGAAAGAGCCAAGACAGGGCAGATCATAATCGCTAAATATCTGTTTATTTGGAATAGGCTTTTTTAAAAAAAAGTTTGGCATTTTTTATGGTTTTTCTTGTGTATTTGCTTAAAATTTCACTATCCTTTGTTTTCATTTTAACTCATTTTTTTGGTTATTAGGTTATTTTATTATAGCATCATTTTACATTTAATACTCAAGTCACTCATTTCATTCTTTCCCTGCTCATAATTGCATACAGTAATACATTTTTCTCCTCTGTGGTCCTATTTTCTCTCTACACAGTGTGCTTAGCTTCCTTTAGTACATTTGTTATAAGCCTTTTGGAATTTTTCTGCTGATTGTTGTTTTGGTTCTTTGCTTTGGGTTTTTGGTCCACGAGTTTGTTGCCTTATTTATTCCATAAAGAACTTAATTGTCTTTTGTTTGAAACTGCCAAGTATGTGTTGGTTGCTTTCATTTCTTCTCATGTATGTGTGTGGTGTGCATATGTGTGAAGTTCCAATGAGGAGACACAAGCACATGGGAGCATCCTGTCTCTTCCTAACTTTATCTGTATGCTACACAGTTCTTGCTTTAATCAATGAGCCCTCTCAAAATTGTCATCAAGTGGGGCAATGTGGATTGCATTGTGCACAAGGATTTTTAAATGATTGATTGGATTTAAGAATGTCTATACATTCTTAATTAGTTAAACTAATTATGTACTTTCTATCCAATATGCAACTACTATACCATACTAAAAAGAAATGTATGCACTTGACAACAGTAGAAGCAAAGAACCCAATGAAAATAGAATTTTGAAAAAAAAATACCAAAAGCGTGTTTCATTTTATCTTTCCATGCTGCACACACAAACTAAAACTTTAGAAATAGATTGGGATTGGGAAGAGTGCCAGGAAGCTCTGTTTTTGATCATGTTATTTCTATCTAGTTTACAGTGACTTTATAACAAGCTCACATTTGAGCAGGTACCTGAAGGATAGGATCAGCTGAACCACTGGGATACTCAGGATTCAGGGAATCTAGGGAATAGAAAGAGAGTTGGCAAAGAGCATCCATAGGAAAGTAACCAAGTCAGGAGTGGAGTCATGCTGTTAACTGTGATACATCATGTACAGATAAGGGACTATAAAAAATCAGAACATGAAACCATGCTCAGCTCCAACATCACATTGGAAGAAAGACACTTGTACTGAGAGGCCCCTTTATGCCATTACATGGCCCCAGGAAAAGCACATATAGTGGACTTCTTGTATTTGGAGTACTCTATGATAATATATGGGGATAATGAGGAAAGAATTTATGATATAACAGTTGACATGACAAAATTATAGGGAATGACAGAAAATTCTTTAGCATGAAAATACTGAAGATCTAATTTAATGCAAATCTTTCATGGAAATGACTAGAGGTAAAAGATATTATGAAAGAAATGTCAACGTAATATCTGGGCAACTTAACAGGTCGGGACCTTATGATGTATACTAAAGAGAACTAAGCTTTCTAGGCACATGACTGCTATCATCAGAAGTATGCACACAGTCCATTAACCTATCAGAAACTGTAGTTTATGACCAGGTGTTAAAATGTAAATCTCGTGCGTGATAGGGGAGGTCATTGCTGGGATCACATGGGAGTACACTGTGGGCTTAGAGATATTCATGTTTTGCTCCAGAATGAAAGAGGATTTGTCAGAATTTAGTGCTCATATTCTGACACTGTGAAGGACATCTTTCTTTTATTTTAACACAGACTGTGCTTTGTTTCTGTTGTCACAAACAGAAATGAGATTCTTTTACATTGTGACGGATTCTGTGGTTTTCTGAGCTGTTTTGATCTGCAGCTAAAGTAAGAGATGTAAATAACTACACATAGCATGGAAGATATTGAGTGCAGGCTTTCACTGTATATCAGGTGATTTGTTGTGATTATGTAAACACATTCAGGTGCTTTCTTCACTCAGACACTATAAGCTCATTTTCAAAACCAGAATTCCTGATATGGTTAGAGGTTGACACTCTTCAGACTGCAACACCCAGGCCAGGACCCTGGAAATCCCATATTTTTCTCATAGTTTTAAATAAATATACACAAAATATTAATTCATCAACATCTAACAAAGTGTAAGTTGTACAGTATTCTTCTGCAGGCACCTTACTTTTAAATATTCTCTACAGAAAGCTCCTTAATCATTCCTTTCTTGTATATATGTGTATGTGTACATATATGTGTATGTATTTATAAGCATGTATATGAGAAAGAAATTAGGTATATATTCATATGCATATTAACAATTGTATATTTTCTTTGTTCTGTACAGATACCATCCATCTTCGTGTTCTTGAATCCTCTCCAGTTGGCACAGCTGTTGGAAGTGTAAAAGCAACCGATGCTGACATGGGGAAAAACGCTGAAGTAGATTACCGCATTATAGATGGAGACGGGACAGATATGTTTGACATTATAACTGAGAAGGACACACAGGAAGGCATCATTACTGTGAAAAAGGTGTTCAGCATCAGCCTAAGCAAGCATCTCTGTGTTTAGAGAGTAGAGATTTAATTGTGTACTGTTTGCTCTTGCATTAGTTACCATAAGAAACAGCACTTCTGGGTTCACTTGAGTTTTCTATTACATGCAAATAAGAAGGCTCTGATGCTAAATAGCCTTTAGACATTCCGAGGATACTCTCTTCTATTTTGCAATGTGAAACCTGAGACTTGAACAAAAAGTTGGATCAGGAAAGTTAATATATGTGTAATCATATTTCTTAGCCATGTTATTAAAAGCCCACTGTTAAAACAGTTTTCTTAAAGAATAGTTAATAACTAATAATTGCAATATATCATCACAGTTGGAGGCATAAAAATAGCATGCTATCCAGATGTATAAGCCAATAATTAGAGTTGCTAATAAAAAGAGACAGAATGGATTGGAACATAATTTAATTGTTCACATTTTCCCTTCTGCTACATAAATTAAATTTTTCTGCTAACATATGCTCAGTGATAGAATTTAAAGGTAGCCAGGTTTTATTGTAGTTGGCTCCATCATTATAAGAGAACTAAGGCACATTTCTATTTAGGTCAAATAAAATTCTGCAAAAAGAGTAACCATTTAGGTATTGGTAACTAATACAATTTTCCTGAGATGCTGTTGAAGTCACAGGACACATACCCATTACTTCCAGTGACTAGCAATGCTAAAAAGCCATGTCTCAAAATCAGAAAGTACCAATTACTACCCAGAAAGTAGAGGAAATGCAAGCAGTATCTTTAGGTTTTCCAAATGAAAAAGACTAATAAAACTTGAGGCAGCAATGTTTTTTATTCAATACTTATAGGTCAAGGGATTATATTTTAAATGTGCAATATATATATATATATATATATATATATATATATATATATACATATATATGAATATATATAGTATAATCAATAGTAAAGCCTCCTTTTTATTTTATAATAAATCCTACTCATAAAATTGCTATGGGTTTTTCTTTCTCATTACATAATGCATATCTTGAATATTTCTTATAAGTGCTGATGTTTGACATTTTATAATGATTTCATGGGTCTATGATCTCATTACACTAATGAAAATACTTTGACATAGATTTTCAAGTGCCACACATATTTAAAATCATAGATTATTTTGCCTAAAAACATTGAGTCATAACCTGTATGTCATCAAGTACATGTACACACAGAGGTGCACAACACATCAATCCATGTTTTTTATTCAGTTTCCACCCTTATAAGAATAAATATCCATTGAAATTTGTACAATAATTAAAATATTTTTATGTTCAAAAACACTACATATTGGACACCTACAATTATATATACTAGAGTAGAAAATAGAAAAAATTAGAAAACTGTCTAATATTTATTACGTTTTACTAATGAACAACTTGCAGGATTTTGAACTCCTGGTGTAACTTAGAAAGAGCAGACATCCATTACCCAGAGTTTAACTTGATATTTTTTGTTTTTATACAGCCACTTGACTATGAGAGTCGAAGGCTATATACTCTGAAAGTCGAGGCAGAAAATACCCATGTGGATCCACGTTTTTATTACCTAGGGCCATTTAAAGATACTACAATTGTGAAAATTTCCATAGAAGATGTGGATGAGCCCCCAGTTTTTAGTAGATCCTCCTATCTCTTTGAGGTTCATGAGGATATTGAAGTGGGAACCATCATTGGCACTGTGATGGCAAGAGACCCGGATTCTGCTTCCAGTCCCATCAGGTATTCATGGCAGTGTTAAAGATTAAAAGGAACATAGTGGAAAGGCATATCAGGACCATGAAATTCTGCTTGATTGCAAGAGTTTCTCTGTAAATGCTACATAAATTTGGTGTGCACAGAGTTTAAGGGATAATTTGACTGAATGTTACGGGCAAAGCATGCACCAGCTTTGTGGTTTTGGTGCTTGACTTTTTTATTATGTTGATGGCCTACGTCATGAATTTGACTCATTATAATGTTGGCTATTGTGAACACTTAGATCAAAAATAGATAGTTGGATATAAACTATGGTCAGGCATAGTCCATCTATCAGATTTTTGTTTCAGTTTTGCTTTGTGATTGTGTGTACTTTTTTTCTGTTATATAGCTGTTTCAAAAAAAATTGAGTATTCCAAAAACACAAGGATCACTTTTGTACCTTTTTTTCTTGCTTTTAGAGATATGTGAGATGTGCTAAATAAATAAAAATGAGCAAGATTCAAAGTTTCCATTAGCATCTTCACTGATGTGTTAAACAATTATAAATATCTTTGTTCATTGTTCAGCATCAAAATGAACATTCTCTTTTGTCTGTTCATCTATTGTGGGTTTGGGATTTCTGAATTTTCATCCATGTGACCCAGCTAAGAATGAGTTCAATGTTTGTTTTGCAGTTTCTCGGTGAATTCTTGTGAATTTTTGAGCTTGAAAATGTGTACAAACTTCAGTTTCATGTTCATGGGACTCTGAGTGGACTCACATGAACAATTCTGTTTACTCTGCCAGTCTTAAAAATTTGTACTAGTCAAAAAGTAATGCATCTCTCTGCATCATTTATGTATGTATTTTATGCAAATATATTGACTTGTATTCATGTATTCTACCACAAGTTACATACTGGCAGAAGAAAAAGATAATTGTACATGATAATGGCACAGTGTTCCCATATGTCAGATGCACTTTGCCATAAATGCCTCTTTTCTAGATGATTTATCAAAATTGCTGGATTTTTACAAATTTTCTCTTCCTTTGAATTTTCTTAAATACTTAGCATTTTCTTGCCAGAGAACCAACTGAAATAGGCTATGTTCTTGGTTCCTGTCTCCAAAACAGATTTTAAAATATGATGTGTTTGTTTTAAAACAAGCTCATATAACTAATGTTCTCACAACTGTACAATGTAGCCAATGATGACCTTGAAGTTCTTATCTTCCTGCCTTTATTTCCCAAGATCTTGGATTTCAGGTCCATACTACTATGTCCAGGCATTTGGCATTTGCAAATAAAGTAAAATGTTTAATGATGATGCATGTCTACGTACACAATGAAAAATTACATTTAAATAAGCTACCTATCATGGTTAGGGTTTCTATTGCTGTGATGAGACACCATGATTACAGCAACTATTAAAAAGGAAAACATTTAATTGTGGTGTCACTTAAAGTTCAGAGGTTTAATCCATCATTGTCATGTTGGGACATTGCATGCAAGAGGAAGACAATGTGCTCGAGAGGAAGCTGTGAGTTCTACATCTTGATATGCAAGAAACAGGAGGTGAACAGTCTTATTGGGCTTGGCTTGAGACCTCAAAGCCCACATCCACAGTGACACAATTTCTTCAACACAGCTGTGTTGGGAAAACTCAAACTCTGTATCTCAATATCTGCTGTCAAAATGCTCCTCAAATCTCCAGCTCTTCACAGATTTGTTGACTGCAATATATTTCTTTCTCTTGGGCTGGTTCCACTCCCTCTCCTTGGCAGTTACCCCACAGCTGTATCATCTCCAACATCTTGGGGGTCTCCAAAGCAATCCAAACTTCAACTTCACAACTTAAACAATAGCATCTCTATGCCTCCATTCAAGGACACCCATGATACTTGTGTGGCATCAGTGGCTTTCCTTAGTCAGGGAAGCAATTTCCATAGCTGCTTTCTTCTATCCTTAACAAAGTTGCCTAAGATTTCCTGCTTACTGGAGCTAGAGCATGGCCCCCTCTTTCAATTACATTTTCCTAGCTTTATCTTTCCAATGGCTTCCTTCACTGCCTAAGTTTGGCTGTTCTGGATTTACTTTGTAGATCAGGCTTGCCTCAAACTCGGAGAACTGCTAGCCTCTGCCTTCTGAGTGCTGGGATAAAAGAAATGCATCAGTACACCCAGTTCTAAACTTTTAATTAATTCCTTTCACAAGTTAGAAACTTATCTTGAGTATGGTCTTTCCTGAGGTCATCACTTCTTTTATTCCATTTCTTAATCTATTTATCTCCTTGAACACAGGGTTAAGATCTATACCCCTTCCTGGTGCCTCCTTTTTCAATCTGTACATTTTATATTTTTATTTGTTCAGTTTGCTCCTATTCATTATAAATCTTCATCAGAGTTAACACTAATAATCACACAATAGAGTCTTTACAAGGCTGTTGTGAGATTTCCTCTGCCAAGGAAATTAATCTAAAGCTCTTCATTTCAACCTCAGGCAGACTCTTCAGAAAGGGCAGAAAGCAACCACATTCTTCACCAAAATATCACCAGACTGGTCTCTAAGCCACACTAACATTCCTCTCCTCTTAAACCTCTTGATCCGGGCACCCATAGTTCAAATATACTCAGTACTATTGTCTTCCATGTTCCTATGAGAATGACCTATTAAGTAGTACTTAACATATTCAACTAGTTTTCTAATTACAGTCCCAAGATCCATATTCTTTCAAACAAAGGCATGGTCAGGCCTATCACAGCAATATCACACTCCTTGTACCAATTTGTCTTAGTTCCATGTTCTCTTGCTGTGAAGGGACACCTTGAATACTGCAGCTCTTATAAAGGAAGACATTTAATTGTGGTGGCACACTTACACTTCAAAGGTTTAGTCCATTATCATCATAGTGGCACATGGCAGTATGCAGGCAGACAGGGTGCCTCAGAGGTAGGTATCTGAAAATTCTACTTCTTGATATACAGACAATAGGAAGTGAACTGTCTCACTGGGCATGACTTGAGTATATATGAGACCTCAATGCCCACCTCCACAGTGGCATACTTTCTCAAATAAGGCCACACCTATGCCATTTAGTCCACACCTCCTAATAGTGCTACTCACTTTGGGGGCCATTTTCTTTCAAACCATCACACATGCTATAATGGTGTATATAGTGAGTTTATTGATGCTGATTGTATTTTGACTTTGTTCTGCCTTAGATATAGAAAATGCAGATGACTCTCATGTACAATATCCTCTGAGTGAAAATTATGTCCAAACATGGGAACAATCTGCAAACAGTTACCAAATTAAAAAAAAAAAAAAAACAACAACACTAAATTACTTGGCAGGTTAGAAAATTGTGCAGTCCCTTACTAGTGAAAAAATGAGACATGAAGTGGCAATGTGTTAATTACTACATAAAATACACTAAGAATAGTGCATCCCTGATGTAATCTCAATCCATTTTATATGTTTTCTTTCTTGTGTATTGTACTGAGTTTGAAAAGCAACAGAAGATTGTGGAGGATTAGTTTGCAGTATCTTGAAGACAGAGATAAGACAACTGATTTAAAATTAGTTTTTGTATTAATGTATTTGCATTGTGCATGTGGCACAGTCCATGTGTGATGCTCACAGGATAACCCACAGCAGGTCAATATCCTTGGACTCAGCACAGGAATCTTAAAGACTAGAACTCTAGTCATCAGTGTAGCAGGAAGAGCTCTCATTCACTGTGTCATCTTGCCATCTAAGACCTTCCTTCTCAAAAATGATTTTTAACATAACTGTATTTCTATATGTTTATTGGCAAATTCTGGAATAATTTTCATTTTCTTTCTTAAAATTATTTCTAGAATATGCTTAAATAATATACATTCATGCATAAAATTCACAATAAGTGACACTTATAATTCATGTATAATTCAAACTAAAGTATTAAACTGCCAGCTACATTGTCTTTAGTTATCTAATATACACCCTTGGTATAACTGGAGATTGATTCTTTCATGACCAGTTTCTCAGAAACTGATGCCCTTATTATAAGATGGCCTAACATTCAAACAACCATACAAACATATGGCAAGTTTATCATTACCTCTAGATATCTTACAACTCCCAGTACAATCTAAAGCATGGTGATATATAAAGAGAAATATTTATTTGCTCAGTATAAGCACAATCTCTTTTATCAACTACTGTCAATTTTACTGTTATATCACCACTGGGGTGTCAGCTAGAGTCTGGTGCTCCATAGAGAAATACTAGCAGTAGGCTTAAAAATTTCATGTCTTATTTCTTGTTTTCAACATGTAATGAAACACCACAAAATACAGTGTCATAAGTGGAGAGGATTAGTACAGGAAAATTTAAATTAGAAGGTTTCAAACAGCTTCAAACATGGATAATCATGGAAGGCTGTTAGAATGAGGTAAAGTTTACCTTACTTTGTTGTTTTTAGAAGTGAGCTCTCTCTCTCTCTCTCTCTCTCTCTCTCTCTCTCTCTCTCTCTCTCTCTCTCTCTCTCTCTCTGTGCGTGTGTGAGTGTATGTGTGTGTGTGGTGTGTGTGTGTGTGTGTGTGTGTGTGTGTGTGTGTGTGTGTGTGTGTGTGTGTGTTTCATTTGTTTTGGGTTTCTGTGTTTTGAGACAAGGTTTCTTTGTGTAACCTTGGTTATACTAGAACTAGCTCTGTAGACCAAGCTGCCTCCACCTCCCAATGCATGGATTAAAGATGTGTGCCACTACCACCTGGCTAGTGAGTTAATTCATTTAGAAATTATTCCAAATTCGGGATATAATGATTTGCTTTAGTTGATTATGGCAAGAAATGCAGTTTTTAAAACACATTGGTGTTACCTTAATTATGCCACCCTGAGTGACAAATGCTGGTGTTATCCTTTCAAATGACTGTAACATGATGCCTCATATCAGTTTCTAAAGGAGCTCTTTTCATTTATTTATGAAGACTTTATTCTTTGTACTTGCATAAGCATTTCTTATACTCTATAGTATCAATTTTAAAAGGTCTTAAGGCATTTATTTTAGAAAGATAACGTGATTAAAGAAACTAAAGCTAGGTGGATGTCACACATTTAACTACAAATCATCACAAGTTGATGATGTACTGCTTTGATGAAAGTCATCTTGTCTTCAATTTTCTCATTAATAAAAACTAAGTTTCTGACATGGACATTTTATGATGGATAATGTAGTGATTCATCATCAGATGACTTGGTTAGCAAGTACAGACAGTTGATAATGAAACTATATCTGATACACACTATCTGTGTCCCAAAATACGTGCAAATCAGTTGACTCTCTATGGAAACAGGCAATAGTTTAAATAATTGAGATTTGCAGAACTTGCGTATCTATGCAGCATAAAGTGCCAGTTCATGCCTTGAGTGACCAAAGCACATTATTTTCACCTGGTGAAATAGTTTATAATCCACATCAGCTCTGTGGTTTTCAATATTGTGAGTAAAGTGTATTTTATGATTTGCTCATGAAAATCAAAATCACTATTGCCCTGTATTTTCTTTATTATCTATTTCTAGATTTACTTTGGATCGCCATACGGACCTTGACAGGATCTTTAACATTCATTCTGGAAATGGATCACTTTATACATCAAAGCCTCTGGATCGTGAATTATCTCAATGGCACAATCTCACTGTTATAGCTGCTGAGATCAGTAAGGAGTTATATTTCATGAATATTTTTATTTTGTGAATGTCTTTCTCATACATTTTAATATATTTTCATATTTATTTCATGTGGAAATAATTCTATGAAAATTAAATTTTACTTAGATTTTAAAGATAATTGTTTCTAGTGGCATTTTTTTCATTGATACTTTTGTTTCTAAACTGAGGAATAGCTAAATATACTGCAGCTATAATAAAATATTTTCTCTGCTCTCTCAGGAATTTTGCCATGGCTTGAGTGTTGAATTGCCTAAATTTCCTTTCTATTTCTATTGGAGATATAATTATTACGTATATATTTATATAATTAGGTTGTCTTGAAACTTATAGGGCATATAAATATATTATACTATTCTGATTTTTTTTCTGAGTAGCTTTGACTGTATTTCAGTTATTTTTTCTCTTATAATTTTTTTGAGTGTTTACTGTATTGGTAATATTTATTTCTAATTTTTCACTGGCATGTCTCTTTTTCTATTGAGATTTCTTCATGATCTTAATAATATTGCCAATTAATAATTCTTAATTAATATTACCAATTTCTTTCTCTTTTGAGTATAGTATTCCTGTAAGCATCTTGTAATTCTGGTCTAGTTGTCTGGAATGCCCTTAATTTATCACTTTTTTGTTTTTTTTGTTTTTGTTTTTGTTTTTTCTGAGACAGGGTTTCTCTGTGGCTTTGGAGGCTGTCCTGAAACTAGCTCTTGTAGACCAGGCTGGTTTCGAACTCACAGAGATCCGCCTGCCTCTGCCTCCCGAGTGCTGGGATTAAAGGTGTGTGCCACAACACCCGGCTAATTTATCACTTTTCTGCAAGGTTGCTTCCCCTTTGATGATGAAGGAAACACTACTGGGTATAATGATCTTGGTTGTTAGTTTTTTTTCTCTCAGGACCAGAAACACACCAGTCCATAGCCTGCTGGGTTTTGTGTTGCTTCTCAGCTATCTGCAATTTGTCTAATATATTTGCCTTTGAGTTTACTTGATGTTGCTCTCTGTTTAAGACTCTAGTATTCTTTCTTTTTCTGTACATTTAACAATTTAATTAATTATATCATGGTGAAGTACGATTATGGTCATGAATGGGAGAGGGTCTAAATGATTCTTGAACTTGGATGTCCATGTCTTTGCCAATATTTGAGTTTCTGCTTTTGTTTTATCTAAGAGGTTTTGTGTGCCCCCATACTTGTAGTCCTTTCTTCAGGTATGTCAGGGAGTAAAATATTTGTTATTTGAGGGTATCCCACAGCTCTTGCATTTTCTGTTAATGCTTTCTTATTTTTATTTTTATATCCATCTGATGCTAAAAATGCAAATGTGTCTTCAAGATCTCTTATTTTTTTTCTTCTGCTAAATCTAATCTCAATGAGACTGACAACTAATTTTTCTTTCTGAGCTTCAGAGTTTATTTCCTTTGTGATTTCTGTCCAGTTCTCTTTCAGATCTGTTGTGTTCCTTAATCAACCTAAATGTTTGTGGGTTTTCCTTCATTGTATTTCTATTTGAGAATTCTTTATCTATTGAGATGGGCACCATTTTATGTTGCTTTGTGATGGTCTTCTTAATAACTTCCTCTAATAATTTGCCTTGGGAGGGATCAAACCTGGGTTGGGTTCACAGAATTGTGGAAAGATATCTATAGGAAGATGAAAAATAAAATTAGAGATATGAAGAAGTTGGACTCTGCATTTCCCTGTCAAGCAAAATCCAGTGCTGAATCTTTCTCAATCATGTTATAAAGTGCAAGGGTAATCCTGCAACATGTACCTCCCCCCATGCAACCTGGTATAGCAGAGCTAAAATTAGAAAGTAGCAAGCTGCAAGCTCACATGCCCACAGCAATGCAGATTGGGACTTAAAGTTGGAATTTCTCTTGGTAATTTTTTATTAACCTCATCTTATTGAAGATGTTGGTCCTTGGAGATTTTTGTAATTTTAAAAGGTTACATTCCCAAGAGCAGTAAACTGGGAATCAAATCGATTATTTGGTTTCTAGATCTAACACTTAATCCTGTATGTGCTTTAAGAAAATCAATGCTTCATCCAATTAGAAAGTGGCAAGTTCCAGTCTGAGAAAAATACTTTTCTAAAACTGCAGCAGATATTACTCCCAGAGAACTGCATCATTGTAGATGCCATTGTCATTATTTAGTTGACTGTTAAAAATCATAACAGATGTGATAGCATATGCCTATAAAACCTAGCACTCAGAAAGCACGAAGGCTGAATCGGGGTGATGTTGGGGCAATTTTGCCTCAAAGAACAAGAGCATTAGCAAATTCTACAGAAAAAAAAATAGAGATAAAAACCATTAAGAAACTTGAGATGGTGACAATAGAGCCTTACATCAAAATGCAGTCCATTATCTCATAAAGAAACTGGAAAAGGCCCATACCCATGCTTATGTAAACCTTCCAACAGTGCCCAATCCCTTGCAGAGCCAATTATAAGGCAGAACAGCTCTCTACACTTTTAACTTGAAGCTAAACTGAGCCCTGGTGGGATACTGCCACAAATTCCATACATGTGATATTGAGTCTATACACAGTCAGCAAGACGGAGCTATTGGAAGCAATTGTTGCAGACTAAAACAAAACCAGCATCACCCAGAGTCTGAGAATTGTGCAAAGGGTCCATTCAGATCACCAATGAAAGCTTCCAACCAACATAACGTATTTAGCTTCAGCATTCTAGCTGGGATCTAAATAGAGATTCACTTCCGCCTTCCCCAAAGATCATGCTTTGTTTAGGTAGTTATAAATGGCAGTGTCTTTTGATGCTATCAATGTAAAAACATGTTTTCTCCTATAAGGAAAACTGCTTCTCTGTCTTCTCCCGTATCTAATGAGATCCAATTTGCAGCTTCTGGAATCTGATTGTTAGTGCTGTCTGCTCAGTTCCAGATCCTTATTCAAGCTCACTGAGCTTGGAATTGCATTTTCTATTTCAGATACTTTGAGAAATTTAACTTCTAAAGCTAGTTGAAGTAATTATGATTCTGTAAAAAGCTAAGTCAATTGGTTTTTAAGTGCTAAGCCTATTCTTGCCCTTTAGTGAAGTCAATCTGTGGAATGAGTGCTAGAAATGCCCACCTGCCAACCACATGTAGCCAGCTTCCCATTATGCTGTTCTGGGCATTCAATACAATGAGAGTGGAAGAAAAACACATACATGGAATTGTTTCACTAGGCTTTAAACACTGGTTTGATGGTACGTGTGTCCCTCATCAAGCCCTGAGCAGGACAGAGGCATGTGTAAATGAACATCTTACTGATGCATTTCCAGGTCCGCCTCTAACAGTGTAATTCTACATTGCACACCCCATGTGACAAGTGTGGTGTGCCTCAGGCAATTATTCAGTGCATTATAGCATGGCCTAATTCTTTTACCCCTGTTTAAAAATATTTTAAAATGCCAGGTGAACAATGTAAAATTCTAAGATTAATGTCACAACCAGTGACTTCATCCTAAACTTGGGATTTTAGAATATACAGGAAGCCAAGGAGTTCCTACAAGTACGTCTAAATTGTTATAGTACAGTTTCCCTTAAGGATTCTGAGGGAGATTCAGGTGGTAAATATAAGCCAGCTGATATTCAGTATGATTCTTCCTTGGAATGCATTATACTTTTATTTATACATAAGCTGCAGCATCTGCCAGCCAAAAAACAAGTTTAAAAGATTAGTGAAAGCACTGTTTTCTGAATAGCTGACTCGAGGCCTTATGCTTTATAAAGCACAGTCATCCCTGTGGATTTAGCTTTTATTCAAAGAACGTTGAGTTATCTGAAAAGAGGATGAAGAGTCTTCCTACCATGTTAGAGAAGGGTCCCACAAAGCAATTTCTTACTGAAACAACTTTTTACCTCTTTTGACTCCATTTAGCATAATTAGATGGTGGAACTTCCAACATGAGTTTAGTTCATTTCAAAAATAATAAAAAATTTGCATATGACTTGCTCCATTGTTAGGTAGAAGACCATATTCTAGAAACATAGCTGGATATACCTACCTCAAAGTACTAGCCAACTAAGTATTAGGAAGACTGAAGAATCACTTTTCCCCCCTATTTTTTGCTTATTTGTTAGTTTGTTTTGTTTCATTTCTTTTTTCTACTTCTTGCCTATATACTCATCTGATGCATACAAATGGAGGGAAACTGTTATATATTTTATCATGCATAGTTTATGGTGAGGAATAAACTAGCACAAACTCCTAAAGAACAGAAGCAGTTGCCTATGATCATAATATTTAACATTTACTGAGATCTAATCTCAAAATCGGTGCTTTGATAAATCTAATTCAACAAACTTGTTTTTTATCTAATTTTTCAAATAATCCCTGTGAGTAGAGAAGTTCTACTTGATAAGTATTTTATAAACTGAGGAAGAAAACATCTATATTAAGTTGGAATGTATGAGTGGTAAACTTGAGTATCAACACAACTCACTTGACACTCAGCCAAACTCTCAACTATGCAATACACTTACAGGCATATTGTGTGCAGTAAGCATTTGAAAAATCTTAAAATGAACCCTGTTAGCTGAATACATGAAAGTGAAGAAGAATCCAGCAAGACTAAAAAGAGACTGAACTTAAGTCAATATTTCTTTGTGGAAAGAAAGGAAAGCAATCATATTTCAAATTATATAGAACCCTGTGGTCTTTCCTTTAATGTCTATTAGCCTTGTTATACCTGATCAGAAACCAGCTCTTAGCTTTATAGGACCATTAATTTAGTAAACATATGGTTATATGGAAATTGTGGTAAACTCTTTCAAATTGTAATGCGTACTATGTGTACATTGAATAACTTTTTTCCATTTGCATTTGTAATATACAAAGAAAAATATTAGAAAATATGATAAGTATCACCACAGTAAGTAATGGTATTCACAATTATTTTTCCCAAATAGTTAGCAATGGTGATAAACCTTATTTCTTCATTTTATATTTAGGCTGTATTAACTTCTCTTTTAAATTTTTATTTTAAAAATACATAAGAGCATGAATTTTACATATTAATATTGTTGTGTACTGTTTTGTATGTGTATATATTGCCTATTGTTTTGATTAATTTCCAGAAACACTTCTAATTATCTTTACTGTGAATTTTTAAAATCCTTGATTTTTAAAGTACACACTGTTTTCTTATTTTTGTAATATCTCTACTGTGGAAATTGCACATCAGAATATACCTGTCTTTTAGGACATGATCAATCCTGCTTATCCTTTCTCCATCCCCTATGGTCTATTGCCTCTGAAAATCATCATGATTCCTTCAGTGTCTATGACCTCAATGTTTTGCCTCAACATATGACTTCAATCATGTAGTACCTGTGTATACTTCCCTTACTTACATCAATTTCCCCCATCCATATTATCTTTTAATGACTAATGTCATTCTGTTTATAACTATGTATCATTCTGTTTTATTTGTGTAGCTATTTTCTCTCTCCATATTTGATGGGCACATTGAATCTTTTGATTCTTAGAAATAGTACTGCCTTGAACATGAAATACAGACATCTTTTAACATTTCTTTTATATGTTTTTTTCAGCTTGTGGTTGGCCACATTTGCATGCAAGTTTAACTGTGTTCCTTTAACCAGCATAATGAAGTCTAAATGACTTCAACTTGAATCCATAATTTAAAACACTCAGATATCAGTAGGACTGCCTAGAATACATAGGTAGCCATAATGCCATTATGAAAAATGCAAGGATGACACTAAAGCCACGCTAAATAGACATGTTTTAAAATTTCAATTATCATTCAAGTTATTTAATACAATTTATCTTCTTTCATAACAAATTTGATGCTCTTAGTTTACCATTTTTAACAAAACAGACATGATGAATACAAGGATGTTTTGGGATTGGTGTGGATGGATTAATTTGATATGCAAAGTCACTCTTGGGAGTCATTGTGATATCTCACTACAAAAAGGCACTTGGTTCCGAGTCTGATGGTCATAGTTCCATCTCTGGGTCACACACATGGAAGCAAAGAACTAGATACCACAGTTTATCTTCTGTCCACCATATACCTAATTGAGTTCATGCAAACACTAATACAGATACAAAAGCACATAAAATAAATGAATAAAAATTAAATAATAAAGTTCTGTTAAATGGTATCAGTAGTGAAGATGTCAATAAAATATATAAAGAATGGTATTTCATTATAATTTTTCTAATTAATATGTTAAATCTGTAGGCATGTAGTCCAGTTTCTAAATGAAGATTTTAAAGGAGCCATTAGAAAATGTTTTAATTATGATGTAAACAAAATGGTAGATTTTAGGAATTGGTTATCTTGGCCAAGTATTTAATCTATTTGAAAGTGTTTTTTTTTTTCATTAGAGGAAAGGAAAACTGTGGCTGGGATGTATTTTATAACAGAAGAATGTATTTTCAATAAAAATAATAAAAAAATAAAAAATAGAAATAAAAATGTGGTTAAAAACTTAAGTGGCATGGGCATATATGGTAAAGATTTAATAAATAATTATATAATACAATATTATAATTGGACATTAAGGACACACATAATATGAACTCATTTATACTGTATTATACTTTACAAAGGAATTTTCAAAATAATAGTAGTACACTTGTACCCAGCAATGGCAGAATTCATGACTAGGTAACTAGTCTCCATAGCAAATTTTCTTGATTGCATTTGTTCATTATGTAAGGAAACGTGGATTTGATGTTTGTCTGTATGTGAGCACTTAATGCCCACAAGATGCCTATCTAAAGTGAATCCTGCACACACCCCTGTTTTCCTAAACATTATTTTAATTTCCTCTTTCTAGATAATCCTAAAGAGACAACTCGTGTGTCTGTTTTTGTGAGGATTTTGGATGTTAATGACAATGCTCCACAATTTGCTGTATTTTATGACACATTTGTGTGTGAAAATGCCAGGCCAGGACAGGTAAGCAATTGTATAACTCCAATCAGGATGCTTTTTCTTGTGTATAAAGTATGTTTTTGTCAAGATCTTGGAAAAGTTGACACAGAGATAGGAACACTTATTTACATTCTCATTAAAAGTTTAGAAAGTGGTTGATGTTAATAAAGCTGAAAATATTTTAAAAGTCAGAATTCCCAATTCCTTTGCAAAGTTGAAATGCAAGAAAATAACAGTGAGACCTTAATCGACAATAATATAATTATAATCATATAATAATATAGATATTGGTTGTCCCAGAAAAGTTGAGATGGTGGGAACTAGCATTAAATTTTAACCCTTTCAGAATCAAGAACATGTACCAGAATCCGCTCTGTGCCATTGGCTCTATATTAGTAATTGTTTTGAGAAATGGAGGATGACATTAGTACTGTTTTTATTTTTTATTTACTTCTTTGTATATTTATTTGCTTATTTATTTAATTTGGGTTTTTCAAGGCAGTGTTTCTCTCTGTAACAGTCCTAGTCTATCCTGGGGCTCACTTTGTAGGCCATGCTGACAACAAACTCACAGATATCCTCCTACCTCTGCCTCCCCAGTGCTTTGATGCATGCACTGCCATGCCCTGAATAGTACAGTTTTTATGGTTAGAGCTTGGACCCTAACAGCTCCAGCTATGTGGATGCTCCCACCCATTCTAAACAAATCAAATAGGTGTGTAAGAGAGAAAAGCAGAGAAACAACTTTTATTCAGCGTAGCCATATTGGAAGAAAGAATAAGATGGGCCAATGATGACCAACTGGTCCATCTTTGAAGTCCTAGAATGAGGTTTTGGTTAAACAAATCTCATGGAATATTTATAACAAAGCAGTACTGTTCAAGAGTGTCCTTGCCCATCATTTCCACTACATTTTCTCAGTTCTAGTGTCTCCTGTGAGGTGGTCTGTTTGGTTGTCCAAATTATATGAACTCTATCCTAGAGACAAGGTTATCCAGTATCTAGCACCAGCTTCAGCCTTTTCTTCTACAGCCTGAGAGTCCTGGGAAATTCCCAATTTCTTGGGGATTTTTGGTTCAATAGTCTAACGGAGTAGGTGGAGGACACAAACATCTCCTTGGAATATCTTCATTGATGCAGGGTTGTGACAGTGAGATTCTGGAAATGCAAAGACAAGTGCACAGACGCACCAAAACATGCTGTATGTGTTGAGTTGTATACGAACATGTTTTGAAGGACGGTGGCCAAGTTCGCTGTTATATATTGCCTGTGATTTTCCTCAGTGTGGCAACACATAAGATGCTTAATGGCTTCATTTTTGTCCTTTGAAGCATTCTCTCTACATCAACTGTGTTTGGAATTATTTAAATCATTTTCTCAGTGGACTCATTTTGTTGTTTGAAAAGCTCCAGCATATATGGCTGAAAGCAATGCTGTTAATTGGCTTGAGTGCTATCTTCACAGAGGAAGTTGCATATTATAAATAATAATTGGGAATCAAAAGCATTTTATTAGAGATAGAGAAGCCATTGAGAGACTGTGTCATGTTTTGACATCATTTAATGCTTTTATAAACATCAGTGTCATTGCTACATTTTTATGCAAATTGCATTGTCGAATAACTCAAGATTCTCTTGTGAATATTCTAACGAGAATTCAATAGCTTGTCTATTGTTTGAAAGGGTAAAATTACTGCAATTCGGCTTATTTTTTTTTACTTCTAATGTTATGTAAATGTTTATTTCTGAATACTTAAATAACATAGGTGCTTTTAACTTTCTTAATGAAGCAGTGTCTGCCCTAAAAATACCATTCCAGTCAGTCCTTGGCCTACAGGTTCAGCATGATTTAAGTTAAAATCTTTTCTGTAAGTAATAAATTATCCACTTTGCTGCTACTGTATGCATTGCTCTCTCCATGGTTATTCAATTTGAGTTTTCAAGAGATATTTTTCTGACCAGTTGAGGCATAAATGCTGATATACTGATATATTAAAAAAATTCAAAATAGAGAATGGTGCCTATTTCTTGGTGCTTTCTCTCTTGTTCATTGTAGCTAACACACAAATGCTTCAAGATTTTATGGATATTTCAAAAATAGTTCATGGAGGGAAATAATGAAATATTTGCTTTGTCTTGACAACCTTAATATGAAGAATATGAATAATTCATCTCTAACTGGACACATACGTACATATGTCCAAATGAATACTTTTTGTTCAGACTAGGTTGTTTTAGTCTGATTGCATAAGAAATGCTTTTGTTTGAACACAGAATTTAGGTATGAAATTTTTAGTGGAATATGTTGGTATGTGTCAGTGTTTCCAGCATTTGGGAAACTGAGACAGGGGCACCAGTAGTTCAAAGTTTCCCCATCTAAGTAATGTTCTCAAGGACAGGCTGAACTACAAATTATTTCTCAAAAATCAAAATCATGTAGGAAGTAGGAGGGCAGCAGATTCAGAATCTAAAGTTATGGCATCCAAATAAGACAAAGTAGTTATTCACTAAACTTCCTCACTATAAGCCCTGGATGAAATGCACTTGCTAATTACATCTCCTCAGATCCTAGGAAACTTGAGTGTTGGTACTTCTGGATAGACTTGAGCTATTTATTGAGTACTTAATCCAAACAGAAGCCCTGTAATTTACGTGTTTTTTAAGTAACACTTAGATCTACAGCATGGGGTATAATCCCACTCATTTGCTGTGTGGACAAATTGGTGAGTCAGAAATAAAACTGTGAGCTGCCACATGTTCCTTTACATCTCCTTCCCTTGATCTTGTCAGTTCCTTGATTTAAGAAAGAGGCATTTCCTTTAGGAAGGATGAAATTTGTCACTGATATGAAACTAATTGGCTTCTACTATGCCTAAATTGGGATGCTAAACTCAAGTACCCTTCATAAAGGAAAGGCTTTAGAAGTGAGGCAGAGAGCTAGCTCTTTTAGTATCCATTTTTCTCACTCATGTCCTCACTTTTAGCTGGTTTGTATGTTTCCATGCTCAAGGAAGCAAATGAGCATTAACATCTCAAAGAATCTTAGTGAAGGAGTCTCCCAGGAAAAGTGATGCTCAAAGTTACTCTTCAATACCTATGGATGTTATCAAACAAAATTATAAACTAACATTATATATCAAGTCAAGTGTCAGCCCAGGATTTATCAGACCCAAAATATACATCGTATGTTATCCAAAGAGCTGTGTTCAGGTACATCTTTTACAATACGGATTGGTGTGTTTGGCAAGAACAAAGGAAAGTTTTCAGCAAAAAGTACTTGTCTTCTCACAGAAAAAGTTAAGTACTTTCAAATGTAATCACTGCTTTTCTTTCTTTGTGCATCTAAGAATCTACACAACATCCCACCCACACTTCATTTTCTTAGGATCATTCAAACAGCCTTGAAGTTGTAGCATGTGAAAATACAAGTCAGCGATTTTACTCCTTAGGACTGTGTTTGTCCTTCACATACTAGGAATAAATATTCAAGAGCACTCTTGTTTTGTTTTTCTTTTTGTAGCATTAAGATGAATAAAATAGTGAGTCCTTGGTGAACCAGAAGAAATCTAATTTTATTTTGTTCATGAACTTGTGTTCTAGAATGGTAGAGACACACAGCTCACTGTGTCATTTCATTTATTGTTTTCTTTAGTACTAGAGTGATCTTTCCATAACACAGTGGTTCAGTTAACCATTAATCATAAATTCATTGTTGCCACAATCTTTAATCAGTATAAATATTTCATTTGAAGGTACCAGGTACATTTCATGATTTCCTATACACACATAAAAAATATGGACATTTGGTCCTCAAAAATAGGTTATTTTGTTCTATAAAAAATAGAACTTTAATTTGAAAACAGTTATGAATATTTCTTTGAGATCTTATATTTATTTGAAGAACCATTAGTTCTACTTTTATATTGCATATATATAGCAATATAAAAGTAAAATTATATATAATATATATATATATATATATATATATACATGTCTCTGACATTAATCATAGTGACTAAGAATTTCCGCTGGTCTTTCTTCTTCTGTTATTTCATTTTGATGTTTATTTCTTCTTCAATACACCAATGAATTTTGGTGAATTTTAAAGGGAAAAATTTCAAAACATGATTGAAAAGGAGAGTTAAGCATAAAGAAACAGATGAATTTTAAGGACATCCTGCCTGTTACCATTATTTGTACATTTCTGTCTTAAGTGTATTCAAGTGTCTGCTCTACATTTTATTCTATTATAATTTGTTTCTCTTTATTCTTATAATAAATATTTAGTCATCCATGATTTAATACTGTTTTACAATAATTTCAACCCTTAAATGGTTATTCTTGTTCATTTATTCTAGAAAATAGTATATTACATTCTGTAGTTTAATTAAATTTCTTGAATTGCTTTGAAATAAATAATTAGAATTATAATAAGTAGGATATTTTTACTATTATTGCTATAACATGTTTTGAAAGGAAAGTAATTTAATATAATGTGATCATAATTTGTTCTGTTCCTAATCATTTTCATAATAGTTTAAGCTTGAAATTCCTTGTTAAATCAACAAAAGCTCAAGAAATTTTTTTTTACCAAATATGCATACAATATTGTGCTAATGCTTTAAAAGTATATTCTTCTATGAATAGGTTTGAATGCTTATATCAGCACTAACAAATGAAAGCTTTTGATGTTTTCTTAAAATTAATTTATTAAAATGTTATGTATATTACTGGAAAATAATCAAGAAAACTGCCACATATGTAGTTAAGACTTATCTAAACTTGTCTAAAGCAAGATAAGATATGGTGACAAGGTTCTATGATTTCAACTACAAAGGCAGGAAATTTCTTTTTTAATATATTTGTTTATTTTAAAGTGTGTGTATGTGTGTGTCTACATGCCACATGTGATTCAGTGATCATAGAGTCAGAAGGGGAATGTCATATCCCTTGGAGCTGGAATTGCAGGTGTTGGTGAGCTGCCCAATGTGTCTTCTGTGAACTGGACAGTGGTACTCTGAATGAGCAGCAAGTGATCTTAATCATTGAGCCATCTCTCCAGCCCCCTACATAGTTGCTTAAAATATTTGTTCCTTTTAGTGAAAGTTGATCATTATAATAGCCATTCCTCTACTGTATGGATATATTCAATCTTAAACTATATTTGTAAACAATATGGGTAGTCCTTTTCTTTTTTTTGGGGGGGTGGGAGTTTTCTCTGTATTGTTTTGGAGCATGTCCTGTAACTGGCTCCGAAGACCAGGCTGGCCTTGAACTCACAGAGATCTGCCTGTTTCTATCTCCCTAGTGCTGGGATTAAAGGCATGCACCACAAGCACCTGGATCAATCCTTTTTAATTAAAATATTTGTTTTGGAAAAAATCATGTATTACCTATAAAATATCTATTTCTTTGTCTTTGTTGTTTTTGTTGTTGTTTGTTTGTTTTGAGAAGATCCTGGTTGTCCTGGAACTCTCATTGTAGACCAGGCTGGCCTCAAAACTCTCATAGTTTCACCTGCTTCTGCCTCCTGAGTGCTAGAATTAAAGTCGTGGGCTAGCTTTTCCAGGTCTAAAATTTATATTTCATTTTAATATTTTCATAGTTCTTTTGGCAAAGCAAAAACCTACCCGACATTAGGTTTCTATGTTTGGATGAACTCTTTTAGATCATTGCTTTAGTTTATTTCAAATAACCCAATTACAGCAAGTACTTCCGTAAAAGTGTTTGAAAAACTCAAAGAATGTCACGTGGCCTTTTGAAAAACATTAGTCAAGAGTTCATAAAAGCAATGTAATCATTAAAAGTTGAGTTTACTGAAATATATGTGTGAGGATCAAAATCAAATTTAATTTTAAAAGATTTGTTGTACCTTCCTTTTATTTTTGAGATTGTAAATCTAACCACATCTTCTTCCCTGCATCCTTTTCTTTCTTATGAACTCTCACATATATCCTTTCTTGTTCTTTCTAAAGTTCATGGATGGCCTCATATTACACTAATTATCACTACCTACATCTGTGTGTGCACCTGCCCAGTCTGTAAATGCTATTTGTAGTATGCAAAATGACATATATGGTCCCTGTTCTACTCTCAGAGATGTGATGGCTGTAATATTCTCTTCCCTGCAGCTGATACAGACTATAAGTGCAGTTGACAAAGATGATCCCTTAGGTGGACAGAAGTTTTTCTTCAGTTTGGCTGCTGTTAATCCTAACTTCACAGTACAGGATAATGAAGGTCATTTTTTGAAATCTTTTCATATGTAATATGACATAAATGGGAGTTTGCCCCAAAATAATTATTGCAGTATAACAATTCATTTAGATGCTTCATATCAACTTAATAATGTAAGCTTAAAAACCTGTTCATCTCCATGTTTAGTAATGCCATGCTATAATATCTTGTTTGAAGTTATTTACTCTCCTAAACTGAAAAAGAACAAAACAAAAAATAAAAGTATGGATGTTCAGTGAAATATTAAATTTTGAAATGATTAGAAGAGCTGCAAATAATCAGTTAACATTGTAAGCCTAATTGAACATGAATGGCTGTAGGAAAGAAAGAGTCTGTGCATCTATTTCACAAACTTTGATGGACATAATGATAGATTTCCTGGAGACAGGCATAAAAGAAGATAGTTTGGAAGGACAAAAAAAATACAAATTTTATATCTCTGAATTTTTTGTTCTCATAAAAGGCAGAAAGCATTTTCCATAAACACTGTGGAAAATGACTATGATTTTTAAAATATTGATAAATTTGTTTCATGAGAACTGTACCACTGTTGACCAGACACATGCCCACATGAGTTTGTGTGTATGTTTGTTATTTGGACTCATTGATATTTAATAGATTTCAAGACAAATAATGACATCAGCTTATGTTGGTAGAAGTTATATTTGCCTTACTGTGGCTGCCGATGTATTTCAAATAAATCTTGTAACCACACTGGCAAATATATAGTACTTTCTTCACAGTGTCTGAGAAGTGTTACCAAGGCCAATGGCTCTATTTCCTCAAGTGGTTTTCAAGTGCCATAAAAGAGCTTAAGACATTGGATCATTTTACATCACACTAGCTACTCACCAAGAGATTTCATCCAGTGTAATGTTCAATTAAGTGAGTCCAGATGCGTGCTTTCACTAAACCTTAAGTTTTGAAATGTCCGTATTTTCTGTCATTCTAGACACATAGAATAATTGGATTAGAAAAGAGGATCACAGACTTGGCATTGGATACACAGAATGTCAAGCTGTGTCTGAATTTCATATGAACACCACGCAGTACAATTTCAATTTGCTGAACCTGGCAACCTGAACACAGGCTTCCGATTGCAACTGTCTGAAGTGAATCCTTAGTACTGAACTTACACTACCTGTTTCTGGGTTTATTTAATTTTGATTATTTTCCTATGATGCTAGTCACCGCATGTTAAAAGTGAGGTAGATTAGGATTGCTTCTGTGATAGCACTGCTTTCAAAGGTCCCTGAGAAACCACTTACGGTTCACCTTAGTCAATTTTTGACATGGATTATGATTTTGCTATGCCGAAAAAATTATTAAATCTATATAAATTGCTCAAAGCAAGGAATAAATTTACACAAATATCAACCTGAAGAGTTCACTGAGTTGTATTCCATTTAAATTGGTGGAATATCTTATCTACTCCTATATATGTCATTGTTTTCTGTTTGGGGTAAAGGTTTAAAGGAATTAGAATTATATACAAATGAACTAAAGGATACACTTTTGTGAATGTTTCCTCATATTTACCCACATGTTCTTCTTAAATATCTTATTTAAGGATACTAATCCTTTAAAATTACTCTATTTCTGTGGTAAGCCAAATATGTCACAATTTTAAAATCTAATCATTTCATAGAATTTAAAGCATAAGAACTACTTTAAAATAAAAATTCATTTTGATTCTTAATTGTGACAAAATTATTACAAAATTAAGATTTAAAATTGCCTAAAAGACACGTAGAAAAGAAGGGTCTACAAATGCCCATATGGTTGAAAATTTTTAACTTAGACAGTAATATTTGATAGGTACATTTTCACATTGCTCATATATTTCTATTATTTGAAACTTCTGTTTTCCTAACATAGTTAACATCTCTCTATTAATGTAGAAAGAATTTAATCTATATTAAGCCACTGAACCAGTAACCAATTGTCACTTTCTTTTTCTGTACTGTTTGTTTCACTTAACAACTGATTGATTGTTGTTTCTATATGGCCTTGCAGTCAGCCCTTTGAGAATCAAGACTACATTCATTTGACAAAAATAATGGAATAGAAACTAACACACTCAGTGGCCTTTAAAAGAAGAAACTCCATTTTCCTTCACCCACAACTAACATTGAGGAAAAGTGGATTACTTATCAGATTAGGGAAAAGTTCACTAGCAGAGTAACAGGCAATTGGATGGAAAACTTCATTAAAATTCTACATTTTTTGAAGTGTTATTTGGTACTCCACAACAGTGACAGCAAGTTTCTCATTAATCATATTCATATATACATATACATGTATATGCATATACATGTGTTTTTATATACAGTATATACAATGTCTTATACTTTTAAAGTATGGAAGCAGTGTTCAGAAATAATATTTGCTAACATTGTGTTACATATTTTAATCTCTTGACAACTTTATTGATTTATGTGCTTACACTGTGCTATATCATATTCCTTTATAATTATTAGATGGAAACATATTTTGTCATATGAAAGTACACTTTCAGACATGCGTTAATTTAAATAATTAAAAGCATTATTTTATTTGATTAAAAACTTATTTTTAAACCCCTAGAACATTTATAACCAGTATAGATGTCAGAGATGAGTTCTTATGGTGACCATTATGGAACAATCATTTGAAACCTAATCACCAATACAGTCTGAGCATAGAGCTATAATCAGTAATCTCAGTAATTGGGAGTGTTAGCATGGAATTGATCTCAGTCAAGTCCAGCCAGTGCCACACAGCAAGATCCTTGCTCAAAATAAGTGAATAAATGGATAGTAATACATGGTACTTGGTTCTCTGTATTTTCTAGCATACCTGACTTAGTTTGAATTGCATTATGCATATTGAATAGGAAAAACCATAGTTTAAATAAACTGATGATTATTTTTATTCAAAACTATGTCTCAGCCTAGATACATGTGGGAGGGCCTAGGCCCTGACCCAAATGATGTGACAGACATTGGTGATCCCCCATGGAGGGTCTCACCTCCCCAGGGAGTGGATGGGAGGTGGGTTGGGGTAGTTGGTGGGGGACAAGAGAGGATGGGAAGAAAAGGGAACTGAGATTGATAAGTAAAACAAGATTGCTTCTAATTTAAATAAAAAATTACAAAAACAAAATAAAAATAGCAGCAACAAACCACTTTTACTGCTGCAAATTGTAACACTTTGTAATTTATTTTAGATAACACTGCCAGAATTTTAACCAGAAAAAACGGCTTCAACCGACACGAAATCAGCACCTATCTATTGCCTGTGGTGATATCTGATAATGACTACCCAATTCAGAGCAGCACTGGCACTCTGACCATCCGGGTGTGTGCCTGCGACAGCCAAGGCAACATGCAGTCCTGCAGTGCAGAAGCACTGCTTCTCCCTGCTGGCCTCAGCACTGGAGCCTTGATAGCAATTCTCCTCTGCATCATAATTCTGCTGGGTAAGAAGTGTTAGAGAACTTCCATCAGAGTCTATCATATCCTTTGGGATGGGGCCTAGGCCCATCCCTGTGTGTCTTGGCTCAGGGAGTATCCCTTTATGTGGAATGGGCTCCCAAAGTGCATACCTATGCTAGGGGTAAGTACTGAACTACTACAGGAGGCCCCATGGATTTCCAAGGTCTCCTCACTGAAATCCAGGTTCATGTGTCTGGATCAGGCCTCACACTTCCTGGGGAGAAGAAAGGATATGTGATAGGGAGGGTTTTAATTGGGGGGTGGTAGGGGAGGAGAGGAGGGAGAGGGAACTGGGATTGACATGTAAAACAATCTTATTTCTAATTCAAATAAAAAAATCTGAAAAAAAGAAGTGTTAGAGAATGGGGATGCCTTCCAAGATGACTAATTAAGTCTGTTGTTGACTAAGAAAGGTTATCTTCCAAACACACCACCCCTCGAGTTTAAAGGTTCATGCCAGTAAACTGGGAGACACTATTAACAAAGAAGCATGTTATCCCATCAGAACAGAAAATGATTAGTCTCTATGGTAATAGAAGTCTCGGGACTCTGTCTGTGGGAATTACTTTCACATATACATAAAAATACGTACCAAAAATTCTTTTGTGACATCATACTAAATGAAATAAAAGCAATAATGGTTACACAAGCCTTCACCCACAACCTGCAGGCTATCTCCAATTGCTGACAAAGGAAACATTTATTTTCTCCAACAGAGTCAGCCTTGGGGGTACAAATCACCACAATGCAGAGCAGGCCCCAGCCTAGTAGTCATGGCCAATACAAAAAGAACTCAGTGGGGATTTTTAAGATTTTCTTGTCTCAATGCTTTTTCAGAGCCTTTTTTCTTCTTTTCTCCTTACAGGTTTTTTAGTTATTGTATATGATTTCTGATTTTTGATGAGTTCCCTATGTGTGCAAATCCCTGTGTCTCTGAGTCTTTGTCATCGTCATCGCTTTCTTTCTTTCTTTTTTTTTTTTTTTTACTGTTTATTTTGTTCAAATCCAGTTTTTGTTTCTTAGTTACTTAGATGTCTGTCTGTTTTCTAATGAGAGAAAGTGTGTGGGTTCAGGTGGGTAGGGAGGTGAGAAGGATCTGTGAAGAGTAGGGGAAGGAGAAGGATATTCAGAATTAGTGTGTGAAAATATTTATTTTTAGCAAAAGGGAAAAAAATTAAAAAGCAATAATTGTTAATAGCAATTTATTAACTATCTATCTACTGTTTATCAGTGTACCAAACACTTTACCACAAAAGGTTTTTCTTGATTAACAAACAATACACACACACACACACACACACACACACACACACACACACACACACACAAACCGGTAAAAGCTACGGAAGTTACCTTCACTCAGGATGGAGCTGGAAATCAGAAGTGCTGTCAGCATCTTTAAAGACAGGGCTCCTCAAGCAGAGGCCCTCCCAGAATGGGGCTTGCACGGAGCACGAGTGGGTCGTGGATATCAGGGCACCAGATATTAAAAAAATAAAAGGAGCTTGGGATAAAGATACCCATACAAAAAGTAGACATTGTAGTTAAGGAATAATCTGTATTGTTTTTAAAATGAGTCAGAAACACCTTATTAGCCTCCACAGATAATCCCTTTTCAGCCTCTGAACAAAACTGCAAAATTAACTCCAAATTCTGGCCTCTCATGCAAGTTATAAACACCTTCCCACCCTTGTGCTTGAGCTCTGGATAGTCTGTTTGGGCATGAAGTTCTAACGAATCTTCTTGTCTTTGTTTAAGTTATAGTAGTCCTCTTTGCAGCTCTGAAAAGGCAACGCAAGACAGAGCCTCTGATCTTATCCAAAGAGGACATCAGAGACAACATCGTGAGCTATAACGATGAAGGTGGTGGAGAGGAGGACACTCAGGCCTTTGATATCGGTACCCTGAGGAATCCTGCAGCTATTGAGGAGAAAAAGCTCCGGAGAGATATAATTCCTGAAACGTTATTTATACCTCGGAGGACTCCTACAGTCCCAGATAACACAGATGTCCGGGATTTCATTAACGAGCGGCTCAAAGAGCATGACCTGGATCCCACAGCGCCTCCCTACGACTCACTGGCTACCTATGCATATGAAGGAAACGACTCGATTGCTGAATCTCTGAGCTCCTTAGAATCAGGTACCACTGAAGGAGACCAAAACTACGATTACCTCCGAGAATGGGGACCTCGATTTAATAAACTAGCAGAAATGTATGGTGGTGGTGAGAGCGACAAAGACGCTTAGCCAGGCATCTGAGTTCTGCTCAAGAAGAGAAAGTAACTTTGCGGATATTGTCTCCACTTCACAATATTTGATATTCAGGAGAATTTCTTCCTGCCACTCAGCACAAGTTTTCCACTTATTTCTTAATTTGTTCATTAATTATATTAATTCTTTCCTGTAGGATGTCTCATGGAATATATACGACATTTTATTTAATCACTTCCAAGAGCCAAAGCTATGGAAATTCAATGTTGCCCATCATAGTAAATAAAAGAAACTTGATCAGGATAGTTCTCCCTTAAGCAACCTCACGAACAAGCCGCTTCTGTTAAATACTCGTCTTGCCCTTGCAAATGAAGCTTTGAAAAGGCAAAGAAAACACTTAAGATATATCCTGTCCTGTACATTAATTAAAAAAAAATGTACACGTGTTGTTGTAGGTGTGATATGCAGCCTGGTATACATGCATTTGTGCAATTTCATTTCATCAAATTCTATCTGCTAATGTTTTATATTTATATTTTTGTATTTATTTTTTAAAAAAATAAACCAGTTTTTACAACTACTTTGTCTCTAGCTTATCTTTTTCTTAGGAGCAAATTCTTTCACCATAAACTAAACATCTTGTTACAAAATCAAATTAAATACATGAGAAGAAAAACATGTTATAAGCAATGCTGAAAGCCTTGACCAAGCTGATATCACAGGTAAGCACTGCTCTTTTGCAATAAATCATTACACTGTGATATGTGCAAACTTTCCTACTAAAAGCATCTGTCAATTATAAACCACTTATAATTTATCATTCAAAAAAGTTACAAGAATGGTGCTCTAACCCCTATGTTGCAGAGTCAATCACACTCAAATTTAAATCATTACCATTCTTGATTCCTGTGCTAAATACACTGGTTGTACAGCGTTTTCATCTCACCCATATTTACTAAAATAGTATCTAGAATAATAAAACGTCTTCTCCTTTTAGGATGACATTTGTGCTATTGAGGTTTATAGGCAATATGAGTTCAGGCAGTTCTCAGGCTGGAATAGTCGTTGAGTGGAATTATATTTACCTCCCATGGTGACTTTGAAAACCCCTAGTAATGACAGTAATAACACTGAGTATCCCATTAAGATGCAGTTTCACAATTATGTCAGCTCTCAGAGATGCATCATACATTGTTGTAACAAAGTCTTTTTGTGTAAGAAGAATGACTTAATAGAAAGCAAAAGAACAAGCTGAAAAACATACCTTAAAGTGGTGGCAATAGATCATCTAACGTTCCTGAGAATCCTGGAGGTGAGAGCAATGATACTACTTGTTGCTCAAGTACTACCCCGTGATTCATTTGTAAATGGAATACTTTATTAGTGGATACAGAAGTCACAAACCCCGCTGAGTACATTGTAAACAATACCAAAGATTCATGTGCTAATTAGTTAGGAAAATGATATATGAGCTGAGTAGGTCTGTGTGCTATGTTGATATATCCTTAATTCAGAACTAATTGTTTCAATCTGGTTGAATAGTTTTTTTTTTTTTTTTTTTCCCTAACTTCCAGGCTGAAAGGGTCCATACCACTCTACCCACCGATGGTTCAGTTTGTCTAATAGTCTGATTATGAAAGAGAGACAACCCATGAGACCCAATTAAAATCTCAGCCAAGTAGTGCTCAGGACACATCAGGCTGGATATTAACACTTAGTTTGACAGAACCCATTAATGTATATGATATGTTGGCTTCCGGAAAATGTTTAAGACAGAAAACCCTTTCCCTTTGTGCTGCCCTGAAATGAATAAAATGCTGTTTCCTGGAGAAGTTGGTCATTAAAAGCAGAATATGTTGACAAGAGAAAAGAAAAACAAAGGTCTCTGAACATTTCAAGTTGGTCATAATTTAAAATAAAGTTTCTGTTGGAATTATTCCTACTTTTCCACACAAGTAGTTCCTGTGTCAGTCTTAGATATTGACAATGTAATTCTTATGTCAATAATGCAATTCTTATGTGAAGCCTTTTAATTATCTTCATTCAGAAATGTCAAGTGACACTTAGTTGTTCTGACATTTACTTAATCATTTATTGTCTTAAAAAACAGAATTGTGACAGTGATCTTTAACATAACTCAAACTAGCTTCAGAAATGTTCTTCAGTAGGACTGGTGGGCAGGCTTATTTGACAATTGTGGAGAAATTGGTCAGTAGCAGATGGCCAATGTTGTTATTAATGAAGATGGTATGATAAAATTATTTCTTGGTAGCCATGAAATTCAAAACATAAGTTATAACAAACTATTTCTAGTTTCTCGCTCACCTTCTGGTATTGTGCTTACCCAATGGAATAACCAGTACATAGTTTATTACAACATTAGTGTTCTGTGTTGTTGGGCCTACTGTCTCTCAAAATATTATTGTTGTAATTGAAGCAATGTAGGTTTTTCATTTATTCCTCCATATATATATATATATATATATATATATATCTTCAATATAAATTGTTTATTGAACATCTATTATAAAAGTCAAGGAATGTTCTGACACCCAGAGATGTAATAAATTATATATAATTCTTCTATTTATAACTGTGTATTTCTTTTACTAATAAAGTTAAAAGATGAGGAAACCTATGTTGTAATGAAAACCACTGAGTTTATAATAAACTAGTTCTTATGAATCACTTTCCTGGGAACAGAATCAGTCTGTTCTCTTTTTTCCATGATTTATAGTAATTAGAAATTTTGAATTGAGTTCTGAACTTCAAAGCATTAGAAATGCTATCCAAGTATTGTTTCTACTTGCAGTAAAGTATCAAAGGTTATGTAATTACAAATTCATAGGCTTAGATTGAAATTTCTCTCTCTCTCTCTCTCTCTCTCTCTCTCTCTCTCTCTCTCTCAAACACACACATATATGGGAATATAAGCACACACATAAAATGTTACAGAACTTCAAGAATATTGGGCATGTACTGATGGGTTAATCAACATATACCATGACTCATTTGATGTCTAGGGTTTTTCAAAGTAGAAGTTGCTAGTATTAGAATTCTTATATTTTAATATATCAATGTATCTACATAAGTTTCTAGATATAATTTATTTCTACATTATGTGCACACGTATGTCTGTTAGCTATGACTATGATAAACTGATTCCATAACACATCCAAGAATATCATATGTTTTAGAGTTTATAAGTAGATAAAAAAAATCTAAGGTGTATGTGTGTTCTTATCTATAATTTATCCATTTAAAAATGTCATCTAAGCATACACAGGTAGCTGAGTCACTTCCTATAATCCTGTTTATACTATAAGAACTTGTATCTTCATACCAAAAGCAAAATAGGGAATCTTCACAATCACTTATAGCTGAATCATTTTTGTGAATTACAGTTATATCTCATTCATTTTAAGAGTAAAATGAAACAAAGTTTATTAATTTTCAAAGGATCCTGAAAAGGTGGAATAAGTGTTGGCCTTTCTCCTGGAAAATCATATACAACAACTGTTACATATATGTAGTAAATATGAAAAAAACAGTGTATAAAATGATAACAGAGGAATACAACTAATGGAAAATGGCATACTCTGTTAATTAAATAATGGTTTTGCTTTCTCTTTAGTAATCCTTCAGTACACAATACCTACCTATTTTGTGGTAGTCATTCACAAACTTATCTTTCACCATAAAAACTACCTTATTGTAAAATGCATGTGTCCAAAATAGAATTGAATCTCATTTAATTGTATCACCATTCTTACCAGTGTCTGCCACCATTCTTCCAATTGGCCTACTCACCAGTAGTAAGTGCACTTTTGGTCACATGTGCAAATCACTATCTTTAATCACTATATTAAATTACATAGCAATTTAATATCTCCAAGGATTTCATTATGAACAGAATAACAATATTCTACCTTATGTGGATGTATCCTCTCTGCAATTGACCTCATAATTTTCTCTATGACAGCTACTAAGTTAATTGCCTCAAAAGCTCTCTGCCTATTCAAATATGCTATCCATTACCTACTTGGCTATTCTAATAAAACATCACTGATCTTTCTGAAGTTAGAAGTTAACATAAAATGTTATGTTTCTCTGTTTTAAATATCTTCCTTAAAATCTCCTTAATGAAAAGATTAATTCTAAATTACCACTAATGGTTAGTAAATCCCCCAACCAGATGATGTTAAACCTCATTGTACAATTAGTTGACTATGTTTTCTTTTCTATTACCAAGAGAACTTATCTTGTTATTTGAATGCTTGCTATCTCACAATTTTGGCTTGAGGTTCTCTGGAAATCTTAATGATGGCTGTACCCTAACAAGAATAACTTGTATATGACATGTCAAAAAAGAGCCATGCATTTTTGTACCAAAAATATAAGCCTGTTGCACCTTCCATCTGTCCCACTGCTGGGGTAGTGCTTCCCTCTCGTGAGATGATAACTCCAAGTAAATGGAATCATTTCTGGTCATGTTTTTTTTCTTTAATGCAGGTTTTTCATAATATATTTTGATTATGTCTTCTCACCCAATACTTCCCAGTATTGCCACCACCCCATTCCCCCATCCAGCCAATTTTTTCTCTTTATCCCTTTCAAAACAAACAAAAATAAATTGAAAAATCATACCACCCTGATTGTGCCCTGTTACTCTAAATGGCACCTTTTATCCTTCGACTCTGTATAGTATACAAAATTCTACATCTCAGTATTTCCATTCTCTTGTCCAAGAGAACTCTATCCACAATTACTGGAAGTGGTTAATTATCTTCCTAAATTTGCTCTTTGTTTTTACCTAATTATCCAGTAGTCAAGGTGAGAAGAATGATTTTCAGAGAGTGTCCTATATGATTGTATCATTCTCTTAAACTCAGCAATGATGTTTGATTTTACTGAGTAGAAGACAAAATTCTCAATATGACATGGGACTCTCCACAGCCTTTCATCTCCTCTTCCCGTTTGCCAACCCACCTTACTACTTGCTTTTTCCTTCCATCCCTCCATTATGTGCTTAAACTGATCTCTCCTTTCTTACTCTGTTTTAGTTTTAATCAATCAATTAAATTGAGGTATACTCTATTGTTTTTATGTCATGGAATGTGTCATGCTGTGATCAGGAGGACGGAACTTGAATGAAATCAATTCTCTTTTTATATATCTACATTTTTTTTTTTTTTACATTTTAAAACTTTTTCTCTATGGTTTTAATCTTACTTGTTCAGAGAAAACATGTTTACAAGATCATGGATTCTGTCACTTTCTCCAATATATAGTGTAGGGGAACCTGTAGCCACGCCCTCAAAGTCGTGGTTTGGGTGAGGTTGAGTAAGAGTTTGAGTTGGCTGAGTTTCCCTTTCCTTTCCCTTTTGGCTTGTGTACAGATTGCTGCCACACCAGCTGGCTAGGTCGCTCTGTAAGTAAGGCTTTTCCCTATTAAATACCCTTATATTTCTACTTGGCTCCATATTGGTAATTTCCCTCTATAATATAGAGGTGTTTACTTGTACAGATGCTCAATAAACATTTGTTGGAAGAATTAAAAAATATTTTATTGCTGGGCAGTGGTGGCGGAGGCCTTTAGTACCTGCACTTGAGAAGCAGAGGCTGTTGGATCTCTGTGGGTTTGAGGCCAGCCTGGTCTACAAAGCAAGTCCCAGGTCAGCCAGCACTGATACACAGAGAAACCCTGTCTCAAAAAACCAAAACAAATAAAAATATTTTATTTTATTACACAACAGTTAATTATTTAGAATGTACAAAACATTAAAGGAACACAGGACTCCTCTCTCTCTCTCCACAGTGAACTATTTAGACTGATAGGAGGTGCCTTAATGAGCCTTTCATTTTTCTGACAGTCATTTGGGACATTATTTTAATACCACATAATTCTTCAGGCCTTCAATCCTAGCCACTGAGACAGTGGGATCACAAGATCAAAGCTTTCTTGGTCTTCAGTTCAAAGTCAGTCTGGCAACCTCATCTTAACGGGAGAAAAAATAGTAATATTAAAAATGCAAAATAACTGAAAATGAAGCACAGTGGCAGTTATCCTTGCCTAACATGTTCAAAGCCTTAGGTTCAGTCTTCAGACCTGAAAACTGGAAAAGAAAGAATGTACAGTCATTTCAATAGGCATACAAACCACCAAATTGTTTTCTGTGAAAGACAATAATATAGAATGATTTTATGGGGCACACTTACCTAATTATTTTCTATGAAATCATATTGCAAAAAATTTTAAAATCTGTGCAAAGTACCAAGGATCATATTAATGGGGACTCCACTAAAATAAGCAATAGCATCAGAGAATGGTGATCCTTTAATATAGAGTTCTGGTGGTTTAGAGTCCCTCTCATGTATGGGGAATTTAGTCTAAAACTGTGGAAAGAAAGGACAGTGAGCCAGGTACTTAGGGAAGTGTGAGAAATATGGTGAAGAAAGGGAATATTTAAATGAATTAAAGGACCACAGCCTCCAATGATAGCTCCCCTCCAGAAGGACTCGGGTTTAATTTAGAAGAAATCTTCACATATGAATTTTTATTTATTTCTTCTAACCAATGTATTTTCATACATTTGGATCTTATAGATTTATTTGAACAAGTTTTGCTTGCTAATATTGGCAATATCCACTGAACTATTGACATTCAAGGAGAACCTTCAAAGATACATACGCATGTACTTTACAGACTAGCTCAATTTATAAACCCAAAACAAAATGAAGGCACAGAAATGAAAAATAGCTACTGACAAGTAAATGAATTTAAAGAATAAATAATGTATTTTAAGAATCTTTCCCTTTTAAGTCATTAAAATCTATATAAATATATATCTACAATATTGTATTATTTTGCTGAATTTATTTATCATATGTAGTTTAATTTGCATGCAATTCTTTTGCAAATATAATTAAAATATGCATATAATGCTTAACTTCATGCTAATAAGCTATTAATAGAAAAGAAGAGGGGAAAAGTCACTTTCCACAACAATGATTAATGAAACAGAAAAGTAAAAAACAAAAATAAATTTTTTTCCAGATATGTGTTTTTATTCTTGTTTTAAATGGTTCCACGTTAGGGCACATGCAAATTAGCAAAATGGACATACTTTATTATTTTAACAGGAAAGGATTAAAATGATTAGGAAGTAGATAGTGGAAACCTGGTAGACAATTTGTGCATTTTTTTTCCAGTTGGGTATTATCTTGAGTTGGGAACGTGACATTTACAACTCCACAGGAAGGTAACACAGTAACTTCATCCCCAAATTTATCTGAACAAGCCTCCTACACACTGTGAAATATTTAGAAGCAGGGCTGAGATTTTTAGCATGAGTTTTTGCCTCTCTTTTGACAATCAAAAGGATTGAAGTTGAGTTTTCGTCTCAGCGTGTACTCTGCCTAACTGTAAAAGCTCCACTTTATTTTCTTTCACTACTAATATATTGAAATTTCCTTGCATCATTTCCCCAAAAGTGTTTTCTTCTGAAAGGCTATGTTAACATGACTAGATCTGTGTTATATAAAAAGCTAGACAAATCCAGTGATTATTAATGGTTTTCCCCACCTTTCTTTTTCAGAGCACTGTAAGTTTCTGAAAGCACTGTGTGAAAATTTCATCTAAAAGCATGATTAAATTTCAAATTTCTTCACTTTAAAAGGGTTAAAATTTTAAATTTGTCTGCTTTTGTGATTTTATGAGCACCCCCAAGGTTGCAGGTGCATTTGTGTCTCTAGTGCATGAACATTACAATACACTGACAGGTCTATGCAATTTAGATGAAAGAAATTCTGAATTCATCTTTCCATTTGCTTAAATATTTAAACCTGATAAGCACTAGTCCCTCTCACACACTGGGCATCTAAATAGCTATTACATAAATACTCCTGAGTGACTGATTAATCTTGGCATTCCAATACTTTGTTTTCTAATTTTGGCAGCATGGAAAATGTCAGGTTCCATACCTTCCCCACCCTCAACCAAAAAGGCAACATGTTTCATTCATACTTGAAAAAGCATATTCTAGAAATGTCACAGCAACCTTTAAACATGACAGTCTCTGCCTAGGAATTCTTGACAGAAACTATGCACAATTATGCCAGCTATATATCGAATTTTTCTTGCATCATTTTACCAAAAGTGATAGCTTGAGAAGACAGCATCTAAGTATTGGTTGGAAGGAAGCAAAAAAATGGTGCAGTCTTTAAAATTTTATTTTTAATATAGGAAGAGAAAAAATGGAATTCAATTTTAAGTTGTTTAAAATAGGAAACTGAATGGCCTCAAGTACTGAAAAGTAAACTTATTTTATAAATCTTCTATTTCAAGTTTCTGTATATTTATAATATAGAATAGTGAAGCTAATAGTGATAAATGAAGAATGAAAAAAATGAAGACGAATCTCGAAAGGTACACTCCATATAATTTAAAAAATAATGCATTACCTCAGCAATAGGATAAATTCAATGATATTATCAGCAAAATGTGTGCTTAAAAACTTGCATATAAAAATTTCTGACTCATTTATTATACAGAAGATAGCTGAGGATATATAGTCATGTTTGTGATGGTTATGATAGCTAGAATTTATTTTCATTCTCTGTTCCATAATTTGCATTATCTTTTATAAAATTGCAAAAGTAATTGTCAAAATGACTCAACATGCTAAATATTTTATTATGCTCACTTTCTATAAGAGGAAAATTTAATGAATGAAAGTTACAGAAATTGCTTAGAGTACACCTACTTTTAAATGGAGTTGGAAGCTAACCAGAATTAGTTCTAAGTCTGGAGCTCTTAGACCAACAATTACTACTGGGGAGAATTTTTAAATGTCAAAATTCATCTCTCAAGATATGATATCAATAACAATAAATAGATTATTCCAAACAGTGCTAATTTGAATGATGACTTTTTATTAAAAATTATTGCATATTACCCTTGTACATTGCCACTATCTATAGTTATTATTGATATTTGAATTTGTAAGAATTTGGGTCATCACAGGTTAGTTTTTGTCAGAATTAAAATAATAAATATACATTTAAGAATACATTTACAATAATAGGGACTTTTTCTTGTGTATTTTAGGTTATCTCACACTTGGAATTTTAAAACATCATATTGGACACATTTATACAAATCTTCGATTGGTAATAAAGAATAATATGTACTATAAAAATGTTTTATTGGCAAAGACAAAAGGTTTCTGCAGCCTTGCTAGCCAAACAGTATAAGTTGGTGAGTTCTAGCTTCAGTAGTGAAACTTATCTCAAAAAAAAAAAATAAAATGGTGAAGTGAGACTTAGGAATACATTCCTTTTTCTCCTCTGGCTTTCAATTGCTTACAGATAAGTCTCCAAATCTCCCCGCATATTTAGAGACACACAAATACACCAAAAATGCAGAAAAATATACTTAGTAAAAAATTTTATTTCCTTCATTTTATTTAAGCAATTAACACCAAATTCAAGTAAGTATAAACTTGCTATTGTGCACTTTAGATTGTCAATACTTTAAAATAGCACTCATGTGTGTTTATTGCTATGTGGAACAAGGAATTAAAGACAGATACAAAGATGAATCCTTTTTTATAACTCCTAACTTATTATTTGATATGAAAAACAATCAATATGATTCTTAAGACTGTTCCATGACGAAGATATAGAAAACAAGATTGATCACAACAATGAAGAATTAATTTTTAACAAAAAACAACGTATGAAAATGAAATAGTCAGGCCAATAAACTGAATATAATTTCTGGATTCAAGAGAGGGGTGAGCAGTTTTCCCATTTGTATTATTTACTTATGCAATGTTCTAACTACTCTAATATTATATTTTTCTCAATTGATGATGGATTTTCATCTCTCTACTGAGTTCTTCTTGCTACCTAGTACAGTGTGACGGGGATATGGGGCGTTTAGTTGTGTTTTTCATCATAATGTTACATAACAAATCACCTCCATAGAGCTGAACCTTTATTATAAACAGAAATTACTGCTATATGAACATATGGGTTTGTTCCATATTCATTTGGTTATTGTACTTGAAAACTGTATGTAGGAATAACATGGACTTATATACAGGAAATTAATGGAAAAGGTATATTTATTAGTATTGCCAAATAAAATAATCCTTCTAAACTTAAGGATTTGAAAATTTTCAGTTTCCCAATGAAATAACACATGCATATCCATTCATGTTATTGCGCCCTCAGACTGTGTTTTCCCAAACACAATTTCATATTTCATGTTTGCTCATGAGTTCTCTTTATCACATGCAATTTTACATAATGTGGTGACTCCCAATTCTAGATACATTTTGGTTTTGATTGCCAGGTGAGGTCATTGCTCATAAAGACTTCCAAAAATTGATTTCCACATACTCCAAAATAAGTATGAATTTAGCTTATTCCTCTAGGCCAGAGACACCCCCTCCCTTCAACTATTTCTTATACTATGGATACAGTGTCAGGTTTGAGAAACAAAGGACAGTTAGACAATAAGGAAATATTTACTTAGATATTTTATGAAGAAGTGGAAATATTGAAAGCTTAAATAGATTTCCACCATATCCCAATTGTCATAAAAAGTGGAGTTGGATTTAAGCATTAGGCCACCATCTGTCTCTACACACTAGGCTTTTAATCCTATTTTATCTGTGAAAATTAAATCTAAAATTAAATTAATTCTTTAGGGAAGATGATTATTGATGAAAAGACCATGGTTCAATGCCAGATTGGAGGATCATGACCAAGAAGTAGAGAGATCGGTGAACATATGAGCCTATTTAAAGATGAAATATGTTCAGAAGTGGAATATGACAGGCTCAGTCTTAGCCTTATTCACTCCTAGAATTAAAAAAAAAATGGAAGCAAGAAACTGATATCAATGAGATGATGGTTTCCAGGGCTTCAGGAGAGCCAATCATTGAAAAAGTGAACTTGAGAGGATTGGGGAGTCATTCAAATGGGAATTAGTAAGTAGCATACTTAAGTTTTGCCACTTAAAAATATAGTTTATATATATTTCATCAATACATAGGTTTTATTTCTTCTTAATTATATACTATTAATGGATTGGTTAGGGGAAATATGGTTGCTTTGGAGTTCTTGAACTTATATTTCAAACAATGACATGAAATTTAGAATTAAAAATTTTGCCTTTGCTGGGCGTTTCTTCGCGTTGGTGGCACACGCCTTCAATCCCAACACTCAGGAGGCAGAGGCAGGCAGATCTCTGTGAGTTCGAGGACAGCCTGGTCTACAGAGCGAGTGCCAGGATAGGCTCCAAAGCTACACAGAGAAACTTTGTCTCGAAAAACCAAAAAAAGAAAAAATAAAAGAAAAAAAAAAAAGAAAAAACAATTTGCCTCCAAGAAATTTAGATACATTGGGAAATAGAACAGTTTTCTGAAGGTATATTGACTGAAAACATATAACTTCCTGTACTTTGGGTTTTATAGATGGAACACATTGAGGCAGACTGATGTTTTAAGATGAGATTTTTTTCCTGTCAACTTGCTGAACCTGAGAAAATCAAATTAAAAGAAAGAATATAAAGGCATCCAAAGTTTTTTTCAGCAAATATATCTGGGTTTGAGAAAATATGTAAAAGTATTTAAAATTAGATACATATATAGATACTACCATATCTACATTAATTAAATTTTGTCTCAGTATTATGGTTTTTATATTCAATGTAAATTTGCTTCCTATTCTGATAAATAATTTTTGTTAAACATCCTAGTTTTGTTAAAACATCCATATTTTAGAATAAATTCATATAGGCTAACAACACGGAATTTGTAAAATATTGAATTTTTATTTGAAAAGTACATGAATAAGATATTGTAAAATTGTTGAGCATTTTATATTGAATTACTGAATTTTATAATAATGAATAAGTTAGAAGAAATTTATATCTTTAATTTTTTCAAATGTACGAAATTCAATAATGTAAGTCAGCAATAGCTGCTCTGAATTGACGAGATACCTGTTCTCAATGATAATGACTTGTGGCCAATGCTTGAACTTACTTTATAGCTTATTATTAATTTTTATTTTACAAACCAACCTCAATTCCCCCTCCCTCTTCTCCTACCAAGGCCTCCCCTGCCTCCTTTCTACTTCCTACCCCTCAATCCACCTCAGAAAGGATAAGGCCTCTCAACATGGAGTAAACAAAACCTGGAATATCATTTTGAGGCAGGACCAAGATCCTCCCCACTGCATCAAGGCTGAGCAAGGCATCCCATCATAGGAAGTGGGTTCCAAAAAGCCAGTTCATGCGCTAGGGACAGATCCTCGTCCCACGGCTAGGGGCTCCATAAACAGACCTAGTTACACAATGGTCACCCACATACAGAGGGCCAAGGTCAGTCCCATGCAGGCTCCTAGCTATTGGTCTAGAGACTGTGAGCTCCCAGGAACTTGGATCACCTGTCTCTGTTGGTTTCCCTGTTACAATCTTGAAACCCCCCCCAATATAATCCCTTCTCCCTCTTTTCTAGCAGATTCTCGGGGCTCAGCACAGGGCTTGGCTGTAGATCTCTGCATCTGCTTCCATTAGTTTACTGTATAAAGGTTCTATGATAACAGTTAGGGTAGTCACCAATCTGATTAGAGGAGAAAGCCAGTTCAGGAATCCTCTCCACTATTGCCAGGAGTCTTAGCTGGGGTCATCATGTGGATTCCTGAGTTTCTCAGGAAACAGATTTCTCCCCACCCCATAACAGTCCCCTCCATTAAGATATCTCTTTCATTACTCTCCCTCTCCATCCCTTCCCCCACTCAACCATCCAGATCCCTCATATACCCCACCCCCAGTATAGCCAGGCAATCTCATCTATTTACCCTAACCAGGGCAATACAAGTGTCCCACTGAGGGTCCTCCTTGTTACCTAGCTTCTCTGGGGCTTCGGATTTTATGTTCTTGTCACCCTTGTTATTGCACTTGGCCTTCTTGTGGGGCTCCTAACTGTGGGAACAGGGACTACCTCTGAGTGTGACCTGCATTTTGGGACATTTCCTCCTACTGAGTTGCCATGTCCAGCCTTAACAGAAGAGGTGCTTAGTCTTGAGGCTTGATATGCCTTGGCTTGCTGATATACATGGGAGGCCTGTACTTCTCTGAAGAGAAAGGAGAAGGGGTGGATTGTTGGTGGGGTGTATGGTGGGAATGGGGAAGTTGGGAAAAGAGACAGGAAGAAGAGGAGAGAGGGAGTGGAAACTGATCAGGATGGTAAAATTAATTAATTAATTAATTAATTAATTACAATATTTCAAACTGAGGGGTGATCACCAAAATATACAAAGAACTCAAGAAGCTAGTCTCCAAAATACCAAACAATCCAATTAAAAAGTGGGGTACAGAAATAAATAGACAATTCTCAATAGAGGAATCTAAAATGGCTGAAAGACACATAAGAAAGTGTTCAACATCCTTAGCTATCAGGCAAATGTAAATCAAAACAACTCTGAGATATCATCTTACTCCTGTCAGAATGGCCAAAATCAAAAACACCAATGACAATTCATGCTGGAGAGGATGTGGAGAAAGGGGAACACTTCTCTACTGCTCATGGGAGTGCCAACTTGTACAGCCACTTTGGAAATCAGTATGGCAACTCCTCAAGAAAATGGGAATGAGTCTACCACAAGATCCAGCAATTCCACTTTTAGGTATATACCCAAAAGAAGCACATTCATACAACGAGGATATCTGTTCAACGATGTTCATAGCAACATTATTTGTAATAGGCAGAAACTGGAAGCAGCCTTGATGCCCCTCAATGGAAGAATGGATAGAGAAAATGTGGTGCATTTACACAATGGAATACTACTCAGCAGATAAAAACAATGGAATCTTGAAATTTTCAGGAAAATGGATGGAACTAGAAGAAACCATTCTGAGCGAGATAACTCAATCTCAAAAAGACAAACATGGTATGTACTCACTTATATGTGGATTTTAGACAGAGTAAAGGATTACCAGCCTACAATCCACACTGACAAAGAAGCTAGTAAACAAGAAGGACCCTAAGATAGACATACATGGTCCCCTGGAGAAGGGGAAAGGGTCAAGATATGCTGAGCAAAGTGGGAGCATGGGAAGAGGGGGAGGGAGCTAGGAGAATAAGGGGATAAGAGGAGAGATGCTGAGGACAGGAGGGAACAGAAAGGTTGAGTAAGGGGATGAATTGATGATAAGAAAAATGGAGATATCATAATAGAGGGAGACATTTTTGGTTTACAGAGAAATCAGGCACTAGAGAAATATCTGGAGATCTACAAAGATGACACCAGCTAACAATCTAAGCAACAGAGAGACTACCTTAAATGCCCTACCTGATAATGAGACTGATGACTAACTTATATGCCATCCTAGAGCCTTCATCTAGCAACTGGCAGAAGTAGAAGCAGACACCCACAACTAATCACTGAACTGAACTGAAACCCAAATTCAGAGAAGGATGAGTGAAGAACACAGGTCTCCAGACTAGTCTGGTGAAACCCACAGAAACAGCTGATCTGAATATCGGGGATCTCTTGCTCCCCAGACTGATAGCTGGAATACCAGCATGGGACTGATCCAGACCCCAGGAACATGGGTTTCTGTGAGGGAACCTCGGAAATCTACGGGACCTCCTGTAGAAGTTCAGTTCTTATCCCTAGCATAGGGGTGGACTTTGGGAGCCCATTCCACATAGAGGAATACTCCCTGAGCCAACACACACAGGGGTGGGCCTAGGCCCTATCCTAAAGGATATAATAGACGCTGATAACAACCTATGGAGGCCTTATCATACAGAGGGAGCTGAAAGGATATGTGATAGATAGGGTTTTAGTTGGGGGTGGTGGTGGTAGGGGAGGACAGGTGGGAGAAGGGAACTGGGATTGTCATGTAATGCAATCCTGTTTCTAATTCAGAAAAAAAAAAAAACTCTAAAGCTTTACAATAAAACAATAAAGGCACACTGTCAAACTGTCCTCTAACTTTCACTACCTGGGGTGTGATTGTTCTATCATCTCAAGTTGGAAATAAAGATGCTTCTTCTTGGCATACAGTCTCCTTTGTAACAATTTCATTAAATTTTTATAAGAAAAACAATGTTTAAAATCTTATTGTTGATTTGTCAGGCACTAAAGCATGACTATTTTTAATGTTGGTAGCATTTTCTTTGCTGTGCAAAGCCAGAAAATTTTCTTATAGTAACAATGCAAAAAAAAAATCCCAGAATATTACAGAAACTTTAAAATTGAACTGAGTAATCATATTTGAATTTGCATACTGAAGAAAAGTTATCAATCAAGCTTTTTTCTGTATGATTATTACTCAACCCATTAAATACACTTAGCTAAAATATAGTAACATTGATTTTTAAAATATAGCTGGAAGATATTTATTTTAATGATAAACAATTCTTTTGAAAATATTGTAAAATTCAATGATATATTAGATTCATCTTCAAGATGAACACTGTATTGGATCTGGATTTAAAGTTCAGTAGTATTTTCCTAGCATACACAATACCATATTCATAGCAACAGAAAAGCATATGGTTGAATTAACAGAGAAAAATCTGTATGACTGAGGAATTGCAATACAGAATTTACTGCTTGTTTTCAATGGCTCACAATTGTGGTTCTCTGGAATGTTTTGACTTCTCCTGATTCCCAGGCTTGGTAATTTGTGACAAACCTTGACCTTGACAGATTCTACATAAGTCAGCTGATTTCTAAATAACTCTGCTTGCCTGTAGGGCCTTTTGTTCAGCGGTCCTGGTTCTCAAAGATAAGATCAAACTAAGTGTATGTGTGCCCATTTCCTTTGCCTCAGATGGAAGATGTTATAGAAACCATTGGGGGAACCAGGGTACACAAACACCACAAACACACACACACACACACACACACACACACACACACACACACACACACACACACACACCATTCCATTACTCAGAAGAAACAAGTGTTAGGAGCTCATGTTTGAGATTAGCACAAGAATGAAGATTTCATACCATCATTAACTAAAAAGTGAGATCCTGTTTGGCCAATAATCTTGACCTGTTTTTGCATTTATTTAGTTACTTTTTTGGAGCAAGATCTGACTAACTAGCCCATGCTGATCTGGAATTTGCAATCCTCCTGACTCAGTTTCACCATGTATGCAGATTACAAGCACATTCCTCACCTTGCTACGCTTTGATAATTTCTATAACTTTTTTCCATGCACAACAGGAAGCAATCTGTTTTGAGAGAAGTCCAATAGTCTTAATCATTCTTCATAGGCTCATTGGTTGCAACCATACCAAGCAAAGCATGCACAAAGATATTTGTGGTAATTTGGTCTACAGTAGATGAATATGTACAAGCAGTCAATGGAGTGAGGGATAATCCAACTTAAATAAACCACCAACTTATGAAAACACACAGTCCTGTAATGTGTCCTAATAAGGGAAAGGTACCAACCTAAACATTCTATACACTGTGACATTTTAACTTTGTGAAATTGTAGAAAGAAAAGTGTGAAAGCATCAAAAAGTCAGATTATATAGGTGGGACAAGAGAAAGGGGTGAGTAGAGCATATAATTTGTTTAAACGCAGTGAAACTGACCTTTCACTATTGTCATAGTAGATATCTGTTATTAAAGATTTGTTTAAAACCCATGGTAAACTTTGCTGACAGTTGCATATCATTATTATAACATCAGCTTTCCCACAAGTGACACTTAAATATGTTAAGAGTGGACATGGCCAGTTTTCATGGGGCAGGGACTATATGAAAATTACCTGGATTGACCCCTCAATTTTGCTTTGAACATGAAACTCACCATGAGCTCTTTTCTGTTACACAAAAGTAGAAAAATATTTCAGCAAGAGAACATATCAACAACAAATGAAAATTAAGTGTGGACCATTCTGTAAGATGTCTTTGTGCTAACCTATGAGAAGTATTGTGGTTAATGGGAATTTTAGCAAATAGAGGAAATAATTTTGCAAAATATTTTAAGAGTTGAACACTACACCCATATATTAAGTTAAAATGCATAAAATTACCAAAACACAACATGTTAACAAAGAAGATACTGTAAAATTTATACAGCTCAACCTGATTTTGACAATCAGAGTTTCGTCTACCTATATGGGTGAGGGAAAGATAAATACAATTTCTACTGAGTGTTGCTTAATAAAATAATTCTGATGAGGATGCAAAAACCAGTGGATTGATTATTTATTGTGGAGAAATAAAAAGCTAATACCTAGAAGTAACACTTGGAAAACAAAAAGAAAGGAGAGTGTAAAATCTCGAACTAGGAGTTCCCATTCTCAGCAATGGGTGCTGTCTTTATGTATGCATTGAAGATGTATTTGAATGAAGTCCTTTGGGGTTGATATTGATTCATACCTTGAGGGGACTGAATGCATCCACTGAGACGTGTGCACACAGTCAGAAATACTAAAAACAGCATGGGGAATGAAATAGAAGAACTGTATGCTTGGTAAATCCAAAGAATCAGAAACAGATGAGCTGAAAATATAAAGAGCCTCGTTCATCATCTAGAGAAATGCTATTCTCAAGAGCCATTGCATGCTCATAGTAAATGAAGGCTAATTTATACTTTACAAGTAACTTTGTCTTCTGTGTAATATTCTTATTAGGTGGGCATTTTAATGACAGAAATGGTCACTGAAGTGAATTTCGAAGAAAAGTCACAATGTGATAGACTTAAAAATTGATGGGTATGGAATGTTTAATGTAGAGACTTTAGTAAAATTCATAGGCAAAATACCCCAAATTGTTAAACAGGGTTTTAGGAAAAGCAGGAAAATGTAAGAAGATAGTGAGGAATTGGAAAAAAGAGCATTGCGGTTTTACATAGTGACCCTGTGGGAATGTTTATGCTACTATTTGAGGAATGGATTGAGTTCAAGACAAGAAACAAACATCTAAATTAGGAAAAGCTATCATTACTAAGCTAAGCAGAATAAAATAAAAATGCAATATACAGAGTGTTCAGATTAATGTGAGTATATATTAAGCATGTGAATGGTAATGAAAATGAAACTGTTAGAATAACATGATAATTTGAGGAGAACGTACACTCTGCTCACAGCAATCTGTGACTGTATCATGTCTATTGGAAAGATGAGAATAAATGCATAGATATCCTGAGTAATGAATAAAAACTGATCCCTGGACAGACATATTCAGAAATACTAAGGGCAGCCCTGGAGTTCAGAAAGAGAGGTGCTCAAAAAAAACATGCAAGAAAACTTCAGAAGGCACACAAAAATTATCTTTATTACAAAATGTGAAGATCACCACACATACCATGCAGAGAGAAACAAGGGATGCAAGACACAGCAATAAGCTTGGAAATATTTGTTGTCAAGGTGACTAATGGGGGAAATAAATCGGAGCAGCAAGTCCATTAAAGCTTCCCTTTCTTCTCAGAAGCACAAATAGTGGCACTTGATCTTAGATGAAGAAGTGAGTGTCAGAGCTGGGAACAAAGACACAGAGGTTGTTCTTGGGAAGGCATTATTCTCATAAGGTAGGACATCTAACACCCAGACAGAAGACCCTGCCACATAAATCCCAGCATCCTTTCATATAGGATGGCATATAAGTTAGTCATCAGTCTCATTATCAGGGTAGGGCATTTAAAGTAGTCTCTCCTCTGTTGCTTAGATTGTTAGCTGGTGTCATCTTTGTAGATCTCCAGACATTTCTCTAGTGCCTGATTTCTCTGTAAACCAAAAATGCCTCCCTCTATTATGATATCTCCATTTTTGTTATCATCTATTCATCCCCTGACTCAACCTTCCTGTGGATTATGACTGGAATATGACTGATGAATAATAAACAAATTGAAACATTCTAAGTGGAATCAATGCCAACAAACACAAAATTAAACAGAAAAAAGACCATACAGATAGGAATTTCAAGTAAATGTAATGAAATTTTCCAAAATTATATTTTGGTATTGAAAATGAAACATGGAAAAATGAACTTAGAGACCAAATTCATATTTTAGAAATTAAATTATTTTCAACATTGTAGATTTTATTATTTATATATTCCATAGCTTTGTAACACTTGTCTGTTTTTGGTGGAGGAAACGGTATATCCTTCATTTAGTGACTGTCTTCAATCTCTTCATCCTCTTTGTGTTCTTACTTCTGTTCATTTCCCTCCTCTTCATCATCTTATTTCATTATCTTTTATTTCCTTAAGGTCTAAGGACCCTACCTGGGAATGCATGCACTCTTCTCTCTTCCACTGAATGCATCCTTTGCATCCCTTTATGGATCCTTGGGGCTGGGTTTACAGAGCTGTGAGCCACCTGATGTACATTCTAGGATCTCAACTCATGTCCTCTGGAAAAGCAGTGAATGTTCTCAAACACTCAGAACACTTCCCAGCCCCCTGCCCCATATGTTCTACTAAGTTAGCATTTATTTCAGTTAAAAAATGCACCCACCCATTTCAAAGCATTGTTAATCGTATAATAAATAACTTAAAATATCATATCAAGATACCCTCTAAAATCCTTTGAACTTACACTTTCCTGTTAGCATGCAGTTTTGTTGAAAGAAGCAGAATCTTAATACAAAACTATTAAAATACACAGCAATGTAAATGTAATTTTTATATTGAGGCTTATGCTTTCCCTGTTCTGATTTTGTCTATAGCCCTTAATATTTCAGTACTCATTTTTGATACTAAATTCTCTCTTGCCAAGTGTAACATCCTTGGATTGGGCGCCATTTTAGCCACAAAATAGCAGACAGTACTGGTAAGATGACAGGCATTCAATGGTTTAAAAATGCGTGAAAGAATGAAGGTTGACAGACTTGTTTAAAATGTTCTTTTGTTTGAATAACACAATATATTGTAGAAATGGTACTTTAAAACAACAAGTATCTGAGTCTGAGAGGCAACACATTGGAAGAGTAGTTGTCGAGCCATCACGATGCTATGGATTCAGCAATGCATAATGAAGCGAAAATCACCTCACTGTATTAATCTATTATGTGGAAACATTAAGAAAAACGGAACAGCTACAGTCAAAATAATCATACACAAGTTCCAACTGGGGAGTATATAGAACTTGGCTACTTCAATGTTTTTAACCTGCAGGGTAGAATATTATCTCCTTTGCATCCTGTAGTCTTTCCTTTCAGTTACTTCTCAGTATGCGGAGATTTCAGAAGATAGAAATTATTAAGAGATTGCCTGACATCTAGTGGGCACTCACTAAATGCTTGCTAAGTTATGTTAGGAAAAGATAGGGAAATGGAAGAAGAGAGCAGCCTCCACAAGAATTTAAAGCACCTAAAACTGTCACTCAGGTACAAGGAAGAGGCTGACATTAGTAGTTTCCAAGGGAAACCCAGAAAATACATCTGAAGATGCTAATACAAAAGACAATTCAGAGAGAAACATTTTATTACAAATACAGATAACTTAAGAATGAGATTGTTTACTAAATGATGGCTCTGTTATAACTTAACAAATGACTGAACTATTACTTTAATAAGGGCATATAACAGTGACAAAATTAATCAGGAAATGGGAGGTTTTGAAGTGAATAGAAACTATATTTACATATAAGATATCAAATGCAATTTTTACTTTGTTAAGGAACAAAACCAAAGAGATTTAACCATGAACAGTATAAGTGTGTAAAGAAATGCTTGATTCACTTGAAATGGCTTAGAGTACATATAACAAGAGCAATGTAAGTTTTCACATTGGAATATGCTGCATGTTATTTTAAATGAAAATCATTTTTACAGTTATAAATGAATTGCATTTCCCTAAAATCTTATTGAAATGTTATCCTTGTAAATGAACTTAACTACTTTTGTTTTTGACAGTACATGACTTTTTTGTTTGTTTGTTTTTTACAACTATCTCTACTCCTTTAACTACTTTTGTTTTTGATAGTACATAACTTTTTTGTTTGTTTTTTACAACTATCTCTACTCTCTAACTGGAGGAAACTAAAACGTAATGCTCTCACAAGAATTGGAATTTGGCTATGCAATTTCACAATAAGTACAAGAATATCATTGGGCAAGTCCTGCTTCTGAGGGATTTCTAGATTGTCTTGTTCTTAATACAACATTGTTTACTTAATTTTTGAGAATTTCATGCATGCATATATTGAAATATGGACGTATCTGCCTCCATTCCTGCAACTGTCTTTGAACTTACCAACCATGTCTCACTCCTATCTTTGCATTCTCTCTCTCTCTCCTCTCTCTCCCTCTCTCTCTCTCTCTCTCTGGCTCTCTCCATTTCTTTAATCACCCCCTGAATCCAGTTAGTGATGCCTGTATATGTATGAGTGCAAAAGGCTTTAACTGGAGAATAGTCAATCCATCAGGAGAAACTACTGAAGAAAACTGAAACTGTCCCCCAGGATACATCAACTGCCAGAAACCCATCATCTAGAGATGCTTGCTCCTGAGTCTCTCCAACCTACCCTCCAACCTGCAAGTGTGGACATTCTTGTGAATGTCTTGTGCAGGCAGGCAAGTGACATTCGTAAGGTAGTTTTTTAGTACTGTCCCTGAATCTCTGACTCTTCATCTTTTTCCTTCTTCTTTATCAATGTTCACCTAACTTTTGTGGTACTTGTTTGTGACACCTGATTGGGGACAAGCACAGACTAGATTTTAAAATGAAAGTTATTGAGGATGTAATTCAGTTTTTAAAATTTTCTGTTTCAACTTCATTCAAACAACAGTATTCAATAGAAGAAGATTCAATATATATGGCTAGGTGCATCTTTATTGTTCAGGTGTATTATTTTTTCAACCTTCGGCCATCCATTATTTGTCCTGGAAACATATACGAATGAAGACACAGGTAATAATAGTTAGGGGAGTCTATGTTGGATACTTGTGTGCTTCTGAAAAATGATGAACTTCCTGTTATGGGATTCCATGTCCTACACCAGAAGAAACTCCAAATTATAAGAAACAAACATATAAACCGGATTTTATGGGGCATTGATTTCCTTTCACACTAAAACACAAATTCTTGTTCTTTATAGTTTAATGAAAGCATAAGCTTCCAAATTTGCCATCATTAAATTTTAATGATTAGAATTTATGTCAACTTGACATAAATGTTTAAATTCTCAAAATGTCAGATCACCATATCAAAATAAAATTAGATAGCCTCTTAATTTTCTTGTATAAAAGAAACAGATGGAAGGAACACATGGATGAGATGCTAAGAAAAAAATATAATATTTATCTTTTGTAAAATGAGCAACTAAGATTTTAATAAAAGATTAGTTTTGTTACTGTAACAAATAAAATTTATATTCTTTTCTTTCAGTAATTTATTTATTTATTGTAATGCTTTCAATTACCACATAATCAATATTGATATATTGATGTATTTAAAAATACCTATCTAATCACAAGATGACATAAGAATTATATATATTTTAAAGTTGATACTGAGGTATATTGAACATAAAGCATTATGACTGAGTCTAAAGGCAATATTAAATAGGACATTTCCTGAAAATAATCAATAATTTTTTATCATGATCAATCTTATACTTAAAGAGATTAATATATCTGTCACAATATTTTATGTCCCTGACCAACCATATGCATAGCATATACATTAATGAAATGAGATAGCTGTGCTTCATTTAGAACAATAAATTCCTGCTAAATTTTAGGAACCAGGCACTTCACGTGCTGTTAGGCACACAAACCTGAGTGAGTCATGTGTGGCTCATTGTTCAATGTGACAACATTAACACAGTCCATACCTTACAATCATGGTTGCATTCTGTGGAAACCACAGAATCGGCTTTGCAAAGAACATATAGTCTATCTAAAACTTTAAAGAGAAGTTGGGTGTTATGAATAGATAAGTGTGGAAAGATATTTTCAGCAGCAGAGATGACACTTGAAAAGGAAGGAAGCTAGAAATCGATTTTTTTCCATCAAAGAGTTTTACTTAAAGAATGAGCATGTTGATCTTTGCCTAAAGTCCTGAAGGATTAAAGCTACATCGATTCAATATATACTTTATTCTCCATCACCACTCTTCTTCAGGATCCTTCTATCAGATACATTGTTTTAAAGTTAAATGTGGCACGAAAAATATATTCCCTCTGTTTTCAGACTTTATACATGCATGCCTTTTAGGAGGTCTTTGTTCTCCTTATCCTCTAGAAGATGACTCAGCACATGTTAGCCAACCCTTAGTGTGTATTTATGTGTTTGAATGGCCACTTATCTTTCTCCTGAGTCAGGACCATTGCACATGTTCTGATGGAATCATGAAACATCTTGCTTCCAATAGCCCTGCTGTGACAGTTAAATTTATATGTCAACTTGGAAGCCTTAACATGCTTAAGTGTTTGATTCAACCTTAGAAGCCTTAGAAGTGTTTACTGGATGTCTTTCTCTGAAGGGAAGAATTAAGGTGAGCAGGAAGGGCAGAACTGTCATACAAGACTGTTGTGTTATACAAAAGAAATAAATACCACTTATAACTCTTACCTTGGAGCAATACACTAAATATATTGAGTGAGCTCAAGTTTCTGTTCTTACCAATATTATTCTACTTTTTTTGTTGTGTGGGCTGCATGTTGAAATATCCTATTAGGAGGTGTTCTGGAACGCAGTGCCTTCTTTCTAAATTGATTTGCCACACAGCTGCATGAATGATCATTGTAGAAGCTGAGGATAATAGCAAAAAACGAGGAAATTTAAGTAAATTTTAGCAGTCCCTCATCACATAATTAGAAAATGAACAAACACATAATATTGAAGATGCATATCTGGAGTTTTGAAATTCTGTGTATCTGAATATATGAAATAATAAACAAAGCTAGTAGATATCAAATGATTCTTCTATGTTATAGTTATTACAGTAAAAACTAAGATTTAAGCAAAATATACCTCATTTCCTTGTCCACAAATTCAATAAAATTTTTGCATTTAACACTTAAAATCATTTGATAGCTGTTATGTGTTCTTTTTTTAACACTATTCTGTTATCACTATTCGATTAATGGTAGCTCATTATTTACTTGAATAACCCACACCCTTTTGTGCCTCTGGGTTTTCTCATTTGCATGCACATTTCTGTCTGGATCTCATGTGAAATGTTTGAAACGTGGCAACCTCCTGAAAGCCAGGCTTGTATGGTAAAGATTCCTCAAAAGCTAATCCTAGTGAAGAGTGTTTCTTCTCAGCACTCCTGTCACTACACAGCCCATAACTACAACAGTGTGAAACATATTCTGCACTGGCCTCTTTCATCAATTATTCAAGAATCAGGATGAATTAAAGGAAAAGTAAAGACACATCCTATTTGCCGTTTACTCAAGTACCTCTCTGGATGAGTGACACATAGAGTATTTAACAGATGAATGCATGAAATGGTAAGAAGGCTGTTTTTAATTATTGCCAAATTGTGATTAAAGTATAATTTTAATTTATTATTTTTCATGGTATCAGGTAAGAATATATGTAATAAGATCTAGATTAAGAGAAATGACATTTAATGTATTATCTGTATTGTATTAATTATAGCACCAAAAGGCTTTATATTTTCCTAAAAAAGAATAAAAGCCAGTTTCATATAATAAATTCAATGGAGAATTTGGAACCTTTGAAATTCAGTACATAATTATACAAACTTCTACTTTGTTTTTTTATTTTGACCCAAGAGTTATGAAAATAAAAATAAAAATTTCTAGCTTCAGGAAAAATAAGTATCCTACTAATTACCATGACTCAAATATATTCTATAAGTATGAAATTCTGATAGTAATAAAGAATATTTCATAGCCCTAATTATTCGAGTACTTTTAAATGTAGCTTCATGTAGTCAGGATATATGAAAAAAATCTGTATGTCATTCTCATGATTAAAAAAAAAACTTCAAGATTAAAAACTCAAGTTAATTCTACTACTATTTTTAAGGCAATCAAAATTCTTGTGTTGAGAGTTTCATGACTGCCTTATTCAGGTTGGATATATATTTATAAATGTTCAGATAAAATCAAATATCTTGCTAATTTTTTTATTAGAGCACAGCCATTCACTTGCATAAATTTTGTTGACAGTAAGGCTTCATTAAAGAAAGAATAGAATAATCAGTGATGTAAGAGGAATGCATGACAGATAAGGAGAGAGAAATGATGAGACCAAAGCTGAGCCACTCAGCCTTCTGAATGTGGCATGGGCTTTCCTCTCTGACCGTTCAAACTACATACTGTAGAAGACTAAAGCACTTTTCAAGGTACTGTATGGAATAACTTTAGGTTATACCTTGCTTTAACTGAAAAAAAGCAACAATCTTGTCACTGTGGAGAAGATCATGACCTCATTATGTTGCACAAAGTCTGACATTTTGAAGTAATCAAGGGATATTTTTAATTAATTATTGAGGAAGAAGTGAGCACTGAAGAAAAAAAATGTCAGAGAAGAAAGAGAAAGAACAAACATCAATCTTTGTTGCATTATTTTTAAAGGTGGCTTCTAAGTTAATGAGTAGGGCTATTATATTTTTCATTTGCCTTTGCTTTATTGAAGTTCTTTGGTTATATCTCTATGTAGAGGTCACTCAAAGCATCTCAAGTATGTTTATAAACAGACTCAAAATCAACTTGATAGACCATATCTTTGTACAATTAATATCACATAAGCTCATACATATAGATGTTATAGTTATCTCTCTAATTGTAAGTCAAGCAGCCTATAACTAATTATGTCATTTATTTTGAGAAAGTGGAAAACAAAGTATCTGTCTTCAACCCTCCTGATGAGTCAACAGAGAAGAATAATAAGGCAAATTAAGTATCAATTTAGCAGTCACAGAGACAAATAAACAGGCACAAATAGCCGTTAGAATTTATTAACATGCTGAATTTTTATTAAAGGTCAAAAATATTTGGGCTAAAGGTTAAAATAAATAAAATGCCACTACTCTTCCATTAGAATCAAATAACTAATACAAGGAAATATTTTTCCTAATACAAGGAAATATTTTTTTCCTTATTTTAACACCAGCTTAAAAAAAGCAAGCAAGCAAAATTTTAAAAATGTTAGCAATAGATGTTAGAAGCATTAAAAAAGAGGAACATTCAATTGTTCATGAGCTGCCTGAGACCTCTTGCCTGATTAGGACAATGGATTTTCTTTACTTTAGGTCTGTACTGTTAGGCAGTAGGAATTACTACTTGAGATATTGTACACTGTGAGACTTCCAATACACCAAGACCAGAGTAGCTGTAAATTGCAGGAAATCTATTTTGAGACACCATGGGGGGAGTTACAATAAGACTGATGCAGGTTAAATAACACATATATTTTGGGGAAAGCTACAAATCTATAGTAGCTGAAACCAGTAAATGTAGGTAGTGTCTGCTATTGTAAAACAAACAAAAGCTTGTTTGGAGTTGGTAAGGGTAAATTGGTTTTACACAGTGATGAAACCTGGGATGAATGAGAGCTTCCCTTCTGTAGCATTTATTATATCTGCCACCTACTTTACTCTGTACATATTCTTCAATGTTTGTGTTTATCTACTCGTAAAATCCATTCTGTTACAGAAAATAAAACCCCTTTGGGGAGCAAATGATATAATTTCTTAAGATACCATGAGTGCCACTGATCTCCATTCAGATGCAACAAACTATTTCAATGATGATTACAGCTGTTTGTAGAAATCACGATTAATGAGTTGAATAAAAGTCCACAGTGCAAGTAAATCTCTGAAGATGCCCTATCAAAGCAGAGGGCAAGACCACATTTAAGGAAAGTACACAGGAGGAGATCCATGCTCTGCAGAAGGTGTTAATTACCACAGTGTTCACTGAGTCATCAGTGAAAACTGGGATTCCCTTCCTACTCTACTTGATGTCACTCATGCACTTTGGATATGTCCTTTACTTCTGCATCCCTAATATTGCTTTTTAAATGTATTCTATTATGTTTGCCATCAGATGTTTCTCCATGATTCTATCTCACTTCTCCCTTTATTACTACATATTATACAGAATCATGGGTTTCATACAAGTGTGTCATATGCTTTCACTATTTTTACACCCCAATTGCATTCTCTTTTTCACTTCTCTCTCCTTTCCTAATTCCATTCTGTTCCTAAATAGATCTCTCTTTGCTTTTACCACACACAAACACACACCACATGAACACTCGCATGCATGCATGCACACACAATGTATATTGTACAAGTGACAATGATGTAACAATTTTCTCTCTGAGTTTGACTTGCAAATAGCACTATATTTCAATTTGTAACTCCAAGATATTTTATTTTATTGTAACTCCAAGATATTTTTATGAAGCAGAGAACTTTGGCAGATAGTAATGTCTTGTGGGCTGGGGAGCTAAAGTTAATGTCTAAGTCTGGGCCAAAATATGAACAAGTTTCATGCGGCCCTCCAGGCAGTGTCTGTCCCAGGTTTGGAGCTCCTCAGATGTAGAGACACATGTTTTGTGTAACTTCAGTGATGATTTCCCATTGCACCCAGAACAAAAACAGGTAAGTAGAACATAGCATAATTCAGAAAGCAGGCTACCTGTTTTGTGAGTAACAAGGTCTTTTATCTTAGCTCATAACATCTGATATCTGCCAAAAATCTGTAAAACTGTGGAAGAATAGCTTTATAGTCTTCCCTTTGTAATGGTGATCCTTTCTGATTATTCAACCAAAGAGGAAAATATATAGAGGTTATATTTATGACATTCAAATTCACTAATAGCAGAATTAATTACCCTTGGAAGAATTTTCTCTTTTGAATAAGAAATTCCATCATCTTAATAAGTAGTTTTTTATATAAATGTCACCAGAAGAAAGCCAACTCTAGCTTATATGCCAGTTATGAATTCTGACATTGAGCACCATTCCTCAAGCATCGTTTTTGTAAACAATCTTACTCTATAGTTCAGAATTGTTTTGAACTCAAAATCTTGCATCAGGACCCTGGATGCTGGGATTCCATTTTCTGTCACCACATCACAGTCAGCGTTTTTTAAAGGCTAAAGCTGAATAAATCTCTACTTTGCCTTTGATGAGATGATGAATGTCAAGCACTAAAAGGCAATCCTTAAGATTTAACTATGGTCAAATTTGACAGGATGGTATGAAGCATTTTTGCTTCCGAATTTCTACTTCAAATTGTATTCCAGGCTTGAGTTGAATAAAACAACACTGAAAATGACAGAATAATTGTTCCCAATTATAAGATTGTTCTTGAATAGTGGTCAGGATTCTGCCTTCAGTGCCTGCCACAGTCATAGTGAGAGTGAAGTCACTCATCTTCCTTCCTGAAAGTGGGTCCATTTTCTGGTTAGCAACTTTCATTCCTTTTGAAGGTGCTGTACACAGTAAAAATCTCACTTACCTGTAGTTTTTCAGGATGTGTAACTGAAATGTCTTTTTCAATGATATATTTTCAGCATTAAGGAAATCTTCATGTTCAAAAATACTCAGAAATACACACTGGCCACCTTACTGTCTCATTGCGATTTCTATTCTCTCATTCCCCATCTCCATTCTGATTTCCCTGTCAAAAGACAATAGATGTACTTGCAAGTCTAGATTCAAAGTCCTATGAGAGGGAAAGCAGTATTTTACAAATTATACACTATGCCCAGTGGGACTGAGGGTTTGTCCTTTCAACTGTCACCCTTTTCTGTCATCCTGTTTGTCTGCTCTGTATTGAGATAAATAATGGTCACAATTGCATTAAAAGTACATTCTTTTTGTTCATGATTAACTTTCTTGATTTCATAAAGAACAAAATGATTGAACTACAGTTTATTTCCAATACAATTTATGCTAACAGTGACTTCTATTATTCTAAACACTATTGGTAATGGTTGCTATTGCTAGTGGGCTGTGCAGAAGTGGTGCCAGGAAGATCATGAGTTCAAGGCTAGCATAAACTAAGTAAATAAACAAATACTGTGATATAAAATTATTGACTCATTTTCTACAGTGAATTTAAGGGGAATTCTGTTACATAATTTCTAAATCTCAAAAAATTACTATTGTGAATTTTATACATACAAACAATAAATTTTTGAATAAATCCACCTTGAATCACTCCCCTCTAACTTCTCTTATAATGCTCACCTCTTTGACTTCACAGCTATAGAATTTCTAAACATTTTAAAGCTGATCATGAATATTTAAATTTGTTTCTTAATTCTAATATATCCTTTTTCATCCTACCTATATAAGTAAAATATCTGATGTGGGATTTGATTTAAATTTACACGAAGTTCTTTCATTTGAAATGTATATATCTATCTCTTGCCTCACAGATGACTGGAGGCAATTGCTTTAAGTGAATAGCCCAATATTTCTACATCCATTTGTAGTTCTTCAGTGCCACAGTTGTGTATATAACCATTTTTCATGCTTTTAAATTCCCTCGGTGTAAAATATAAGTCTCATGAGACATGTACTTGGCATTAGACTTGAATCAATTTATTAACCTAACCTTGCAGTCTTTGCCTCTCAAATATAATTTTTTGGATGAAAAAATTATAGCCTATGGTCAAAAATTTAAGACTTGGGTTGGAGTAAGGGAATAATGAGTTCCTGTTATTTGAATTAAAACTGAAGTTCTCGACAAAATCAAAGTTATTAGAAGAGCTTATTTCTCATATTACTATAATATTTCCTTTTGTTTATTAATTACATTCACTATCCTTGACAGAGGACCTAATATGATCAGTATAGTTAATATTTCATGTTACAACATAGGATATAACAAAACAAATGCATAATATTCAAATTACCATAAAAAGCATTTTAATATGTGAAATGTTGCTATGAATACAAGAAATCTTCAGCTAAACAATACCAGGAATTAATGTTGTCCCAGCCTTCTAGAAGTGTTTCTGATTAAGATAATCTTATCTCATTAAACTTTCAAGTTCTCCCTCTTTAGGGATATTAAATAAGAGTCTTTCATTTGTGTGCAAAAGAACTATAGTTCCTATTGAGACTAGCAATAAAAGAAATAGACAATGTTTAAACTTTCTTGCCTGTTCATATTTTATATTTACTTATTTTTCCATTTTTTAATTTAAATTAGAAACAAGATTGTTCTACATGTCAAACCCAGTTCCCTTTTCTTCCCCTCCTCCCCAGGCCCCCACTAACACCCTACCTATCCGATACCTTTTCTGCTCCCACTGGAGTGTGAACCCTTCCATAGGGGATCTTCAGAGTCTGTCATATCCTTTGGGCTAAGTCCTCCAGCATGTGTCTAGGCTGAGAGAGTATCTCACTATGTAAAATTGGTTCCCAAATTTTACAGGGATAAGTACTGATCTACTACAAGAGGCCCCATAGATTTCCGAGGCCTCCTCCCTGACACCCACATCCAGGGGGTCTGGATCAGTTCCATGCTGGTTTCTCAGCTATCAATCTGGTGATCATGAGCTCCCCTTTATTTAGGTCAGCTGTTTCTATGCGTTTCACCAGTCTTGTCTTGACCCATTTGCTCATCACTCCTCCTTCTCTGCAACTGGATTTCAGTTCAGTTCAGTGATTAGTTGTGGGTGTCTGCTTCTACTTCCATCTGCTGCTGGATGAAGGCTCTAGGATGGCATATAAGTTAGTTATCAATCTCATTATCAGGGAAGGGCATGTAAGGTAGCCTCTCCACTGTTGCATAGATGGTTAGTTGGTGTCAGTCTTGTAGATATCTGGACATTTCCCTAGTTCCTGATTTCTCTTTAAACCCACACTGGCTCCCTCTCTGATGGTATCTCTTACTTTGCTCTCCTCTATTCTTCCCCCAACTCAACCTTCCTGCTCCCTCATGTCCTCCTCACCTCTCTTCTTTTCTCCTTCTCATTCTCCTAGCTCCCTCTACCCTCCCCCATGCTCCCAATTTGCTCAGGAGAACTTCTCCCTTTCCCCTTCTCCAAGGGAACATGTATGTCTCTCTTAGAGTCCTTCTTATTTCCTAGCTTCTCTGGCTGTGTGGATTGTAGGTTGGCAATCCGTTGTAATCCAATTAAAAAGTGGTTTACAGAATTAAATAGAGAATTCTCAATAGAGAAATCTAAAATGGCAGAAAGACACATAAGAAAGTGTTCAGAATCCCATGCCAGCATGGAAATGCAAATCAAAACAACTCTAAGATACTATCTTACTCCTGTCAGAATGGTTAAAAACAAAAGCACCAATGACAGTTTATGCTGGAGAGGCTCTGGAGAAAGGAGAACACCCCTCCATTGCTGGTGGACTACCAACTTGTACACCCACTTTGGAAATCAGTATGACAATTCCTCAGGAAAATGGGAATCAGCCTACCACAAGATCCAGCAATTCCAGTCTTAGGCGTACACCCAAAGAAGCACATTCTTACAACAAGAACATATGTTCAACTATGTTCACAGAAGCATTATTTGTAATAGCCAGAACCTGGAAGCAACCTAGATGCCCCTCAACTGAAGAATAAATAGAGAAAATGTGGTACTTTTACACAATGGAGTACTACTCAGAGGGAAATAAAATTAGAATCTTGAAATTCACAAGCAAATGGATGGAACTAGAAGATAACATTCTGAGCAAGGTTACCCAGTTACAAAAAGACAAACATGGTATATACTCACACATATATGGATTTTGCCAGTTTATCTTACAATTAAAAGTTCCAATTAAGTACTATGTATGAAATGGTGGCTAAAAAATCAAATGTACTTACATCTGTGTTACTATTATCTCATGTATTAATGTAGGCAAACTTTAATGAATTTTAAATTTGCCAAGTTTACTCTCACAAATCCCTTCCTTAAAGTAATTTCACATCATTGAATTCAGTATAAACATGCAGCACCATATCTTTCTCGAAATCTTTCTTAATCAAATTGACATTTACTGCTGTGTTACATGTGGAGCTATGGTAAAACATGATTAATTACCAAACTATTTTCAGACCATATGTTGGAACTGTGTATTTCTTAAATACACAATTATTTTAAGTAACACTTTGGTTGCTTTAAGACATAATTAATTAAATCTTTATCCTACAAAACAATTCCACAAACCTGTCTTAGGACTCTGATAAGAATTTACATAAACCCAAATAAACAGCTATCAAAATAAATTATCAATTATAGTTGGAACACATATCCATAGCTCAACAAATGGCAATTAATATTTTGTTTAGCTGTGTACTTATAGCATCATACTAATATACTTGTTCTACTGACTTTTTTCAACTTTTAATGTGTCATAGCAAGTGATTTTTTTGGGGAGGGCTTCATACATTTGAGGCAAATTATTCCCAGAGATTTCCATGCTTTCAAATGCCTTGGTAATATGCTTAATCAGACTTCATTACACACATAATTTTAATGAGTGTTTTTCTATTACATAACAGTCATATTACTTAAGAAAATCACTGCCAAGCAGTTGAGGCACATGCCTTTAATATTAGCATACAGAAGGTCAAGCCAACTGATTTCCAAGTTCAAGGTCAAACTGGTCTACAGAGTAAGTTCCAAAACATTCAGGGATACACAAGGAAATTCTGTCTCGAAAACAAACAAAAAACAAAAAGAAAAATCTTATTATTAACATTTATTATTATCATTTGCCTTAGGTTGAATAAAATCAGGTGTCATTATTGAAGAACAATGCTAAATAGGTCAAACAAAGATGTGTATCTTATCTAACTTTGATGTCACCCAGTAACAGCACATTAAAGTATATAAATTATTGCATGTTTAACTTAATGGTATACAACTTAATCTATAATGACTGAGAATGACATCGATTCTCATTGACTGATACATGAAACAGAGGAAAACAAATTTGAAATGGGATATTCCTACAAGAAAACAGTAAATTTGAGCTACATTTCACATGTAAAATTCTGTATGACAAACTGACATGTTGTACATTAATTTCTTATGAAAATGAAAGATTATAATTGATGATTTGTTAAATCATTTTCTACTGTAGGTATGACAACATTTAGATTTTTAAAAGGCCATGCCTGCCAGAAATCCAACTCAGTGTCTTATTCAGCCCTTATCAGAGAAGGGCTTCCTCCTGCAATAGATGGAAACAAATACAGAGACCCACAACCAGATATTCAGATATTACACACACACACACACACACACACACACACACACACACACACACACACACACAGAGAGGAGAGAGAGAGAGAGAGAGAGAGAGAGAGAGAGAGAGAGAGAGAGAGAGAGACTATTTAACACAGAACTCTAAACCAGAAGTCTCCATCAATTCTTTCCCCTCAGAGTTTAGTGAATCCTGCAGAAGAGGGAACAAAAAGAGTGGAGGAGATCAGGAGAATAAGGACCTCAAAAACAACTAAGCAAAGCTCATCTGAACTCAGAGATGGAAGCAGCATACTCATGGCACCAGGTTCTCTGTGTATCTATAGTTTTAGTTCAGTACTTTTATGGGACTCCTGAGTGTGTAAGGGAGTCTCTGATTCATGTGCCTGCTCTTGGAGTTCTTTATTTTTCTGCTGGATTCCCTTGTTCAACTTTGGTAACATTGTTTTCGCATTGCCTTATTGTATTTTAATTTGCTATGTTTTATTACCAAGATTATATTGATATGATTTATTATTCAGATTATATTGTATAAGAATCTTTGTTTAATAAAAAGGGGGAAAAGTAAAACTGTATTTGGCTGAAATATATTCCAATAAAGGATTAACTCTTAGACCACAAAATAAACCACTTAGATTTATAGTTATTGTGTTTAACAATTACTTGAGTTTTGTTGGAAAATAAATATAACCAATTCTAAACTATTGTTAGCTCAAATTACATATCAAAAACAAAAAGTTAATTTTGAATACACTATTATAAATACATCTATGACACTATATGAAGAAACAGACAACACATTATTTAGCAGCAAAATTATGTTTCCTTTTTTATTTTTAAATTTTTATTATATGGTTATGACTGTGTATCTGGTACCCAACATGGGACAGCATCAAATTTCTTACTGAAGTTATAGGAGGTTTTGAACTACGTATAAGTTCTAGGAACTAAATCCTGATCCTCTACAAGAAGAATAATGGCCTTATGTCCCGATATATCTCTTGAGACAAAAGAGTATAAGCTATTAATTAATGAATATAGTTTACAAAGAAAAAAGACAATTAATTAATATTTACCAAAAAAAACCTATGAAAACTTAAAACTATAAGAACATGCAAACTCAATGCTTTAAGAGTCCTTAATTAAAGGTTATGTATTATTACCTCATAAGAATAGCATATATGCAGTAGAGAGACATAAAACAAAAAATGTTGAAAATATTATAGGTGTATAGGTACATATATGTTTTGGAAATATTTTTCATGATGGACATGTCAATTCAACAATCAGTTATGAATTTATGTACACCTTCTCCCTAAAATGAGCATATTTTTACCTGTAAGCTTTCATGAAAATGTTCATAGCAGATTCTTTATTACTCTGCTCAATTGTTAATAAGTGTCCATTGACTGTAGAATAAATGAAACAATTGCACACTTAAGTCATTGAAAATATTTTAGAAGATGGAACAATAACATACAAGCATAGACAGAACTTGGATCCACCTTTTGGATGAATACTGAGCAACCAAGCCATGCTCAGGAAAATATCATGTTTTCTGGAGTTCAAAATGCACTCAAAACTAATTTATCTTGCAAGAAGCAGAATAATGATAACACTTTATCTTTTTGGTGAAAACATGACTGAGAATTAATGAGTTACTGCTGAGAGATTTGTGCAGTTGCTGCTTGATCTGAATGCTGGTTCAAGTAGCCTATATTTTCTTTCAAAAGCTATAATAATATAACAAGTACATTATTCTATAAATATTTTATTAGTATGTTCATTAATCAGGAAACATGTAGTCACATGGACTCTACTCTCTTTACTAACACACATTTCTGTATATATCCCACTGTTGATTGTACAACATTAATGGGCTATTGAAATTCATAATGCTTCAATGTCCAAACATTCCCATGTTTCTGAATTACATATGTTGGATTTAGAATCAAATTACAAAGGATATTTAACAGGCATAATTTAAAAAATACTGCCATGGTTCTATGTATTGGGTACAGTTACTCATTAGAAAAACATTAGGAAAGTCCTTTGGAGTCACATGTGTGTAGCAGGTAGTTTGCATTAGATCGAACAGTGAGTGAAAGAGGAAAAAATGATGACATAGACTGTTAAGGAGGGAACAGGTTTATTTGGTGAATTTTATTTATCTGGGACTGTTGATTTGAGGACCTATCTCAACATTTTATAATGTTTTGTAGCAGTTCTGAAATTAATATGCAAAAATATTAACCCAGTGAATGGTTATTTTAGAATATGTAGTCATGTTAGCAGTAAGTAATAAGTAAATTCTACAATTATAACTGTTATCTCTCTTTAAAGCAGGTAAAACTCACAGTGAGCACTTGTAGTATTGTTAAGTCCCCAGCCATGAGCTGAGAAGTTGATTACCTTATCCTACTTCAGACCTTGGTGAGCCATGGGCTTGATTCGTCAGGGATGTTTTCATAGCGCTATCAGAACCATGTCTCATAGCTAGTCAATTCACCTTCTAAAAGCACATTTGAAGTGCCACACTAGGGAAAAATACAGCATTATCCTTAAATATTACTAAAGTCATCAAACTAAAGATTGTAATGCATAGACCTCCAATGCAAGTAAGGGGACAAATCAATGGAAAATAACATAGTGTAGTTCTCTTTCCAATTAATCTGAATTAATCATTTTGAATTGTATGCATATGCAGTTGTGTCATCTACAAGAGCAGAGAGTCTCTTGAGGTAACCCAATGTTAGCAAATGACAGAGGGAAGAGCTCCAACACTCTGTAAATAATGGATATAGCTTGACATTGTTTCCCAAAAGGTCTGTGTTCAAGGCTTGCCATCATATATTTACCTCTTTTGAGAAAGATGGCTATACTCTGAGGTGATCTAAAGCCTTTGCCTTTATCAGTAGATTGATCACTTGACAGAATCCTTGTGAGATGACTGAAATTATGCAGTATGGCACCAATAGAAGGCATAGACCGCAAAGGGTCTTTCAATGATATTTCTCATCTGTACCATTTTTATTCCTTTTTGTTAAACTGCTGGCTTCTGTAATAGGAACAACTTCACATGCATGCTTTGAATATGATGCTCTTTGCCCCATCAAAGCTCCAAAGCAGTGGAGCTAGCCAAAAATATATCACAGTCTCTGAAACTCTGAAAAAAATCAAAGAAATACACTGAAAGTGGGCTACAGATTGAATATTAGCCACAGGTGATAAATTAGTCATCATCATTTTAACAGCAGATAATTCTAATAAATAGTCACACAGTACACACACACACACATATATATATATATATATATATATATATATATATATATTGTGTGTTTGTGTGTGTGTGTGTGTGTATATTTTATTCATTTTTAAAGAAATAATACCATTTGTAGATAAGTTGATAGAATAGGAGCTTATCCTGTTAAAGAAAAAAATCAACATGGGAAAGCAAATATCATGTTTTCATTTTTTCCCCTATGGCACCAGTATTCCAAGGTGATATCCCATGTTTTCTACATTTATAGAGATGCCATGAAAATAGAACAGGGACTCTGTGAAGAAGAAACTACCAGTGAGAAATGAGAGAAGGGCATTAGAGGATAATGAGAAATGAGTTACCATGAGATATAAGTACCTGGAGCACATATTAGTCTCTTGTCCAATTTAATAAGAACTTTTTCATCTTATTGTAATTGTAATGGTTAACAGATGTGTTCATCTATCCTGATCTCAGAGGTGTGTGACAGCTCAGGATCAGATCACTCAGAAATAAATCCTTGAGATACATACCAAGATCAGGAGACAAAATTATCAGGTTGGGATATCTCAGATGAACGGGGATGGCTAAAGGTGAAGCCAAATGCTGGTAGAGAATAATGATTCTATACTCTTTTACTTATAGATTTTCTCTAAAAAATGTCCACAAATGTTAGAAAATTGTATATCTTTGAATCTGCATAGAGAAATAAATAAGATGGTCTCTGGGAATCCAGAAACTCTTGTACTTAAATGTTCCATTCTGGAATATTCTTGATTACTCTTGCCCAGGCATGGCCACATGCCTCTATGCTGCTCATGACTGACAATTTGAAGAGTACAAAGGTGTGCCCCTTAAGAGAAGCAGACTTAGCACTAATAACACCTTTGGCAGAGTAACTTATGCTTCTATGCTTAGAAATTGATGTGGACTGAAAGAAAAGTAATATTTCTCATATGCCTATGGCAGAATGTAGTTATCACCGTGTGGAGTACCTTGACCCCCAGACTTACTACTGTGCTATAGAGACAATTGGATAGAGATTCTGTCTTTTTTCATAATTACATTTTAAGGGGATAGGTTCAGATCCCTTCAGAAAGCCTAGGATTGCAACAATGCTAAAAATCTAATTAGAAGGTTTGGGTCTCAGAGGGACAGAGGAAAAAATTACAATCATTGATTGCATTTTCTAAAGGAAATGCTCTATGGCAAAGCAAGAGATTTCAGTGCGTAGGTTATGAGGATTCAAACTTGGCTGGAAGTAGGCATCTAAGGGAACAAAATGCCAGATTAGTATGACAAGCAGTGGGAAATGCTAAGCCGTCCCTAATGTCTTCCTTGTTGATCATCTGTATTTCCCTGCCTATCTCACAACAAAAATCATGTGACATCCCCTGTGGGGCTCAGCTCAGAAACACTAATTAATACATCATGATTTGCATTTATATTTTAAAACTGAGTAGGCTCTCAAAACCATGCCTGGCACCATAGCATGAGGTGGCAGGCACGTGTCTGTATGAGGGAACATGAAAAACATTCTATGCTGCCACACATGTGATCTGGCATTAGCTTGGTGAATACAGGGCATTGGATTTCAGTTCTCTAATGAGGATTCCTTTGCCAGATCCCAATCACTTTAAATCAGTTACCTTTATTGTCACTTTGTCTGCTCCATGCTACTATCATAATTCATTAGTTGTGTAGTTGGACTTCACTTTCTACCAGCCCACAAATAATGACATAGAGACTTATTGCTAATTATGAAACATTTGCTTTTAGTTTACTCTTGTTCTCAACTAGCTCTTATAACTCAAATTAACCTGTTTCTATTAATCTATGTTCTTCCATAAGGCATTTACCTCTCTCCTATTCTGTATGTCCAACATCTTGCTGGTGTCTCTCTGCCTCTCTTCTTCCAAGAGTTCCTCTCTCTCCACAGAATCCTTTACATTCTCTTCTGTCTAGCCATTAACCATTGAGCTATTTATTACACCAACCAGAAGGAAACTTAGGCAGAGACACATCTTTACAGTGTACAAAAAAATTGAAATCAGAGTGACAGTTAAGCTCCAGACAGATCCCCCATCACAGAGAGATATGCCTTGGAGAACAAGTATCTGCAGCTGACTTTTCTACATCTATGGCTTAAGAGTATTTACTTAAAGTCATAGAATTTAAAGATCTGCATGGGAACTTAGAGTCATTGTAATTTTGTAGGCAGAGAAAATAGACTTGTGTAAGAGAAAGGGAATTCCTGGCTGGTGAAAATCAGGACCAGCACTTCTACCCCCCGGCTCTCAATATTCCCAGACCACAGGCTTTATGTGTATCTTCAATGCTGATGAATTTTTAGTAGCCCTGGATAAAGACATCAGGTTTATTGAGCGGATACTTGCTCTGATTTTAGACTATGTTCTTTTATTTTAGGTATGTTCTCCCTTATGACTGAAGTCACCCTACAGATGAAAATGCTTGGTTTTTAAAGGAGCATTTCAAAAAAGAATATAAGGTACTCAGTATATCTTTACCACATTTAGGGGGTAGATTTTCAAAGTCCAGTTTCTGTTGATGTTTGATCTTCTGTATATCTACCAAATCTCTTTTCAATGAATTTAATTTGAATATAAAAAACATTATCCCACAACACCATTGCAGTAGTTTAATCCTCTGACTATATTCTTCATTCCTTCCACTTTCCAAAATGTAACACACACTACACACTACACACTACACACACACACACACACACACACATACACACACACACACACACACACACCTTGGACAACCTTTATATGCATCATGGAAAGAAACCTATTAACTTTCAGACTCAAAATATACACTTTTAAAAGTTACAGACTCATATGCCTGTATAATTTCTGTGAGAAGAAAATAATCCTAATTCCAAGTACAAATATTATGCTTGCCATAAATAAGTAGTATATAAAGGTGACTTTATGCTCTTTGAATTACATAATAATAAAATATTTGCATGCAATATTATAATTTCTCAATATTCCATTTCCTATATTTTATTTTTAGGGATTTCACTTGGGTTTCATGTTTTGGGATTTCATATGATATTACTGGTGATTTATAATAACTGCTCAAACTTGTACTCAATCACTGATGTTCTTTCAATTATTTGAATATATTGGACATAAATAATTAATTTTTTCAGTTCTCATTTTAATATTTTTCATTACTCACCCTGCAACTTACCCTTCAGCCCATCCACAGAAGAAAAGAAATTTTGACCTACATTTTCTCCCTTTCACTCTGTTTCCTGCTGGTTTGAGAAATGAATTTGGATATTTCGTTATGTAGGATCAGTAGTATGTTAGGAATAAGCTGACTCTGGTATAAACCACTCATTTAACCACCCAAATACATTATGTTTATTAGACCTGCTACCAATACTTACAAATGGATGAAACCTAAATTCAAAACACACAAAGAATCACTGAGGTTTCCAATTGGAAAACCGAACAGCCAGGAATTAAGCTCAGGGCTATTTGACTGCAAAGGCCATAGCTTGTTGCCCTACTACTTATTTCCTTCTGCATTCCAGTAGTAAAGTTATCAAGCAATGAATGCACATGAACTTAGCCATATATATTATCCTGACATGTTTATATATTTTATTAGAATTAAAAGAAGCTAATGGTTATTACCATATTACTCAGATATATGCTGCATTGCCTTAATGGTTATTGCAATATTAATAAGATATGCAGAGGATTTCTGTAGTGGTGATTGCCATGTTAAGAAGATGTATGTGGAAGTTTATAGCCTACAATAATAATAAATATGCTAAAGCAAAATACTGTCATGATGCATTCCAAGAGCAACATTGCTTAAATGGTTATGGACTACAAAAGTAATTTCCAGAAAGTTTTAATGCCTATTAATTTGAAGTTAAAAGGATAGAGTGAAGATTCGCTTGGATGATCTTTCTTTCTCTGGGCTCCCCCTTACTGAGTCTGTTCATGAGAATATGCTTTCCTGAGAATATATTTCTACAGAAAGGTGTTTAAAATATTCTGTTTTAATTATAATATAATTACAATATTCCCCCTTTCCCTTTCCTCTTTCTAATCTGGCCTATGTATCTCCTTGAGTTCTCTCAATTTCAATATCTCATTTTCTTTATCACACACACACACACACACACACACACACACACACACACACACACGTGCACAAAACCTGATCAGTTCATATAATACTACATATATGTTTATGATTTTCAGGACTGCATAACCAATGTGGGGTCTTATGGAGAGCAGAGGAAGCCTTGAGTGAAATGTGAAGAGTGAATGAATTCCAGTATAAAGATTTGTGTTTATATGAGCGTGGCCATGTCAATGACTTCAATATCTCAGACCAACAGAAGAGACAAAACTTCCTTATTGGAGCTCAGAGTCATGACAAAGCCTTCCTCTGTCTACCAATATAAGTGTTTATGAATGAATTAGTATAAGGAAACTGTCTACCAATTTCTTTTTCAAGGATGATTGCACCCTGAGACTGCTCCGTTATGGAGACCACCTACCTAGATTATCTAAACTGGCCTGTTTGTTTTGCTGTATACCAGGAACTCAATCCTCAGTGTACATCTCATCAATTTAAATGCATAACATAAGCACACATATTTTCTGAGTTGTTGCTGCTGTAATTGGTGCATCTTCTTCAGAGTACACATCACCCCAACTCCCCAGATTTCCTGTGTATGTGTCTGTACATTCTGCATCCTCTGCTAAGCCCATTTAGGTCAGTTCTTGAAGCCATGCAGAGTACCACAGAGGCTTCTCCCTGGGGAAGACTAATTCGTCTGCTCTCAGGATTCCTTTGTTGCTTATAGTTCTATGTCTAAGGTTGAGGTCTTCTCAGCTATCCATCTTCTAAATTAGCACGTACTGCTGCAATTGTCTAAGACTGATTTAGGAAACCATGTTGGTGAGAATTTATGGTGTAACTTCTCTGAAATTTCTAGGAGATACACTTTCACAGCTAGCTTCTCATTCCTCTGGCTCTAATATGCTTTCCACTAACATTTTCATGAGGATCTCTGAGCCTTAAGTTAGGGACTGTGTTGCAGATATATCAGCTGGAACAGGGCATCAGACAATCTCTTCAGGTTGATTAGTATTGGTTTTATTTATAATGTTCTCTTTTTTCCTGTGGAGTGACATTTTTTGTTAAGGGCTTAGAGCTATTTTGATTTATCTATGGGTATGTCTGAGCTGTGATCTATTGCTGCAGAGGAGCACAATAAACAAAAAGCAAGTTGGGGAGGAAAGGGTTTATTTGGCTTGCACTTCAGTATTGCCATTCATCACTGAAAGAAATCAGGACAGGAACTCAAACAGGGCAGGATCATAGAGACATGAGCTGATGTAGAGGCCATAGAAAGGTGCTGCTTACTGACTTGATTCCCCTGGCTTAATCAGCCTACTTTCTTACAGAATGTAGAAGCACCTGTCCAGAGATAACACCACCCATAATGGGCTGGGCCACCCCCATTGATCACTAATAGAGAAAATGCCTTTCAGCTGGATCTCATAGGCATTTCCTCAGCTGAGGCTCCTTCCTCTGATGACTCTAGCTTGTCGAGCTGACACACAAAAACAGCCATTGCAGGGTATATGGATTAGTATTTAGAATGCAGTTAATGATTATGCTTGTTTAGTAGAGTGGTAGTTGTATATTCTCCTCCAAGGTCCACCATTTCTCTAGTTCTTGGTATCTAGCTAGGTTTCCAGTAGCAGCCATGATTACCCTCTTGTTGAGTGTGCTTAGACAGCAGCTAGTTTCTGACAATGTAAGTATGCTACAAATGAACCATTAAGGATGTTGTGCTGTGCTGGTTGTTGTGGTTCATTGGCATCATATCTGAGTAGAACTATTAGTTGCTTTTGTCCCTTGGAAACTTTCATGTCACTTTCTGGTACCACAAAATCTAATCTTCAGGGAGAATGCTTTCAGGTCAGATCAGTTCAGGTCCCCTGCTTCCTGTGTCCAAAATAAATACTGTTTTCAGCAATAGGATGTAATGTTCCACTCCTGGCAAACAACTAAGGACAGGGGCAAGAGATTGTAATGTGCTTTTAGAGTCTTTTCAACAGTCCTGACCAACACCAATGACTCAAAATTGAGTTTCTCTTCTCAAGCCTTTTTTGTTGCTGTATTAGATGGAGCATTGTCAGCCTGAATGCCAGGATGGGAAAATTTCATCAACAACAAATGTAAATGTATATGAGACTTATGTATTATATACAATTTTTGATAAATAAAAATTAGCACAATTGCTTATGACTTTCTCAACCATCCTTTCTGCTATTTTATCTTCCTCCCTCCTTCTTCTGCATTTATCTTCCTTACTGTCTTTAATCAATGTCCTAGAGTATTGCAGCACATCCTCAGCCCCTCCTGCTTCAAATCACTTATACCCTGCTATTGACTTCTCAACTGTTCCTTCCCTAGAAATCTTTTTACTTTTCTGATTTCTGAAGTCACTCCTAGTCATATACTCACAGTTGAAGACTTTCAGCAGAAATGAGAGAACATGCAATATGTGTTTCCTACTCTGGGTCATCTTTAAAAAGCTGAAAATATTTCATAGTATATGTGTACCACAGGCCATTATGTATTTCTCAGATGAAGGAAATTTGAGTTTTTATATATTCTAACAATTATGAGTAGAGTTTTAATGAATATATTTGAGTAAGTTTCTCTTAAGTAGGGTGTCATGTCATTTGACCATAATCTAAGGAAAGGTATAGCTGGGTCATATGGCTGGTTTATTTTTAGCTTTTTGAGGGTTCTCCACACTGACTTGCAGAGTGACTAGAATAGTCAGTAATGCTATTAACAGTGAATGAGGCTTCTTTTTTCCCACATCCTTTCTATAATTTGTTGCCAATTGTTTTGTTGATTCAAGCTATTCTGAAGGGGCTAGAGTGAAATCTGCTTTGTTTAAACTCTTCTTATAATTGCTAAGAATGATGAATATCTTTTGAGGTATTTTTTAGCCCTTTTATTCTTTCTTCTGTTGAGAACTCTCTATTTAGATCCATAGAATATTTTCTTTTAAATGGTTCCTGAGTGAATGTGTTTTGTTTACATGACATGGCCACATCAAGAACTTAATTGTAGGGAGCCGTTCCTGCATTCTCCATTACAATGATGGTGCCTGCAGGCACCAAATGTAAACAGGCGCTGGGTAATTTCCATTCCTTTGATCTCTGCCTATCCTGTGGCTCATTTGGCCTGAGGAGCTGAAGCCATTCAAAGGGTAACACGTCCCAGGTGGGCGCAGCCAGCCTTTATTAAGGGATGGGATTCTTGGTTCAGGGTCTCCGCTCTGGTAAGCTTATGCTCTCCCACTCTCAAGATGCATTAAAGCTTTCCTGCAGAAGGATCCGAGTGTCCTGCGTGTTTCTTGCCGGCAAGAACATATAGCGGTGGGACACTTAATGCCTCAGACCCATAGGAGAGGCAAAGCCTTATTCTGGTGAGTTTCTGAGGAATGTAAACGCCTTCCTCTGATCTAATATACATGGATGATTGACCAATCTTAGCAGCACCTAGCAACTTCAGTTTCCTCCTCCCAGATGACTGTAACCTTTGACTGCTAGCCTGCAGAGACCTCCAACTGAGACTAGCTAAGTCTTCTTGCTGTGCTGTACATAATAAATGCTCTGAGGTTCCTGGTTGTTTTGGGAGTTAGTGCTGCTCATACTATCTTTGCTTTTCTGTACATGTGTTGCCTAGTCTCTTCTTTTCCATTCCCTTGCTGCCCCAGTCAGGTCTCCAGGACTAAGCTGTGAGTGGTGCCCAATGTATGAGCACCTAGACTATGAGGAAGTCACATTTGTCAAACAATGAATGGAAACTTACACAGATAAGAACTATTGTGTTTTTCTCTGCAGTAGGCAGAAGTAATATCAAATGGTGATACAAGTCTTCTGGAAATCTCAAAGGTTCCCACACCTGCCACTGCCCCAACATAAATCCTTCAATAAATCTGTACTTCCTCATTTCTCAAATAGCCACAATCTTTGGTAATATGTTTTCTACTCTATTTCTCCACCTAGTAAGCAAGCCAGAACAAGCCAAATTGAAAAACTATACCAGCAGGTTTATTGACCAAAACAAACCTGGGTGAGTTTACCAGTCTCAGAGATCAAGGCCAAAGAAGTCCACCACCCAGGCCAGGGCAGAGAAATCCTATAGATTGTAGGCAAGGGAATTATGATGTGTCTGCCACAACCTTGGTTTGTGCCCAAGTATGGTCAGAAGCTGAGCACTTTGGTGAGGGCAGATTGGAGGTGGGGGACTTGGGAAGCTGTCAGAATCAGGAGAAGAACTTAAAACAGTTGCCAAGAATGCAGAATTGAGCTTTTTTTCTCATTTGTTTGGAGACTTTCTGAAAGGGTGGGGTTTGGAGAAGAGGGAATGTGGTTTCCAGGGCCCTGCAGGTCGTGCTGGAAGCGCCAATGGAACAGGGAGTTCAAGTGCTCAAATACCTAAGACTTACTGGAAACTTCTCATGAAAACTATGCCAAGTAGAGTCTAGGACAGGTAGTCATGCTAGCACTTTACAGGTGTATGTTAGGACTTTAATGGAGATTTTGAGGAACCAATGAAGTAAAGTAAAAACATTACAGCTACGCTGATTCTTAGACTATTCTCAAGAAATAGACATGCCCTTTGTTTCCAGAAGAAGTAAGTGTGGCTCCTTAAAGGACTAAGGAATCAATTCATGACCAAGTATTCAAATAGTCACAGACTTCCTTAGATCCTTTGGAAAGGGCAGGCTCTGTAAAATTGAACCCTGGATGTGATCCCTTGGACTAGGAGGAGATAGTCAGAAAATTACAGTATTCTTTGCAGGTCTACTGAACAAATATCATTATCTGCCTTAAGAGCATGAAGAAATACCCAACAATGGAGAAAAAATAATCAACCAAAAAAGAAGGAAAGAAAAGAAGAAAGAAAGAAAAGAAAAGAAAAAAAGCAAAAACTTGTACCTAAATGAGATTCCCCAGGCCTGGCAAGAATTATACCCTGATTTTGTGGCTTGCCTCCTCCCAGCCTATGTTTATGAGGTTGAGCACCTGGACAGATACTCTGCTAGGTGGGGACTTCAAGCCACTGAAGGGCAGGTTGGACACCAGTTCAGGGAAGACAATGCCTGCCCTTGCTCTTAATTCATAACTGAACAGACTGTTGGTTGTAGCAAGGACCCTCCCAAATCCTGACCCATCTAAATTCATACCTGTCACCTGTGCCAGCGCCAGCAACCGAAGAACCAGACCAGGTGAGAGTCTTCGGATTAAGAAGGACACAACTCAGGTCATTTGGTAGAAGCAAATGCCATCAGTTTTTTACAGCCAGCAGTTTGTATACAAGAGGAGATGGAGAAACACCACCTGATAGCAGAACACATTCCCATGCCCTATCATGAACAAGTGAACCACAACCCCCTGTCCATGGCCAATGAAGCAAGAGGGGTATGGGGGCAAGGCATAATGTTTCAAAACAAGAAAGGTTCATAACAGGATGTTGATGTTAGTGGGTGAGGCAAGGTAAACAGGAGGTACCTGCAGTTATGCTGGAAAACAACTCACAGAGACCCCGTGTGACCTGGGTCCCAACACATACTTTTTCTTTAATTTTCTCATTAGATTGCACACAAGCATTGGAAAAGAAAAATCAAGATAAAATTAAAATAAACAAATCAGAGTAGGGAAAACAAAATGTGGGGGAGGGAGCCAAAGAAAAAGCACAAGAAAGACATACAAGATGCTGAGAGGCACACATTTGCAAACTCTAGTTACCAGTAAAAATAAAGTTAGAAATCCTAGTACATGAGCAAAAAGTCTTTAAGGTTAAAAGAAAGGAAGGAAAGAGGGAAGGAGGGAAGGAGGGAAGGCAGGAAGGAGGGAAGGAAGGAAGGAAGAAGAATGAAGAATTGTGGAACATACAACCTCCAAAAATACTGGTGATTTCATTTTGTTTTGGCCATCTACTTCTAAGCATCAGACTTGCCCTCAAGTGTGGCTTATATACTCTGATGGATTCCACTGGAGAAACCTAATTTCATCCAGGCCTTTAAAAGGAGACTTGAGTGAGGCACTTGAAAGGAGAAAGCTTATTGTTATGTTTTTAAAGGTTTTAAGGTTTTGAGCAGGATAATTGTGTCTATTAGAAAAGGTTCAGTTGTTAATCACATACTGTTACTGGGCTGATGTTAATGCATGTCTTTAATTCTAGAACTTTATTTTCTATGAAATTGGGTTCCCCTAAGTATTATTCATATTTGTTTACAATTGCAATGTTTTCTTGATCAATCTAGCTCTTGATTAGAATAAAGTGTCATATTTGTCTTTTGATTAATTTTACTTTGGTGTTATTTTATCATGTATTGTAATAGTAATGTCCGTTTGCTTCTATGAGAGCCAAAGTAACATTCTAAGTCTTGATAACTGTGCCTGAGAGATCCATGAAATAAAAATGCTTCTGACCTTCAAGGCCCTTGCCCAAAAAGAGATAGTTCCTGAAATGCTGAGGAATATTGATTATGTAAGACAACAGGCCACATATTTTCACTACCCTAAACATGTTTGCTTGACCCATCTGCACTGTATATGCTTATTCACACATGGAGGGAGGCATGTAGGCAGTAAATACATCAGCAAGTATGCTTGCCACTGATTGGACCTGATAGGGAATGCTTTATGCCCTTGTAAATACTGACTGGGGCCATGACCTGGGAACCTGAGTATGGACCTAGCCAGATCTCATCCATCTGGAGAGGATTTAATTAAATCTTACTTCAAATTTGGCTTTAAACTGTGGTAGTGGTCTTATTTTCTACCAGTGGGAGGAGCACTTCCTGGTACTAGTTTGTTTGGAGTATTTTGTTGATGACAAGGGGAGGGGATGCTCTGTTCCTGCTTCAAAGAGATGATGGACAGACTTAACAAACTTGCTAGGGGAGGCCTTACAACTCTTCAAGGATCAGATGGGAGGTGTGTGTGGGAAAGTGAGGGGAGTGGAAGGAGAGGAGGGAGGGAGAACTGGGATGGGAATGTAAGAAATAAATTTATAAATTTTAAAAATTATAGACAAAAGTTAAAAAATCTTTATTCTAAAATTATGCCTATATTTCAACTAAAATGTGTTTCTTGTAGAAAAAAGACACATGCTGTGAAAATTTGATTAGACATTTGAGGCCATTAATATTTAAAGTTATTATTGATATAATTGAAAGACCTAGAAAAGACTTTTTTCTTTTGGTTTTCTTTTTTGAGACAAGGTTTCTTCATGTAATATTTCTAGCTGTGCTGGCACTCATTCTGTAGACCAGGTTGGCCTTGAACTCACAAAGATCCATCTGACTGTCTTCCAAGTGCTGGAATTAAAATCTTGTGCCACCATTGCCTGGCCTATCATGTTTGGAGTAAATGTGTCATTGAATTTTGCTGTTGTATGCCCTGTGATACTTACTGTTTTAGTAATTAAAACTTCTTTTTACTTTTTACAGTTTTGTGCTATGCTCCTTTCTCTTTTCAACATCAACATACTTCCTACATTTTCTTATGGTTTGGTCTAATACACATAGAAAGTATTTCTTTCTCCTTCAGCTATGATAGACAGATTTTTTTTCTATGTATATTAGGCTAGTTTGGCTTGTTCTTTTAGAACTTGGAAGGCATTGCTTCAGGCTTTCTTGCCTTCAAAGTTTTCATTGAGAAATCTCTGGCTATTCTATTGGGTTTTCCTTTTTATGTGACTTGTGTTTTGTTTTCTCTTTCAGCTTTCAGTACTCTTTGTTCTATGTAGTGTTTTAACTACCATATGACTTAGGGTGTCTTTTATTCAAGGCTTGTCTATGTGGAGGTCTGTGTTCTGTCTGTTTGGGTATGTTTTGATATAGTTTGGGAAAATTACCTCCTATGATCTTGTTGAAGATCTGGTCTATGCTTTTAACCTAAGATTGTTTCCTCATTCAATTTAAATTTGAATGCTTTATTTCATTAATTCAGCATGGGCAGGAGAATGGGTTCTATTTTTGTAAGCTGCTTTGTAAGTCATTTACCACCTCACTCCATATTGAATTTTTACATTCTGCCTCTACAATGTGACATTTTTGGATTGACTCACTGTGAATTAGCTTTGAGTACATTTTAATTCTTCTGAGTATTTAAGTAACTTTTCCTTTTAGAGGCCTTTAGCTATTTGTAAACACCCTTTTCCCTTTGTTATCTCATCCAGAAATGTATGTTACAGATGAATATGTATTATTTTAAGTGATATTTTTAGTTTGCATTTCAAATGAACATTGCAGGCATATAGGAACACAATAATTTTCTTAAACTTAAATACAGAAGTTATTGGTTATATTTTAAAGTTGGCAGTCTGTGCCCATTGTGACATCAATATAGTCTGTGAACAATGTTGTTAAAATTAAGGGTAGTTCTTTGACTTCTGATTCTCCTTGTAAGGAGTTCTTGAGAGGAGTTTTTCATACAAATTAATGGGAATAAGTTGGCACTATCAGAGTCTCTATGAAAATAGTGACCAGAAAGTGGAATGAAACTATATGAGGTTGCCGATTCTCTGTAATTGTTGGGGAGGATACTTCTAAGTGTTTGGCATGAATTCTTTTCTGTTTTGTGTCTAGCCTATATTAAAAATGCAAACTGAATACCAAGAAAACAACCCATTTAAAAATCAGAACATGGCATCTAGACAGAGTTCTCAAGAGAAGAAATACAAATGGCCAAAATTTTTATTTTAATGTTTAATATCCTTAACAATCAGGACAATGTAACTTTATACTACTTTGAGATTTAATCTTACAATGGGAAGATTATGAATTGGGATTTAAGAGAAAAAGAAAATGTTACTCTTATATCTTAGCTAAGGTTTATTAGGTATATGACTTTGATCAGGATGGGACAGCTATTGGAATAATCCCTGTTATTTGCCAGTTACCTATATCCTAGACATTTAGCATGTTTCTTGGTTGACATTGTTTTTGTTGGTTGTAGTTCTATTTTTGAGTATGTTATTACACTTTCTTTCTCCTTGTTATTGTTATTGTTCCTTTTGTATGCAGTTTTGTATTAGGCTTAGAAACTTCTTATCTGACAAAAGGGGGAAGTGTAGTGGGTATTCCTTCTGCCGTGTCCTTGGACAGTCTTGCCTGATAGAAATGGTGCTTTTTGTTTGCACATGTGAGCAATATAGGTCAGACTGCTTATTCCATTCACCCCCACGCAAAACAGACCATGGAGGCTATTTACCTTGTTTTGTATCTGTGAGTATATCCTAATATACCCTTAGTACCCTATAAATGGGCTCGAGTGGATGCTCCCACAGTGTGAGAAATGAACAGGGCAGGGAAAGTATAAGGCTAATTCACCAATGGTGAGTATGTAAATAATTTGTTGTGCTACTATAAAAGTCAGTGCAAGATTTCACCACAAAGCATGAAGTGGGTGTACCATATGATCCAGACATAGCAATCCTAATCATTGTACCTAGGATTCTATATGCTAATAAAGAAATACTTGCTCGTCTGTGCTTATGATGCCATTATCCAAAATACACTGAAAAAGGAAGGAATGTAGGATTTTCATAAACAAAAGAATCTGTAATTAACATATGCTTTATTATCAAATGAAATAATATTTAGCTGTAAGGGAATTAAAAATTATTAAATTGGAAGGTAATTGGTTGGAGCTAGAACATTATTTGAATGAAAGTAGCATCAAGAAAGATGAAAGACAAATGCCACAATTTTTTCTCACATGTGGGTGTTAGCTTTAGAGCTTTAGATATGTATGTTGAAACTTGATTGCTACCCGCAATATCAGGAAACTAATAAAGGGGACATGGAGGGATTTCAAGGAAAGGAGGCTGTCATACACTGACAGTATGAAGGGAAAAGAAGGAAATATGCAACAGGAAGGGTTAAATGCTGTGGATGATGGGAGGACAGGGTACGTGTTGGAGTTGGGAATACGAGGACAATACCTAGTACTGAAACCCGGAAACCCATGTCAATACCTACTACTGTAGAAATGTACTGATATGTATACATGGATTTTAACTAGATTACTCATAAGTGGTGTGGGGACAATGTCACCCTCAGATACATAGTCTATCTGTAGTAGGAATAATAAAAACTCAGACATATATTGGGTTCAAGCTTCAAGCTGAAGATCAGAACAGCAATGCAGCTGGCCACTAGTTGTTTCCTCTGCCTCAGCGGGAAAGGGCTGTCTTGTGTTCAGAATGACTGGAGAATAAATCTTTTAAAACCAATTTTTCTTCTTTTTATACCTCTAAAAATCCTGGGATTAAAGGCTTATGACCCCAAGTGCTGAGATCAATTTTGTGTAGTTCATTGTGGCCTTGAATCAACAGGAATCCATCTGCATCTGGCTACTGAGTCCTGGGACTAAAGCTGTGTGCCACCATTGTCTGACTCTATGGCTTGCTATTATGACTGCTGGGAATAAAGTTGCGAATCACCACTGCCTGGCTATGTGGCTTGTGACTAACTTTGCTTTCTGTATCTTCAGACAAGCTTTAATAAATCATAATATATCACCACAGCTATCAAATTAAAAGCCCAGTTCTGTGAATAGGTTACCTACTTTTTATTCTTGGTGATTGAAGACCTACAGAGTCCACAAATATAATAGGCTATTGCTAATGAGTTTGGTTCCTTTCAGAAGTTGAGGGTATGGCTGTTTTGCTGAGGATAACACATCTTCAAGTTACAGAGTACAGAGTAATCAACTTAATAATGACATGGAAATTTACCCCCACTGCCTAGCTTTCATTGTGCTAGAAGGTTCTATACATACTACCAGGCAAAACTGGTATCCATGTTAGGGGAATCACAATCAGTTTCTAATTGGATTTAAAGTCTGAGCCACAAGATAGAACCCATGCCTAGTAGCATTAACTGGGTCAAAAATGCGTGGCTCCTGAGGTCATAGTCCCTAGGGGACAACTGACTCCTATTATTTGGATAAATGGTCATAGAGTAAATTGACCCACCCAAAGTTCTTATATTTGTATCCAGAGAGTAGGATGTCTCTTCATCCTTATTATAGAAGCTTCTTTTTGCAGCAGACAGCAATTACTTACAAAGACCCACAACAATTCAGCATGTGTAGAGTAAGAGTCTTTGGAGTGCTTGGATCTAATGGAACCTCTATCCCGACAAGGATCAAAAGTCATCACAGTAGAAGGGACAGAAATATTTTTCTTTTTATTTATTTAAATTTTTATTCATTTTGCATGCCAACCACAGTTCCCTCTCCATACCTGCCTCCCTCTTTCCCCACCTTCCCCTGAAACCACACCTCACCGAAAAAAGTTAAGGCCTCTATGGGGAGTCAACAAAACATGACACATCAAGTAGAAGCAGAACCAAGCTTCTCATCAAGGCGAGCAGGGCAGCCCTCCAATGGGAACTGTGTTCCACAAAGCCAGCTCATTTACCAGGGATATATTTACAGAAATATTTTAAGGACCAGATGTTGTAGAATTCTGAGGCATAAGAGTATTTGTTAAGGTGGTATCACAGTTGCACACAGGAATTTATAGTAGCTTGGACTGAATGCATAATGTTTTCAAAATATCAAGCCATCTGAAGATCCAATGGTACTTGATGGCTCTGGGAGAGGAGAGTCAATTTTCTGTAGCAACTGTAGACAGCTCTACATACATACATTATAGACATGCATGTAAGTCAACTCAGCAGACATGCACCACCATCACCACCTGGATCAGGAGACATTTTTTTTTCTTTCTTATTTGGGGGGTGGTTTGAGACAGGGTTTCTCTGTGTAGCTTTGGAGCGTATCCTGGCACTCACTCTGGAGACCAGGCTGGCCTTGAAGTCACAGAGATCCACCTGCCTCTGCCTCTTGAGTGCTGGGATTAAAGACGTGTGCCACCAATGCCCAGGCTCAGTAGACGTTTTTAAGAAGAGAGGATAAATAAATTTGAGAGGGAAAAGTGATCCAGAAAAATATGGAACAACTTGGAGGAAAGCAATAGTTGGTGGATGAACCACATTATAGGTATTCATGGATATTAAAGAAAAAATATTTTTTAAAGAAATAAAAAAAAATTCCTCAGGAAAGCTCTTCCAGGCAGAACAACACAGCTGGATTAGTGACCTCATGTAATGCTATAGAGATTTAGTAACAACATAGCATGATAGTGGCCCTCAAAACAGAAATATATACCAATTGAATAGGATGGAAGACATTAAAATAAGTGTAAATAGTTATGGCTAGCTAGTATGTGACAATTGTGTAAAAAATGTATACTGTAACAAATATGGGCTATTTGAAATAAATGATTCTGAGAAAGTGGGATATCAGCATGTAGAAGAGTGAAATAAGATTGCTATTTTGCAATGATAATGATAATAATAATAATAAATAATAAATAATAATAATAATAATAATAAATCAAAATCTTAAGTTAAGTCCTGACGTTCTGAAATCACTGGTTACAATAAATATGATACACATTTTTTAAATAGTAGCAAAAGAATGTTTCAAACATTATAATAAAATAGAAAACTGCCCTGAAAATTGTCACAAGGATTACCTGAAATTAAGAGTGGAGAGATCATGGAATTAAAGGAGGATGCAAAGCAAGTATGTTCATTATACAATATCAAGGGAAATGAGAGTGAGGAATTTGCTGAACATCTTCCTGAATTTCATAATGCACCCATGTTCAGCAAGATGGGAGCAATGTTATCCAGCATCCCATGTGACCAGTTAGTCTAGTTTGCCAGTACTAGGCAGCATCTGATGGTAGATGTTGGGTTTTCCAGCTCCAGAAATTCTGTGGGGGAGGGCAGGCTCAGGTGGCTCCTCAGCTGAGAATCAAGTGGCTGTGCTTGCAGAGAAAGATGTGGGTTGGCAAAGATGGAGACAGTTATTATGTAGGCTGCTCTGAAAGCTGTAATGCTTTGTACAGAAGGCACTGTAGTAGTAGGTGGCTTCATCCTCAAGGAATTTACTTTCAAGGTCGAAGTACAATTTTGAAAAGTTTTACTTGTTTCAATTTCATTTTTTCCTGCTAAGGGGCATTGTTTATAGTTTGTCCTGACATATATTGGATTCTCAAAATGTTGATTTGGTTGCTGTTGATATCAATAACTACCTATTTCACTAAAGTCTTAGCTGAGGTAGAGCCACAGCTGGGAGTCTTTCTGATAGTGGAAAGTACTGGTAACAAACCAGGAAAGGTTGCCTCCCCTTCTGCTGCTTTGGACTTCACCCAGTTGGACCTAGCCCACCACCTCAGGAGTGGTAGGCACACTGTATTTTTGAATGAGTGTTAGCTTCCCCCACAAATACTCTACACAGAGAAAAGTGATTACAATTGAACCCTGAAGGTTTCCTTAATTTAAATGCCAGATGAAGAATGTACACAACTTAATGAACATAGAAAGGAGGAGAAATAAACAAGCAATATTGGAACATGAAAGAAAATTATGTATTCATGTTGTCCTAGACATGGGTAATGACCTGTTCAACCTTTCTATAGTGAACGGATAGCAGGCCTGTGTTTCACATGAATTCTATTCAATGTACACTTTGAAGTGCCTTTACTCTTCTGGCAGTAATAGTACATTTGACTTGTCTTTTTCACTAAATGATATTTGTTGCAAAACAATGCGTGCCTAGTTATAGTGTGCTACGTAGAGACTGCCTTGAATGGCTTTACAATACAGCCTTTCCTACACATTCAGGAAGAGTCATGTTCATGCCCAGAGCTTCTTATCTGGTATGTGACAAGCATGCCCAGGTTGCCAAGGGTGACTGATGATGTGTAATCCACAAATACTCATTTGGTAAACAAAGTGTCTTTCCTTACCTGACATGGTCAGGGGAGGAGTAACAGTCATCCAGGGTCTGATCTGCTGAGAGCATGTGTGTCCAGTAACAGAGAGCACTCTCTGGTCACTGGTCTCAAGTGAACAGTGATGATCCAAATTTGTTTACAGGCAGCTCCATGGAAACGCCAAGATTCTACCATGTGCTGATAGGTTTGGAGGGAGAATGATATCATAAACCAGGCAGTAGCCAATGGAAAGGTCAGATTCTAAGGTTAAAGGTAGGACAGGGTAGAGAAGATTTGAGGAGACCAACAGCAGCTGTGAATCACTTAACCTGAAGAGACCAAGAGTAGCCTAGGTCAGCATGGCTTACTTACTCCAACTGTAAATTATTTACACCTCTGAAAATTTCCACAGCGTCTCAAAAGCACCAAGAGCTAGAGACCAAACCTTCAAAATGTCAGCCTGGTAGGGGACAGGGTGAGAGCAAGGGACACTTTATATCTAAATTGCAGCAGTGTTTATTGCTGGCCAAGTGTATTCTTGGCAGAATTATTTATTAAACATAGGGAATACTTTAAAATGGAGGATAAAATGTTACTCTGGTATAAAAGGATCCATATTGCTTTTGAATGCATAAAACAAGGGTGTGGAGATAGGAGCATAAGAATCAAGCCCTGAGTTTGGATCCACAACACCCGTGCACAATTATTCTTGAAGTAGCCCTGCTCATTTGTAATCTAGTACACAGAGCGGTGGAGTCAGGTGGATCCCTGTACTGTCTGGACATACAGTCTAGCCCATCAGAATTCCTCCTTCAGTAAGAGAACTTGTCTAAGAATTATGTCATGAATCTCGATGCTAGGGAAGTGGCTTAGTGATTAAGAACACTGGCTTTTCATTTAGAGAACAGAATTTTGGTTATATACACTGACTGATTATCTCTTTCTCAGCAGCTGGTAATTACCTGCAGCTTTTCTCCCAGGCGTAGGTCTTTGTGAGTAAATTCCCCATTAACTTCTGGTACTTCAATGGGTATTTTCATTTTACAAGTATTTTTGAGGTTACCTTGTTGTTGGGATTTCAATTGGTGTAAATTCTGTCATGTTGTCATATACAGAAATCACTAGCTTATGAATTTAAAAAAGAGATTACAGGCATGGGTTTGAGTAGGGAGATGGAGTGGGGAAGAAATTATGTATACCATAATCATACATGAAATTTTACATGAATTTAAATAATAAAAATAAAAATCACTCTTTATACTAGACAAAAATTCAGTTTTAAGGGGATGGGATGGGGGTTGGTGAGGGGCATGGGAGGATGGGAGGTTTAGGGAACTGGGATAGTAAAATATCTATTGTTATTTATTAACAATAATTATTTTGTTATAATAAACAATCAACAATTCAGTTTAAGATTGACTTTATTGAATTTCACACACACATATTTAGTTGGGAAATTTTACTTATGTTTATGTGCAGGTATGGATTGTAACATAAATCTAAGGTTGAGTTTTCAAATTAATTTATTAGGGAAATGAGAAGGAAGAACACAATGGTTAGATTAAAAATGAACAATGGGTTTAGATTTCTACAAATAGAAGATAAATCAGACCACAGGCATGGATTAGTCCTGAAGAGAGAAGATAATTTCTGACTGTGTTTGATGTAGAGTGAGTGAGTTTCTATATGAAGAGTGGATTTGTAATACAATGCTATGGGAAGTAGGTATAGCTGATAAGGGAACTAATGATCCAGATGTTATGCTGATTCATTGCAAACAATAATGGAATGGTGAAAGTTGGAGGTAGGGTTTGAAGAGCAGAAGGGAGTCTCCTCAAGTTTCTTAATGTGTTCTTGAATTCTTACATGCTTTAGAGATAACAAACTAAAGCTAGATCAAATAGCATACCATCACTGCCTTTTCAATTATAATTAAATATGTTTTATGGACTGTGTTGATATATCACTACTAGTACCATAATTACAGGTTGAGCATCCCAAATACTGTGGAATATAAAATTCTTCAAAATCTTGTACTTTCTGAGCAGCAAGATGACACTGAAAGAATACCAAGATTATGTATGTATTTCAGGTGAAGAAAAGGTTAGCAACTATTTTGGAGTTTAAAGCTCAATAAACTCTGTCATTGTTCACCTGTGAAAATACTCTCACTCTGAACCACTTTTATTCCCAAGCATTTTTATAAAGGAAATTTCAACTATATACAATTTTCTCCTAAAACACATACCTTGACTTTAAGTTTAGTGAAGCCTAAATAGTATTCATGTTTGTTTAATCTAAGTTGTAAATAATTTTCAAGATAAGAGATTTATTTAGATTTATTTTTACTGATTTAATCCATAATGCATTGCATATTAGAAATGAGAAGTCACTTAAGATTTTTATGAGATATATTGAGATGACTATAATGACCTTAGAATTGTGATATGCTTAGTTTGTACATTCTGAATACATAAATATTGTATATGCACTATATCATCTGTCTCCACTCTTCTAAAATCTGTAAAAAAAGTGTAGATAGAATACACACATGTACTGTTATCAACACCAAAGTAAACTGAAATATGTAGATATGTTTGTGGCTATCCAATTCATACCTATGAAAACTCATACAGACTCTGTTCATGAGACACTACCTAGGCTTATCAAACTGCTGTAGCAACTAATATCAGTCCTAAAGCCAAGTAAAATATCAAGTAGACTGTGAAGCAGTCTAATGCAAATCTCTAGTTTGATTGCTTTTTAATTACAAATGCTATCAATTTGAGCAGTTTATTTCATTAAATTGTCAGCAAACTGTTGAATTTGTTTGTTTCACTTGAACATTTATAAATGTATGCTTCTAAAAGAGGATTGAAACCAATGTCTAACTACCATTATAATTAAAATTGAATATAACACCTCATAATTTGTAAAATGCATTATTTCACTGTCCCATAATGAAGCTTTGCTTTGCAGACTTTGGGAAGTTTATGAAAAATAACATAACAAAAAACAGAGTATCACAATGCCAGAATTTACCAGTAAGCTATATTCTATTCAGATACATAATGCATTTAACAGTGATAATACAATATTTAATTTCAGTACTTATGGTACCTGCATAAGAATATCTAGTCAAACATATATCATGCTTAGTTATTTGCCCATTGTTTTAAGATAATAGCATGAACTAATGGCTAAATATCATTCAAAACTGACAGGGAAAGTGACATTTTCTTTCTCTCCTACACTGTTTTCTTTGATTGTACATTGCTCTGAAATAAGAGATTTGGGCACTCAAGGAATATTCCCTGATTTTGGCTAAGCAACGTGGGCTATCAGGATAAAATAGCAGTCAAGATTTTAGCAAACTTGGGGCTGTCCTTGAAGATTAGTCATTAGCTTCAAATCCATGCCAGCAGTACCAGGTGGCCTTTAAAAGTCTCACTTGTTCCTTTCATTTCTGCTCAGTGATTTATCCAACATGAGTGAGAAAGAAATTAATGAGGAAAAGAAATTGTGTACTTATAAATTGTCTTTAATCTATTCCTTTTTGCTTTACCAGGATAAGTTTATGTGTTGTGCCTGTGTGCAGATCTCAGAGTCTTCCTCACAGAATTTACATGTGCATGATGTATTTTGTATATCTCTGTGTACATTTTCATATATGTATAGAATTATATGTATTTATGTATATTTATACAAATATATTATAAGAACTCATGGTTAAATTTACAAGTAGATAGTGTTGATACAAAAGTGTTAAAGCTAAGTGGGAATTCTCTGCTGTAGGCCTCAGATGGTATCCTTAGCCTTTTGGTTAGTGGAACCTAATGGACTCTTGTATTGATACATTCCAAATGTTTCTTATTCTGAGTCATAAGGATGCTGTGTCAACCACAGATATGGGAAAGCCACAGCTATCATTAATGGTTAAAGCTATATCTAGAAGTTGTAATTAAGCTCTGGACCTGCATCATCCCAACTTTATTAGCACTGTTGAAGATTCAGGATAAGGTTATCCTTTCTCTAGAAACTTTCATTCACAATGGAATGAATGAAGTACTTAACATATTCTTCCTCTTGAATATATATCAACATTATATACTTTAACAATATGCACAGGTGACATCTGCTGGTCAATAATGATTATCACCCTAGGAAAACATTAAAGAAAACCAGAAACACTAAAGAATTACACACAACTGCTGTTACAATCTATCTATACCATGAATGGATTTTTGTGTTTTTGTTTTTTAGAGACAGTGTTTCTATGTGAAACAGTATGGAACTCTCTCTCTGTAGACCAGGCTGGCCTCAGAGATCCACATGCCTTTGCCTTCTGAGTACTGGGATTAAAGGCTTGCACCACCATAGCCTGGCAACCATGAATGTCTTATTCATCAGAGAATTTTCTACCTTCACTTATGTAATCAACAATAATTATTTATAGCAGTAAATGTCTATTCATTTAATAAGTAATTATAAATGTGTTATAAGAAATGTCTGAGAGTAACATCAGGATTTTAAATGGTTTGACAGATTGTCATTTCTGGAATTGTGGGAAGAGTTAGAAAAGGCTAACATGGACAGTAGCATTGTTCTTCACATTAGGATGGAAATTGATGGTGAAGAAGTCTGACTTTGAGTTGTCTCCACAGAAAGCTCTTAAATCCTTTGCCTTGAAATGGGAGCTGCAAAAGATTTTGACTCACTGCCCAGTAAGATTATTCTCACAAAGATAACTATCCAAGAGTGGATTAGGACAATGAGAAGTAGTCAATTTCCTCTCCATGCAGGTACTCAAGGGTAGGGCTGGGGACTAAGGAGGCTCTAAGGAGCACTTATGCAGGTGGAAGTATTTACCATCCTTCAGATGACAGTCTAGTAAAAATAGTACACCCTCTGCTTTAGAAAATGACATCTTTGTGTCATGAATCTAGCTCTGGACTCCTCTCTGCTCCCTGGTTCTTATGATCTTCATCAAAACAATTTTGAGAACAGTTTGGCTTTATGTTATTTCAGAAGTCTCTACAGGAATCTGCGTTCTCTGAAGGACCTGGTCCAGGTGATTGACACATCCACTTAAAATGACTCTTCTAGTATGAGACAATTTTATGGCTGTGTTTTTCATCATGAAATTCATTGCTGTCTAACTATGTTATAATTTTGGGACTACTGGAGCCAGGTGAGATAGTCATCTACTCATGGCTTATCAGGGTGTTTAGGATATCAATTTTGTCTTTTCTAAAAGATAGATAAATTATGTGTCTTTTTATATGATTAGTGACTAGAGTCCTAAGCATGCAGATCTTGGTTTTCTAGGTTGTTGATTATAAGGGAGGGATCGAGTCTCAGTTATCTATGAGTCAGATGATATCAAAGCAGGTAGTTAGCATTTAATATTACTTTATGAAAACAAAAGTTCAGTTCATTAGAAATATTTGAATAATTTTGAGATCTTTTCCCCAACTTCCCTTTTAGTGAGATGTGACTTTATACTTCCAAAGGATATAGCATAATTTGCCTTAAATACATTCCAAATGGCAACGTGTTGTCTCAAGAAGCAGAAAATATGGAAATTTAGGAAGATATCTACAGTGTTTTTAACAAATCTGTGAGTTGAATAAATTTTGAAATCATTAAAAATAAAGTGAGAAAAGTCCTTCCTCTCACAGGATTTATCTTCATGAAACATCTGGCACTTAGAATATAATATTAAACTAAAATTCATGTAATTTTACAATATTGTTCACAATGTATACTTGTTCTTTTAAAGCAAGTTTTGTGAATTTGCCAGCCTTATTTTCTTTAAAAGTATAATTTTATGACCTGAGCATTCGCAGTGTACTAAAAGTATGCCAATAAGAGATTGTTGCACATGTTTTTGGAATATTAAAAGTGGTTTCAAAGCACAGAGAAATCTTGTTGAGTAAACTAAAAATTATATCACATTCTCAGCAGGCAAATTTATTAACCAAAATATCTTTTCCTGATTAATCATTTGATAGAACCTGCTTTCTTCTTTCTTACTGAAGCAGCTGTGTGGCTGTCATTTTATGTGACTTTTGAAAAATAAAATATGAAATGAGCTGACTCAAAGGAAGGTTATTCTGTACACATTACAATTTTCTTCTTGTTTCTCTGTAAGGGGAATTATTGACTAATAAAAAGAAGGGACAGAATGTTGATTTTGAATGTCAAGAAGTCCAATCATTGGTAAGGGTGTATTTTCTCTGATGTTCTTAATTACAGGTCACTTAGGTAGTGAGCCAGATGGTAGAAGGGTACAGTGGCTAACAAGACACAAAGGCAGGTGGCAGCTACACCAAGGGGATTTTTTTCTGAGATGTCAGTCTGAGCATTTTCCCAAGGAGTATTCTTTTGTACGGAGAGGTGGGAGAGATCTTAAGTCATTTGAAAAAATGATAATTTGACTCAAACAAAAAATCATATTATTACCTTTAAACAACACACTGACCTACATTAAAGTATCATTTGAAAACAAAAGATTTCCCTTTCATAGTCTTTACATTGTTTTTCAGAGAGAGACAACATAAACTACATATGTTCTTGTAACTGATCCTACCCTAATTGCTCATGAGTTGACTACATCAATGACTCAAGAACAAATTCGTGGAGTGAGAAAATGATTTATCTGGAAAGGTAGAAAATTTCAAATTGGATAGAAGCTGTCATCTCAATCTGTCTTCTAGGTTATTCGAGGCATAGGAATGTTTACAAGAACTTCATAAGGAGGTATATTAGACATGTCTTCCTAGTTAGATTCCGTGTAATTGATTTCTAATGCATATGTTGATGTTAGCTGCGTGCTCTAGGATGTTCTGGGTTTTATAAAATGAAAATAGTTACTAATGAGTTTCATGATTTATCTTTTTTCTTCAAAAAATAGTGAACTCCTCAGTAAATTATCATGATGATAATAGCGTTTTTTACTCCAAAAATAACAAAGCAAGACAGAGAAATGCCACTTTCTCCAAAACCATGGCATATTGTATGATTTCTTGGACATCAGTCCTTAACCTACTAAGCATTTTGTTGGATATACAATCCAAAACAATGCTCATGATTTTATTTAGGTTTTCCTTAGTAATATAAATCATAAAAAATAATGCCATGGAATCTTTGGAGCAATGACATTATACCAACCATAAAGTTTTTAGATGTACCAATATATTCCAGAAAATATTTTAAAAATTCCTATAACAAAAATATCCTGTAGTTTCTTTAAGTCCATCACTGAAGTAATGCCTTTCCTCAAAGAGAAGGGACTAGAACTTGGCATAGTTGGCTCCACTTAAATGGGGGGAGTGAAAGTATTGTTTGTGAAATGGTTACAGTAACTTTTAAAAGAAAGGATCTGGCTGAAAGTCTTCCTAGAATAGCAAAACAGTGATGGTAGAAAATGCAATAACACAGGACTGCTAAGTTTACTTAATACTTTCTCTACAAATATTTGCACTGATGTCTTTTATTTCTTAGTTTCCACAATAAAATAGTTACACAGAGTAACCATCTCTAATTTTTTGAGAACTAACCACTTGCTGAACAATTTAAGAATTTTGTAATTGCTCCAAATTGCACTAGAATAGCACACAAAACATTTCAGCATGACAGTAATTTGTACACAAATTTTAAAAATAGATACATTTTTCTGCTCTAGAAATAAGAATCAGATGCTGACATTTCCACTATGCCTTTTCCTTCAGAAATCATAACAAAAAAGCTTTATAGGTTCTTGATAGAATAACTCAAAGATCACTAAGGGTGTTATAAGTTGACATATATAAACTAATAAATGCTTTTATATGTAAGAAAAAGATTTATTTGTTTATCCCAGGAACCCATTAAATTTGTTTTGGAATAAATAATGACATTATTATTATTATTATTATTATCATTATTATTATTATTATTATTATTATTATTATTATTATTATTATTATTATTATTACTATTACCCAATTAAGGAAATCACAGGAAATAGAACAGGGACAGAGATTTCCTGTATATATGGATTCTTATTCTGTATCTTCTCTTCTTCTCTTTAATGTATTTGTATTTAAAATATGTTTTTTTCCTTTTAAAAATGTATTTTGACAGTTACCAAAGGAAAGCAGGAGAGAAAAGATTGGCTCTTGGTTTCATTCCAGGATTATCTAGCCTAGCTTGTTCTAGGCTGTGATGAGGCAAACCCATCATGATTGATTTTGTGGATAGTAGGCTTAGCTTGCTTCCTGGCTAACTGCAGCCATTAGGGGAGAAGGGAGGTAGAAAGATAAGAGAAGAAAGAAAAAAAGGCTAGGCAGTGGTGGTGAACGTTTTTAATCCCAACACTCGGGAGACAGAGGCAGGTGGATGTCTGTTGGTTTGAGGCCAGCCTTGTCTACATTGTCTACAAAGTTACACAGAGAAAACCTGTCTTGAAAAACCAAAAAAGTAAGAAAGAAAGAAAGAAAGAAAGAAAGAAAGAAAGAAAGAAAGAAGTGGCGAGCAGGGAGGGAGAGGAAGGTAAGGGGAAAGAGAAGAGGAGGCGAGGGAGAGCAGAGGGCTGGATAGGTGAGTAGAGAAGGAGAAGGGAAGGAATGAGAGAAGAGGAGAGGAGGGCAGGGAAGGGGAAGAGAGGGGAAGGGAAGAGAAGAGAAGAGAAAAAAGAAGAAGAGAAGAGAGAGGGGGTGAGAACTAAGACACTAGACAACTTTCAGGTCACATACTTTACTAACAACTTCTAAATAAGACACAAATTCTCAGAATATTATCACTAAGTAGGGAATCAAGATATGACCCTATAGGTGACAATTTTTATTCAAACTACTATAATAAACAAAGAAATAACTTGGAAATTTACATTAAGTTACTTCATAAAGAATGTAAGAATATGTCCTTTTTATTTTCATACATAAAAATGCAATGGAAATGTCATTGCATATATTAAAGAAGAATATTTGGAGCTGCAGCTTTAACATTATTTTGTAAAAGTAAGAGAGAATAATGCAGTCACATGGTTTTGTTCATGCATATGTCTCTTAACATTTATGTTAAGACATATTATAAAATATATTATATTTCACATATTATAAAACAAAGTGAAATCTTTCAGTCTTATTGCAGCTTGAATAAGAACGGCCCCCATACAGTCATATATGTGAATGCTGCAGAGTTCCCTGCTGATGGAACTGTTTGGGAAGGGTTATGAATTGTGGCCTTCTTGGAAAAGGTATGTCACTGGCTTTGAGATTTCAAAAGTCCACGCAATTTCTGATTCGTGCCTATGAGTTAGATAGCTCTCAGCTACTGCTTCAGTGTTGTGTTTTTTATCAAACATGCTTCCTGCCATGACTGCCATTGATTCTACCCCTTTGAAACTGTAAGCAAGCCCCCAATAAACTCTTATATAAGTTGCCTTTGGCCATGGTGTTTCTCCACAGCAACAGAAAATTAACTAAGCATGGTTTTTACTCATTCATATATGGTTATTAGACATAGAGCAAAGGACTACCAGCCTACAATCCACACCACCAGAGAAACTAATTAACTAGGAGGATCTCAAGAGAAAATTACATGGTCCCCTGAAAAAGGGGAAAGGGGAAAGGGACACGAACCCCTGAGCAAATTGGGAGCATGAGGGGTGGTTTGGAGGAGGAAGGTAGGAAAAGGAGAAGAGGGGAGGAGGAGGGGGAGGAGAACAAGAGGGAATCAGGAAGACTGAGACAAGGCAGGAATAGAGGAGAGTAAGGAAGGAGACACCTTGACAGAGGGAGCCAGTATAGGTTTAGGGAAAGGTCTGGCACTAGGGAAATGTTCAGTGATCTCCAGGGATGACCCCAACTAAGAATCTAGGCAGTAGTGGAGAGGCTGCCTTTGATGCCCTTCCCCTATAATGAGATTGATGACTACCTTGGTTGCCATCCTAGAGCTGTCATCCAGTAGCTGATTGAAGAAGAAGAAGGTACCCACAGTTAAACACTGAGCCATACTCCTTGAATCCAGCTGTAAAGAGGGAGGAGGAATGAACAAAGGGGCGAAGACCAGCCTGGAGAAACCCAAAGAAACAGTTGACCTGACCTAGAGTGAGCACAAAGATCCTAGTCATAAAGCTGGGGAACCAGTATTGGACCAAATCAAGCCGTTGGAATGTGGGTGCCAGCTAGGAGGTCTGGGTATCTATGGGACCCCTAACAGTGGAGTCAGTGTTTCTCCCTAGTGCACAAATGGAATTTGGGAGCCCATTCCCTATGGAGGGATACTGTTGCAGCCCAGATACAAGAAAAAGAGCCTAGGCCCTCCCCTAACTGATATGACAGACATTGATGATCCTTGTCGAAGGCCTCACTAGCCTTGGAGAGTAGGTTGGGGTAGGTTGGTGGGGGTCGGTGGGGAACATGGGAGGATGGAAAGGCAAGGGAATAGGGTGATTGATATGTAAAATAGTATTGTTTCTAAAAAACAAAAATACCAAAGAACAGCCCATGCTCTCAACCACTAAAAAAAAAAAAGTCTAAGACTAATAAGACTAATATAAACTCAGTATTTCAAATGAATTTCTAGTACCATTCATATATCATATTCAGAATAATGTTAAACATATTGATCTATCCAGGAAATCTACCTCACCTTACTTATCACGTTATAGAAATGTCAGCCTCAAAAGTACCGAGACTGTTGGTTTTTAGGCATTTGAACTGGCCTGTCCTTAGATCCTCCATCAGCGGCGGCCTCTAAGAGTAGCCCCTGTGCTTATTTACTATGTTTCCCTTTAAAAAGGGCCCTACCCACCTCTTTCTCTCTGTGTGTCTCTCTGTCTCTTTCTCTCTGCTTCTCTTTTCTCTCTCCTGCTGCTCCTGTCCCCAGGTTCCAGTCTCCTTCTTCCCTTTCCCCATTATAAGATACTTTCCCCCTAATTAAAAACAAACAAACAAAAAAACAAAACAAAACAAAACAAAACAAAAACCTTCGATATAACTCTTTTTGTCTCATGCTGTTGTTGTTTTTTTTTTTAATTTACAACAGAGACTTGTGACTGATATGCATTGGTAGAAGGAGGCTGTAGTAGTGTATCTTTTAGGTAATACCTCTGCTTAAACAATTTTTGAGTATTTTTAGTTATCTGTCAGTTAAATATCAGTGAAATAGAGTAGCACTTAGCATGACAGGATACAGTGGGATATTCCCATTTTATTGTGCTGAACCCATTAAGTGGTTCCCATGTTTTATTAGTGAAAGAAGTTAGGCATTTGGATCTTGAGCAGGATACATTTTGTATCAACAAGGATCCCAATTTTCCTTAGAACATAGGTAAATTTTACTTAATATGTTTAGTAAAGGCACTTCAGGTTTATGTAATAGAGGCCTTGGAGTAACTTGAGGAATGGATTGACTGTTGTATTTTGAAGTTTGAAAAGAAAATCGGTACTTGCTGTCAGTTGAGGAATCCTCACACCCACTGAGAAATCCTTCATAGTTTTCCTCTGCTTATTATTTTCTATTAGACACATACATAAAATCTGAGAAAACATTATTAAAATCACCATATATGACTAAAATTCAATCATATTAACACAGATTTTTTTCCTACTTTTTATTTGCTTTCTTGCTTATTACTAATATAGTATTATTTCAGTCAGAATATTATAAAAAATGTGAAAGTTACTTTGATTCAGTTTCAAGGGTTGATGAAAATCATGTTTTTTGGAAATTGTAAGGAAGGTTATTTGTCTAAATGGGGAAATGATAATAGCTGAGTTATCTTCTACCACTGATAGAAAAATAAAACCAGTGAGCTATTTTGAGCCTGAGTAAGCTTCTAATCAAAATGTAGAAAATATGCCCATTTTTCTTTTACTTAGTTGTTATCCTTAAAGTGTAAGAAAATAGTTCAATTGTGTATTAACTTGATAACAAAATATCATTATATAAAAAATCAACTCAAAATAGATTAAAGAATGAAGTATTAAACCCAAACTACAAAAAAAATACTACAGGAAAAAGTATAAATTTTGATTTTCACAGACTTAAATTACATGTGTTTTATTTCTACATATTGAAAAGAAGTTATGTTTGAAGTACGAAGTGATATATTTGAATTTAACATAGAATATAATTCCCATGCATCCAATCTGGGTCCAAAAAGAAAAGTTAATGATTAATAAGAGTTTTTTTATATTTGTTTGTTTGTTTGTTTGGTAGATTGCTTACTTTATTGTTATCTTAATTACTGACATACCTGCTTTTGCAAATGATTTTGGTGTTTTATGACCTATGAGAAATAAATGTCCTCAAAGAACTTGAATCAACATGACAAAACCATTTCAGTATTTAGAGAAAGGAACCACATATCCAAAGCAAATAATTTGCAGCTGAACAAATTTTCAGGAGATGATCTGGCAATCATATCAGAACACATATTTAGGTCAAGTTTGATCAATAACTTTTCCCTTCTACCTCCTAGAATTTTGCATTTTTACTAGTGAAAGCTAGTGGCAAATTGGGCAACAAGGGACATCTACCAATTTAAATACTTTTCCACATATATTATCATTCTCTGTGTTTGAGCCTAGAAAAGCTGTCAGCCACAGCTGAAAGCAGACTTCCTCTATATAATGCTTTCCATGATCTTAAATATTATGTCTTGCTGATGTATGAGGAGGAATGACACTATTAACTGGACTACAGAATGTAAATTCTCTTCAAAGACATTTAAAAAGAAGACACTAAAATCTTTGTTGGGAAATAGACCCAAACACTTGAGAAGAGAAGTTGCTATGCTTCAAAGAACATGAGCTGATGCTCAGATATGTTTAGGACTAGAATGATTTGTCATTTTGACCATATAATTCATCATGACAAACTTGCATAGCTTAGAGTTATGATATGGATGCATGGTAATTGTGTGAGAAAACATTCAATGCTAAATGTATTGGCCTAGATACAGTGATTTTTCTCAATAAGCAACATCATGAATTCTGCCTAAAGTAAGAGGCTATCATGATGTTTTTGTTTTGTTTTGTTTTTCTAATTTTAACAAATAAAGCCATAAGGTTTGTTTTATGTATTCTTGAGGGCAAAAGTTTCAAGTCAGTTACATTATGGAGTCTGTTCAACAAATACATTTGTGTGAACTATGTAAAACAGACTGATTTGACCAACCTCACCATGAAATGATGCACACTGAATGCTAAGTCTTAGCTTTTAATTCTGTGTATTTCATTTCATACGATATTGTGAAGGATGCAACATATGTATAGTGGGAGTGTATATGTATATATGCATGCAATGAAATACAGTGATATTAATGTTTAAAAACCACTTTAATAACATAAAGGAACAGACTTGGCTCCCTGTCATCTGTAATATCAAGTAGTTTAGTGAGTAGTCTTACAAGGTAAATATACAGTAAAAGTTTCTCAATAAACACTGTCTTACAGATTATTTGAGAGTATTGACAAAATATAAATTTGCTATAAATCCATTGTATAACAAAGGGAAATATGTATATTACTGGTTAAATTTGATTTGTTTGATCATATCAAAATAATTATATTTCAGGGGAAGATAATGTGGGATGGATATTCTTTCCCCATGTTACATATATGGACATTCAAGTATGCTAGATATAAAGTGAAGATGAATCCTTTCCAGTTCACTACTGTGATGTAGCACCCAAAACCATTTCAATGTATCCTACAAACAAGATTTGTCTAAACTAGACATTTCATATGGGAAAATGTTCCAGAATTATGAGACCAGGAAATTCAATCTTGGATACATGATGAGTTAAAAGACATGTTATTAATAAATTTTTATCTCTTAAAAAAGAACCTACAATGTGTAGCAGCCATGCCACCACTATGGTGTGTTCTAAACTGGAGACTTCATTTGTTAGCATGTGGAACCAGTAAACAGTGAAAAAACATGTAGATTGTTAGGGAGAATTCTAAAACAGGAAACTACACATGTCCAGGGTGAATGGAATATTTTCTTGTATCTGAAGTGGGGGCAAGTATATGTTTAAACTCTAAAACAGATAGAGAATCTGTTTTAATATAGTATTATGGCCTCTGATTATTGATATATTTTTATAAATTGTAGAATCAGCTTCTTTTTAAGGTAATTCAGATTTCTTCTCTTGGGCAATAAAATTGAGTTGAAGTACATTGTGAGTTATTTTTTTCCTCCATTTTTAAAATTTAAATTAGAAACAAAATTGTTTTACGTGTCAATTCAAGTTCTCTCTCTCTCCCCTCCGCCCCTGTCCCCACTAACACCCTACCTATCCCATACCATTTCTGCTCCCCAGGGAGCGTGAGACCTTCCATGGGGATTCTTCAGAGTCTGTCATATCCTTTGGGATAGGGACTAGACCCTCACCCTTGTGTCTAGGCAGAGGCAGTATCCCTCTATGTGAAATGGGCTCAAAAATTCCATTGATATGCTAGGGATAAGTACTGATCTACTACAAGAGGCCCCTAGATTTCCCAGGCCTCCTCACTAACACCACATTGATGGGGTCTGGATTCTGTTCCATGTTGGTTTCCCAGTGATCAGTCTGGGGGTCAAGAGCTCCCTCCTGTTCAAGTCAGCTGTTTCTTTGGGTTTCATCAGCCTGGTCTTGACCCCTCTGCTCATCAGTTCTCCTTATCTGCAACTTGATACCATTTCTGTTCAGTGTTTAGGTGTGGGTGTCTGCTTCTACTTCCATCTGCTGCTGTATGAATGCTCTAGGATAGCATATAAATTATCAATCTCATTATCAGGGAAGGGCATTTAAGGTAGCCTCACCACTGTTGCTTAGATGGTTAGTTGGTGTCAGTCTTGTAGATATCTGGACATTTCCCTAGTGCCCGATTTCTCCTTAAACCTATACTGGCTCCCTCTCTGATGGTACTCTTATTTGCTCTCCTCTATTCTTCCCCCTAAACAACCTTCCTGCTCCCTTATGTCCTCCTCTCCCCTCCTCTTGTCCCCTTCTCATTCTATTAGCCCCCTCTCTCCTTGCTCAACATTCCCAATTTGCTCAGAATATCTTGTCCCTTTCCCCTTCTCTGGGGGAGCATGTATGACTCTCTTAGAGTCCTCCCTGTTGCCTAGCTTCTCTGGTGGTGTGGATTGTAGGTAGGTAATCTTGGCTCTATGTATAAAATCCATATATGAGTAAGTGCATAGAATGTTTGTCTTTTTGTAACTTGGTTACCTAGCTCAGGATGGTTTGTTATAGTTCCATCCATTGGACTGCGAATTTCAATATTCCATTGTTTTTTTTCCTGCTGAGTAGTACTACATTCTGTAAATGTACCACATTTTCTCCATCCATTCTTCAGTTGATGGGCATCTAGTTTGCTTCTAGGTTCTGGCTATTACAAATAATGCTGCTATGAACAGAGATGCATAGATATCCTTGTTGTATGAATGTGCTTCTTTTGGGTATATGCCTAAGAGTGGAATTGTTGGATCTTGTGGTAAACCTATTCCCATTTTCCTGAGAAATTGCCATACTGATTTCCAAAATGACTGTACAAGTTTGTACTCCCATCAGCAGTGGAGGAGTCTTCCCCTTTCTCCACATCCTCTCCTGCATAAGTTATGACTGGTATTTTTTATTTTAGCCATTCTCACTGGAGTACGATTGTATTTCAGAGATGATTTGATTTGCATTTCCTTCATGGGTAAGGATGTTGAGCACTTTCTTATGTGTCTTTCAGCCATTTTAGATTCTTCTATTGAGAATTCTTTATTTAGTTCTGCACCAAAATTTCCAAAAAACTCAAGAAGCTAGTTTCCAAAACACCTAATAATTCCAGTGCATTCTTTTCTTTACCCAAAATTTAAGTTAAGGCTTCATATGGTAACTGCATCCTAGTCAGATACTATTGTTTAAATTTTGAAACTGTGTGTTGTTCACTAAAAATAAGAATAACAAGTCAGAGCCAATCAGGATCACACATTTCTGTGAAATGCTGAAAGTACAAATCTTTATAGTTTTGTGAATCATCCCTTTCTGAGTTTCTTCTGAACTCTCTTTGTTTAAATGACAGTTACCTTTCAAAATCTCCATACATTGAGCTTAAAACTGAGCCTGCACTGTGATGGTATCTATTTCATCTCACATTATAAATGCAAGTTTTTAGAAGCAGACACCCACAACTAATCCCTGAATTGAACTGGAATCCAGATGCCGAGAAGGATGAATGAAGAGCAAAGGGGTCCAGATCAGTCTGGTAAAACCCACAGAACAGCTGACCTGAACATTGGGGAACACTTGCTCCCCAGATTGATAGCTGGGATACCAGCATGGGACTGATCCAGACGCCAGGAACATGGGTTTCTGTGAGGAAACCTCGGAAATCTACAGGACCTCCTGTAGTAGTTCAGTCCTTATCCCTAGCATAAGTGTGGACTTTGGGAGCCCATTGCACATAAAGGGATACTCCCTGAGCCAAAACACACAGGGGTGGGACTAGGCCCTATCCCAAAGGATACGAAAGACTCTGATGACACCCTATGGATGGCCTCACCATCCAGGGGGAACACAAGTGATATTTGATAGGTAGGGTTTTAACTGGGGGAGGTTGGTAGGTGCGGGTGGGCGGGAGAGGGAACTGGGGTTGTCATGTAAAACAATCTTGTTTTTAATTTAAATAAAAAAATCTGCAAGAAATGCAAGTTTTTATGTAATGTTATCATCACTAGTGCAGATATGCATACATATGCTTGATTCAGTTTTTTTTTTTTTTGAATATACTAGTTTTGTATTGAACTTCTACCTTTTTGTAGACAAAGGAAATTTATAAACTATTACAATTTTAGGCTTTCAAGACACTTTTAAAATTAGAATTTTTATTTTTTTGCAAAAAGACTAAAATGCACTTTCAAATGAGGCATTTAAATGTGTTCTGAATTTTGTTTATGGGCTTAAGTTTTGTAACCATCTTAAGAAAAACAAAAAAGCTATCAAATATAATAAAGGTTACAATAAACTAATATTAAGGCCTTTTTATTATAGAAAGTATTATTGATATTCAAAAGTCACTTTACTAAATTGAGGGACTAGAATGCTACTTTTTAATTTGCAGTTTTATATTTGCATATGTACCCTATTTTATGTAAATGTTATAGTCCACAAAGTTATATGAATACAGCATAAACAGAAAATCTCACAGCATATTTTCTGGAAGTTTCAATTAATCAGTAATTGCATAGCATGCTACTTGTTAGATAAATTACTTTCAAATGTAGATTAATTAATATCCCAAAGTTTATTTACTTCGCAAATTAAATGGTTATTTGATATGTAAAATTCACATTTACTTTGCATAATGCATCCTTTTGTTTTCATTTTGATTATTTTTAACAGGAAGATTAACGTCTATAGTGCCTTCAAAAGCTTAGATATTTTCAAGTTTAATTATACATTTTTCCCTTTTCATAACTAGTATTATAGTCTAATTAAATTTGTTTAGAAAAGCTATAATCATCTAATAAATGCCAATGGCTTGGGCTTATCACTCACATAGGTAGGTTAATTAAGGAAATGATTATATTATTCTTTTTGTTGTCTTATTACAATTGTATAAAAATATACTTTGATAAAAGGTACAAATTACAATGAGATATATAACAGTCTAAAAATGCAAGGTAAATCAACTTTCTTTCAGTATGGTGAATATTTTATAGCAGGCATTTTCAAACTTAAAATCTGACATTTATACAGCAACGCATGCATAATTTCCCTCTTATATGTCATTTTACTGAGATGAAAGTTATTTTAAAATGCAAGGTCAAAAAATGATTACCCCTAACAAATAATATTAAAAGAAGTTAAAGACAGGTATCAGGGAGTAATTTTGTATGTTTCCCCCCACCTCGTGGAACATATCTAATGCATTTCCTAAGATAAGAATAAGAAACAATAGGAAGGAAATCCTTGAGGTAAAGTGAAGATAAGTTCAAGGTAGTTAAATTGTTCCTTTGATTTAATGTCTGCTATTGTTCCCTGGTCAAAACACAGTTGGAGCTATTCTTGTGGGACCCAGTGTCTTCTGTATCTGATAAATGGTCTGACCAGGACAACCTCAGTCTCAGCAGGAAAGACATTGAACAAATTGTCAGCATGATTTACATACTAGTTGTCAACAGCATCTGGGTTGCTCTGTGAAAGAATGATGGGTAACAGATGTTCTGGGAAATGCTACCATCTGCCCTTTCTTAAAATACATCCCAAGTGAAACAATGCATTTGAATGGATGCCATAGAGATACCTTTCCTTTGGAGCACCACAACCGCCTCAGCGTTTTAATGTTCCATGTAGCCATCCCAAAAGCAAAACAGTCTGAAGAGTATAAATGCATTCAGGTGAAGTGAGCAGAGATGCCCTCGGAAAGCTCTTTAAATTCAGTCACACAATATGAAAAGAAAATGGTTCATGATTCCCCACAGCACATACTGGAAATTTTCTGTGTAGTGAACTGGGCCCAATCAATGTATCTCTATCAAATGATCTGCAGCGTTTTCAAATTTATAAAGATAATTTCTATACAAATACAAGAAAGATATGTGTCAGAAACATAAGTACTCATTAAATGGTTACATATATATATATATATATATATATATATATATATATATATGTATATACCATATTTGATTAATACAGCATGACCACAGGCAATAGTCAAACAGAAAAGGACCTCCAAACACTTCTGCCACCGTACATATCTCCACTATGAATTATTGATTTAAGCAAGAGATTTGTTTATTCTATTCAGATGTGAAATAGATTTGTGCTTGCTAGCCCTGAAATGCCATATACAGAGGAAGTATCAAAATTTAGCAATACTTTTTAAATTTGGCACTGTCATGTGCTCTGACATTAATAATGTAAATATTAACCATGTATTTTATTTCATTGTTTTTTTAAACAGCTTTTTCCTGTAGTCCTGGTGTAAGACCCTAGAAGCTCAGGCTTCCAGGATCTCAGCCTAGGACCATGGTCACCCCAATCCCCAGGCAGAGTTGAAAGCTTGATGCAAACTGCATGAGGCTTTATTATTGTTGTTTAATGAGCTAACCCAATGTTAGCTCGGGTCTTTCATCCACCCACCATGGTGGATGGCTAGGAAAGACAGCTTGAAGCATCTGCATAGAGATCTTATAGAGCAGTGTAAGGGGAGTGCTAACGGTATGCACAGGCTCAGGATTGGTGTGCCTATAGGCTTGGAGGTTTTGCCCTGTGTTGATTGGTCAACTGGTTGTTATGGCCCATATGCCCTCCCAGGGTGGTTGCTATGCGAGTCGTTGCTGTGCACTTGTCCGTAAAGCACACCCATAGCCGTAAAGCATAGCACCACAAGCTAATTAGGATTGGTTCCTTGCCAAGGCAAGGTCAAAGAAGCACCAAGCACATGTTCTGCTGTTATGCCTGCCGAAAGGGGTAGGCATCTGACCTTAGTGACCAAGACAAGGTCAGGCAAGTGTGTGTTCCACTGTTATGGTTGCAGAAATGGGGAGCTTGTCCCTTCATTGGCTGTCCTGAAACAAACTCTGTACACAAGGCTGACCCTGAACTCACAGAGGTTGGCCCAACCTTGCCTCTATAGTGCAGGGATTAAGGTGTGCACCACCAATGCACAGTTTAAGCATGTAATTTGAAGTACAAGACATCCATACCATCGTCTTTTCTGAGTGGATTTGACTTAACAATCCTCGTCTTGATATCTATCCAATGGGAAGATATAAGTATATAAAATATGTTATATTGGATAAAAAAGGTGCTATGGGTTCAAATGTAAGATTCAACAAACACCCTGACCATTTTTCTTCTGGTTGGTTAGTGTTTAATTTACTTCTTAATGTAAGGTTTTTCATAACCATCACTCTGTTATGAGGGAGTTTCATAACCAACTGTTTCAGTGTATCATCCTATTTTTCATTTTAAATTCATGTCCTTTTCCTCCATTACTATCCTATTGAATCCAACTCATGTTGAAGAGCTAGAAACAACAGGGAAGGGATGGATATGATAAAACAGTATATTCTTTGAAATTCTCAAGAATGTCAAACCAAGCCCTCTCAAAGTGTGTGCCAGCTTGGAGACCAAGGCAGTCGATGGGACCTCTAACAGTGGAGCCAGTGTTTATCCCTAGAGCACAAATGGATTTTGGGAACCCCTTCTCTATGGAGGGATACTATTGCAGCCCAGATACAGCAAGAAGGGCTTACGCCCTCCCCCAAGTGATATGACAGACTTTAAAGGTTCCTAGTAATGAGGGCCTCATTATTCCTGGGGAGGAGGTGGGAGATGGGTTTGGTGGGGGGGTTGGTAGGGAAGGTGGGAGGATGGGAGGGTGAGAAAACAGGGGATTTGATATGTAACTGTGAGTAGTAATTAAATAATTTAAATTAAAAAAGAATGTCCAATAAAAATTTTACGAGTCATAAAGTCTTTGAACAAATCAGAAAAATAAAATAAGGTTTTTGACTGTTCTGGGAGGGAGAATTCTGTGCAAATTTTATATATTTAGACTAATTTTCTTTTTTGTTGTTAAAAATACTATGGCATACATATTGACAAGTACATAAAGCATATATGATAATATTAATACAAATACTGCTATTTACTATGTTTTTAGTAGAGTCGAATGTTCTTCCAATGAAAAATAATGAATTCCAATCTAGTTTATTACATTTAAATATTTTCTTTAATTTTTAAAGATGAAAGTATTATAGTGATCATAATATTTAGTTGGTGAAAATAGTTTAATGGTGGTGTGAAAATAGATAATAAAAATATGAACTAGACTGAGGAAAATTACCCATCCTCAGAGAAACAGTAAGACATCAAAGAACAGTCAACCTCTTTAAGATAAGTGAATCAATAAAAGCAGGGAGCAGAGCACATGTGAATAGATAGAAAGGACTATTGATTATATTATTTAGACCTAAGCTAATTGTTTTTATCTTAAAATTTCAAAAAATATTATTTTTTTTTTTGGTTTTTCGAGACAGGGTTTCTTTGTGTATCTTTAGAGCCTATCCTGGCACTCACTCTGGAGACCAGGCTGGCCTCGAACTCAGAGATCTGCCTGTCTCTGCCTCCTGAGTGCTGGGATTAAAGGCGTGTGCCACCAATGCCCGGCCTAAAATTTCAAAAATTCTTATACCCATTTAAACCCATTTCATCTATTTTTTAAATGAGACATGGCAAAATTGTATCATGAAAGACTAAACAGAAGAATTAAGTATACTCTACTCATTTATTCTCTCCAGCCTTTGAAAATTAAAAAACATGAGAGAACTAATGATTGTTATATATGTTTTTACTATTAATAAATTTGAATCTTCACTTATCCAGATTCCAATGAATACATCTCTTTATTCAAGACAGCACAAATATAAAGATAGCACTTTGACAAATGTTACATAGGTGTCCATTGTCCAGTTGTGATGGTGTGCTCAGGGGTTAATACTCATTGCTGGGGTGGAGAGATGGCCCAGGGTTTAGGAACACTCATTGCTCTTGCAAAGGACTGGAGTTCAATTGCCAGTACCTACATGATGGCTCTCGACAGTTCAGTCTTACAGGATCCAACTCCCTATTCTGACCTCTGTGTAGTGCCGATATATACATACGTACATACATGCTGGTAAATAAAATAATATGATAAAATAAATATAATAAAAACCATTCATTTAAAAGAAATAAGAAATCTGTCATGAGGTGCCAACAAAATAAGACTCTAGAAGTTAGTATGATAAAACAATTTGATAGTTTGTGCATTTGGTTGACTTGTTTAATTTCTCAGCATTGTCTATAGGAAGTCCCTAATCATTTATTGTGGAAAAGGGCACACCACTATGAAATCTGTATCCTTTCAGCCCTAATACAAAGCAGACATTAAAAAATATCTAAAAGTTATTTTGTAAACTGCATATGTTATTATCAACTGTAGAAACACATTTACTGTATGTCATATTACATAATTCACAGTGAAGATCACTGGATTCCAGATAATTCCATTAAATAAACTCTCCCCAGTTGATATTATCTCAGAGAAATTATTTAGCCTCTGGTGGTTTGAATGGAATTGGCCCACATAAGCTCATAAGGAGTGGCATTATTAGGAGGTGTGGCTTTGCTGGAGTAGGTATGGTCTTGTTGAAGGAAGTATGTCACTGTGTAGGTGGGCTTTGAAGTCTCAGAATCTCATGATACTGTCCAGTGTCTCAGTCTACTTCCTGTTGTCTGCATATCAGTATGTAGCAACTTCTTCTCCAGTATGATGTCTGTTTGCATGCTGTCATGCCCCCCATTGTGATAATAATGGACTGAACCTCTGGAATGTAAGCAAATTACCTCCAGTTAACTGTTTTCCTTTGTAACAGTTGCCCAGTCTCTTCACAGCAATAGAAATCTTAACTAAGACATAGCCTAACCAAGCCCAGTGGGAAAAAATTAGATGTTTCAATTAAATAAATACTCATGAAAATATATCTCAGAGGTCTTGTTATTTATTCTAAGCAGTATGAATGTGAATACCTGGTGCACAGGTGTGCAAAATTACTTCTTCTGTTTGCTTGTTTTTGCTGTTTTAAGTGATTTAATATACTTCAAGGTAATGTGAATCAGTGTATTAGAAAGGCATAAGGTTTTCAATTACAGGAAAAGTAAGGTTGTGTGCTGTCATTATTTTAAATTGGCTCAAATCACACAGTTATGTTATTTGCCTGTTTTTGGTAAGCATTTATTTTAATGGCCATTGATTTTGGAAAACTTCCCTTTAAAAAAAATCCTAACATTTGACACAGAATGTGATTTTACAGATCAAGTTGTCAACAAATTAAAAAGTCTGAGTAGTTTTCCAAAAAGTTATTTCAAGTGATAGCAATCAAATTCAGTATATAGAAATATGTATGCTACTAACTTTTACTGTAGGATTAGTTAATTGTTGGGACCTCTGTCAGAAGGAAACCACAAATGCAAAATGTAACATTAAGAGCAGCAAAATAATAATAATAATTTGAGAAAAAGTAAGGGGGAAAGGTGTGTCTCTGTTTGAATTTGGATTAAATAATTTTTAACATTAATTTTATCAGTAATTAGATGTACATACAATTCTTAAATTGAAATAACTATACCATCCTGAAAGAAATTTAACTTATTAAATACTATTTTTAATGAAATGAGGTAAGGTAATTTTATTATGCTGCACTTTAGGTGTAGTTATTTGCATCTCATAATATTTTGAACATATGCTTTTTGAAAAAAATTTGAATAGTAATAAGGAATCTTGGCAGAAAGAGAAAAACATTATTTCACAGATACATTTGCAATTATTATGTGTGGTTATGTTCACTTAATTTCCACTTGCTTATGTATTGTAAATCTTTTTCAGAGTCCTTCCATAACCTCTGTCAGTTACTTTAATTCTTTCCCTTGCCTTTGCCGCCCTCCCCCCATTTCTTTTGATTAGTGTGAGTTCTTCCCTTCAGAGTTCATGCCACTGGCTTGAACTTTACAGTAGTAACTTGCAAATATTTCTTTCCACAGGAGGTTTCAGTGTGATTGGGAAATGGATCTTGTCTTAAAACACATTGGCTCCTATAATTCATTCATGTTAAACTGACTAAATTCTTTTGCCTTTCAACAAATTACCAGTCTCCAGTCTCTGTACTGTTATATCTACCAGCTTTCAGCTCTCACAGATGTCTGCATAGCAAGGAGCAGTTTGGGAGCCCAGATTGCCTGTCCCATGAGTATTGATTCCCTCTCATTGGGGTGCATATGCCATTTTTCTGCTCTATTGATTGGAATATTCTACAACATTACAGGAACTCAGCATAGACAAGCATCCTCTGGGTTGAAGAAGAGGAAGTACACATCAGAAAATCTCTTGATTGGTGAAGGAAGGTACAGCAAAAAATATGTGTCTTCCCCTTCTTAAGATCTGTCATCCTATGAGGCTTTCTTTTAAAAAAAAAATTTTATTAGTTCAAGTTATGGAACAAGCTTGTTTCACATGTAAGTCCCTTCTCCCTCTCCCTCCCCTAACCCCATACCTCCTCCTCCACCCCCAAACTACCCCCCACCCCATCCACCCACTACTCCCCAGGCAGGGTAGGGCCCTCAACGGGCCCTCTGCCAAGTCCACCAAATCTTCCTGTGCTGGGCCTGGGCCCTTCCCCATGTGTCCAGGGCCAGAGTGTATCCTGTCACTTGGGATGGGCTCTCAAAGTTCCTTCTTACACCAGGGAAAAATACTAATCCACTACCAGAGGCTCCCTGGAGTGCAGAGGCCTCCTTATTGACATCCATGTTCAGAGGTCTGGATCAGTCTTGTACAGGCCTCCCAGACAACATCTGGGGTCAATGTGCTCTCCCTTGTTCAGGCCAACTGTTTCTGTGGGTTTCTCCAACCTGATACAGACCCCTTCAGTCTTCATTTCCCCCTTTCTTCAACTAAATTCCAGATTTCAGCTCGAGGCTTTTTTTGTTTCTTAGAAAGTCCATAATATATATATATATATATATATATATATATATATATATATGTGTGTGTGTGTGTGTGTGTGTGTGTGTGTGTGTGTGTGTGTGTGTGTTTGTGTGTGTGTGTGTGTGTGTGTGTGTGTGTGTGTGTGTGTGTGTGTGTGTTAGAGCTAGAACAAATTCTAGTTATCAATATATCTGATTTTTGTGGTGTTCCAAGTTCTTGAACTCTCCTCTCACATTTCTACAGTGCATTTTTTCAATCTTAACTTTTATGGGAAACCAAATACAGCATAAAATACCAGGGAATTAAGTAGTAATATGATTGCAACCATGTTCAAGACTGTGGAGATGACTCAGTAATGCATTTGCCATGCCAGCAGGAAGCCTGGAGCTTCACCACAGAACCTATATTAAAAATCCCAGTGAGGAGGTGTTCAGTGGTAGACCTGATGCAACCCAGGAAGAAATAGAGAGATCCCAGGAATTCACTGTCCCACAAGCTTAGCCAACTTGATATGTTTGGACCAGTGATAGACCATCTCAAAACAAACAAAAGCAACACAGATGGTAGATGGTGCCTGCAATATAGCAAGAAGGGTTTTTTCTTTTATTTCTGACCTCATGCTAGAACACACAAGTGCAACCTACAAATAACATATAGACAACGGCAGTTATGGCAAAATCAAAATGTCAAAAATTGTTATGATTTTGAAAAACAAGACTTAACTGATGAGGGAACTTTCTGTTCTGCCTTGATCCAAGGTCATTAGTCCCAAATAAACACACAGGGTTTCTATTAATTATAAATGGTTTGGCCAATGGCTTGTGCTTCTTATTGGCTAGCTTTCTCTTAATTATTAACCTATTTCTATTAATCTATGTATCTCCATGTAGTCTTGCCTTAATGGTGATGCCTGGACCTCTTTCTTTCTCATCAGCTAATGGTGTCTCTGTCTGGACTAACTCTCTGCCTTCCTCCCTCCAGAATTCCCCTTGTCTGGTATCCCTACCTAATCTTCCTGCCAATCAACCAATAAGAGAAACATATATTCACAGCATGCAGAAGTACATTCCCCATCATCTCCTTTTTTCTGTCTAAATAAAAAGGAAGGTTTTAACTTTAATATAGTAAAATTATATAACAAACAGTTACCAATTAAGAATTATAGTTACAATGTTTAGTCTGTTAACATTTGGCAAAATTTAAAGGAAATATTCTATCATATATCCATTTTTTGAGTCTAAAGTTTTACATGTAATTTAACTTTTATAGTAACTAAAGAAAACCATAAATATCAATCTTCAACTCCATCAAAGACACCAGAAGGATAATATATAAACTCTAGAATTGACAGAGACATTTCACTTCCTGGACAGACAGCCAAAGTTTCTCGGTAACACTGGGGCATCTATCTTCAGCCTATAGGCCTAGCGTTTCTGGCAGTCTTCTTAGAGAAACAGGAAATTTAAAACAGTCCCACCTGTATTGGCAGTCTGTCAGTCATTTTTCTCTGTGTCCTGCAGAATGTCTGGCAGACTCATCTATGAAGCAGCATCCCTGAAGGAGTGTTCCATCTTGCTTGGAAAGTTCAGCAGTCACTTTCCTGTGGTTACTTCGTGTCCATCTTGTGAAGCATACAAACAGTCCAGGAAAGAGCATTTTCTTGCCCAAATGGCTAGTCTTGCCCTAATGGTAGGAAACTACATAAGGAGCTTCTTTGATGCCCATCATCCTCTTGAAGTAATTGTTATTGCCAGGAGCAGACATGTCTCACTGTCATGAAATACCTAAGATAACAAACTATTTTAAATTCCATATTCAGTAGGTCTTTGAAAGATTTTGAACAATACATAACTATTTGAAATATATCTCTGTATATATAGAATGCCTAACATAAGTTTTGATTATGATTATTACAGGTGACTATAATCTGTATTTAATTATACGTTACATTTTTAAATGATCTGTATAAACACAATAGCTAAACAAGAGTAGCAATATACATATAACAAAATTGACATTAAATTTGTATCAACAAACCAAAATACATACCAATGCAAAGTATTCATTTCTATATTATATACCCTTTTTTTCCTTAGAAAGAGATTGACTGTAATCATTAACCATTTATAACCAACTCCATTTAAATGAAAAACATTTATAAACTTTTGGGAATTTGGGCATAGTTCTCTCCAAACTGCTTTCTGCTGTTTGGGGGTGCTGTCAATACCATGGAAATCCTGAGAAAACCTGGAACCCTGGCCAAATCCTGGCTATCACAGTCTGTGATGCTGCATCATCTCAGTTGTTTTGGATGTTGGATCACCTGGGCCACTGCCTCAGGGGATCTTGCTTGATCAAACCGTATTAGTCTGGAAGCAATCCACAGCTTTTCATCTTCTGTGAAAACAAAAACAGAAACTCTTTTATAATGTAACATGTCCTCAGACTTAAATTTTAAGGTCAAGGCATTTTTAAAAATATATAAGTAGGATTAATCCAGCAACATTGATAATCAAATATCTTTTAGCAGCTGTTGCTCTTTTCTCATCAAACAACTCAAAGACAACAGAACAATATACAGTATCCAGACTCTATGTGTATTTTCTACTTTTATAAGGCTTTTATTTTCTTTATTTCTTATATTTATTTATTTATTTATTTATTTATTATTGAAATGGGGTTTCTCTGCTTATCTTTGGCTGTCCTGGACCTCTTTCTGTAGACTTTCTGGCCTTGAAATCCACCTACCTCTGCCACAGGAGTGCTGGGATTAAAGGCATGTGCCACCACACCCAGATACTCTATTTTTAAGGACTTTCTCTATCCTTTTTCTTCTTCTCCCAAGCCTACATATATATATTTTAACACACTGTAAACACTAGACTTTTTTCTTTATCTGAATCCGTCTTTACTGCATATTTCTAACTTTTTTTCTGACTAAAGAAGTTTTTAATCTGCTAAACTGCCTGGCTAGAATTAATGCTTAGGTTTTGGCTGCTGTCTTTTTAACATGGTAGGGGTAAGCTTACTGCCAGCTCTGGGAGGTGTCCTTACTGCCCTGACTCTGGTCTTCACCACCATCAAGCAACTTACAGCTAACTGCCCATAAATCTTTTGTGTCTATATGAGTAAAAGCTAAATCTGCCATGCAGTATGCTGTGTGGCTTGGAGTAGACCTCTGTGGGAATCTTCCATGCTTTCTATAATATTATGCCATGGAATACTTCTACTAACAATGAGTGGATCTTAATTTCTCATTCAAACCAATCAAGATAATTTTCTAAAGTCATAAACAAATCATTATGCCAGGAAGTTGAGAAGCTCATCAAATTGACAACTGAAAGTAAAACATAGGGAATGAACTTCAAAATATAGTTTTAGAAGAGAGATCTCCCAACAGAAATTCAGTAGCACAGGAATGAACCCCATGTTTCAACATATGGGACTACATACATTACTTTTTTTCTGAAAAAGAATCAAGAGATGAAGAAGAAACCAATAAAATTTGAGAAAAACTTTGGAAGTAGCATTTCAGATGGGGCTGCTGTGCAAAATTTACAAAGAAGTAAAAATTAAGCATTTCACAACAAACAAAAATGCCAATCATCAAGTGGGGTAGTGTGATTAAACAGGCAGTCCTCAAAAGAACAAAGAGCACAACAACAAGTTCATGTTTTAAAAAGTGTTCAACATCACTACACATCATGGAAATGTCAATTAAAATTACTTTGAGAGACTATGTGATCTTAGTCAGAAAAGCTACCACAAAGAAATCATACAACAGATGTTAGTGAGAATGTGGGGGAAGAGGAACTCTTATTCCCTGCTGGTGGGAATGCAAACTAGTTCAGCCATTATGGAAATCTATGTGAAAATATTACAAGGCATTATGAGCATAACTACCATATGACTGAGCTAAACCCAACCTGAGCATATGTCTCTGTACCCTATCCTAGACATACTTTCACATCCTTGTTTACTTTTCCTCTGTTCATAATGGCAAGAAAACAAAGCCTTTATCCATCATCACACGAAGGAACAATGAAAATGTAGTGAATATACATAATTAAATTTATTAACTTCTATAGAAAAAAATTACGAACTTTGTACAAAATGGATAGATCTGGAAATTATAATACTAAGAAAAATGATACACTCTCAGTAAGACAAAAAGTACCCATTCTTCCCTATATTCCTGGATCCTAACCTCTCTCTCTCTCTCTCTCTCTCCTCTCTCTCTCTCTCTCTCTCTCTCTCCTCTCTCTCTCTCTCTCTCTCTCTCTCTCTCTCTCTCTCTCTGTGTGTGTGTGTAAAGCTACTACAAATAGAAAATAGACCAAAAGAAATTAATCTACATTATGAGTTAAGATAAAAGGATAAGGGATGGGTAGACTGGCAGTAAAGCATGAAACAGAAAAATTGAATGGAAGAGGATACAAGGAAAAAAGAGGAGTACCAATTGAAGAAAAGATATGGGGAAAAGCAGACTGCCAAGGGAACACTAAAACACCTGATGCTGGTAAATGCTATCATTATATCTAATACATTGCTAGTTTAAAACAAATATTCATCATTAGGACAGTGAGGTGAGAGTTGTAAGTTGAAGAAGAAAGAGGAGGTTGTTTCACATGTGATGGGAAGTTGAGAGACAGCAAACAGTGAGAAGGATCTTTCATGGTAGCTTTTCTCTGGTTGGCTGTTAGCTGGAGTTTGTGGTAGGGTATAATGCAGGCAATAATTGATAAAGCTCTGGCCTTCAAAAACCAATTGCCTTAGGGGTTATGCATTTGCGTCCCCTATGTCTGCAGGTCAGAATTCTACCTTTTTATAAAGAGTATCCATTGCCCCCTGCAATTCATTTTCTCATTAGATATTTAAGCCTCCTACAAAGGGTGTCTATGATAAGGTCTTCAAAAGACTCTGGTCTTTATTAATACAGTCAGTCCTCAAGCCCTCTCTGCTCAGAACTATTGCTTCAATCAACTCCACTTTTGTGTTTTAGATATTAATAGAAAGAAATCAGTTTAAATGCCTGATGAAATATGAATCACATCTGTAGTTCACTTACTCCTATTGTGCCAGAGTGCAATTCATAGTTTCAATAAATGTGCTGTGGTTTTTAGGATGTCATGATTAAGGGAAGCAGAAGGCATGTACAAAATGCTGCTCATTCTTTACACTGCTCCATGGGTCTAATTAATTTAAAAATAAAATCTTTAAAATAATCAAAATATGTGTGACTTTACTGTATACCAATCAATTCCATACAGCTTTTTCCTGTAAATCAGCATTCTTCTAACTTTCCTCTTTGCTACTGTGCTGATGCCAAGTTTCTATTTTGAATTCTCTTGTTTCTCTTTTAGTTGCAATGAGAACATTGGGGAATATAAAGAGCACTGCACAGCCTGAAGAAAGCAGGAAGCTCTGGAATTTGTGATGATCTGATCTTTCCATTTGGGTATTTTGAAGATGAAAGAGCATTTACCTAGGAGTCTGAAGACTCCATTTGGAGCCAAGTAGAACCTTAACAACCATGGGATAATAATGATATCACTTAACTTTTTCAAACTCAAACAACTTTTCCAAATTTAAGTCATAGTTATCTAAATTTAAGACAAAAATTTCAAAATTAGTTTTAGAAATTGTTTATTACTAAGAAACAAAGAATGAGTTTTTGTGTTCTATGTAGAGAAACAAATACTGAAAATAAATCAGATCTCTATGCAACATGAAAAAAGAGTAGGAAAATATTGTGTAGCAAAAGAACCCAAGGAATATTTTCAATATCCTTTGATTTCTTCTATAAATTAGAATGCTAAGGATTCCTTCTATTCAGGAAGTAGCTGAGCAACCTAGATAAACAGTCCTTAGGAGTCAATCTGGCAACCGCTGTAATCTTGTTTGACTGTAAATCCAGGGGACTACGTAAATCTTGGGGCAATCATGACACCACGTATTTCCTGAAATTTCTTGTGGGAGAACAAGTAGATGAATTGATCAATGGTTGAATTTTGTTTAAAATCTTTTTGAAACATTTTTGGAAGCTTTGTCTGTCCTTTCTTTGACATAGTTTTGGAAAAGTTTCTAATGAGAATATGTGTTAAGGATTTGAAAAAAAAAGTCATTGGTCAAATACAATTGAGCATTGTAGTTTTTAAAAAGAAGATAAATGTATGCAATCAAACCAGATAATCAACATTTTATATACGTTAACACCTATTTGAGGGAGAAGAATAAAAACTATCATTTTGAAGAATTGAGACTAATAATTTGATGAACTAGATGATCTATTAGATGAAATTAAGTATTTTGGATAATAAGGGTGTAAAATAGTTTCACAAAGTACACAGAAAAATGGCCAAGGGAAAACATTCTGTTCATTAATGTTTACATATTACAGTAGTTATTAATACTAAATGCAAACTAGTATATTATGTAACAATACAATGCACAAAACAATCATTCATATGAACAAAGAATAATCCATCATTGCCTCATATCTATACCATGATTCAGAAGGGAAAAAATAAAAACATGGCATTAATGTTAATCAGTGAAATCATAAGAAAGAAAAAATACTAAATATTAATATACTGAACTACCCTAAATCATATAATATAACTAAAAGGTAAACAAAAACATGAATTGGGAGAAGATACTTTCTGAATGAAGCATGGGAAAATTAACACCTTTAATATAAATGAGTAAGGAAAACATAAACAATAGAATAAAGATCAAATTTTGTGAATAGGCTATTTAAAATATATATTATTCCATTATATATTCCATATATATATATATATATATATATATATGCATATATATATATATGTGTGTGTGTGTGTATGAGTGTGGGTGTGTATGTGTGTGTATAATATTCCCAAACTAACTCAAACTAATTTCTACAGAAATGAAAAATCTTAACAAGTCCTATTTAATCTCCAGTGTATTAAAACATCTAACATTCACATTGTTGCATGGGAGCAAGGGAGACTATTATGCATAATAGAAAAGAAAATGAGTTGTCATGAATGATTGTCATTTCACTGAGTATGTTTATAAGCTCCAACTTAGCATGCAAACTGATAGTTCCAGGTTGCTTCAAGTAGTAGAATGTGAAGAGAAGATTACATTGTGCAGAGAAAGGATGGGTTGTAGTTACAACATCAATTTAGATTGATCCTATATGGAAATGTTCATGATATGAAATATATATTCCTGATGTCTTTTGAACATACATGTTTTTAAATGTGAGAGGCTGTGACAGTAAATTTCCTTGGATAAATGAAATCATTCTAACACATTAGTTTATTCCTCCAGTGAAAAGATTTACTTTACTCAAGTGACTCAACAAGACACATGTACCGTTGTGTCCATTTTTTAAAAGCTCTTAATACATAGTCTTCAAGACAATCACAAAATAAGAAATTCCCATGGATGTTTCATAACCTCCACTCCTTTGCTTAGGGCTGGCAAAGTTATGTGTCCTAGCTTTGATCCCAACACAGAGTGAACATTTAGGTATCTGAGAACTCATAAACAGATCCATGTTAGTATAGTTTTAAACGTCATCAACCATAATAACAACAATATATTATTTAGAGGAACCAATATATGTGAAATAATGAAAATGGAAAATAAATACTGAGAGCAGAAATTTTAGTGAAGGTTATAGAGGAATAAGTATAGGAAGGAGAAGGCAATTTCAGAAATGTTTTATTTTTCATTTGTTTTAATGGGTCATGATATTTACTTTGTTATAAATAATTCTGACATAACTTACACTGAGATTACATGACTGTCTCTTTATAGATAAAAAATTTTATAATAGAGATAAATAGTAGCAATTACATGATCATTTAAATTTTTTGAAAGATGAATTCACATCCCTTAGAATAAATATACAGGGAAGGTACTCACTGCCACATTAAGGCATGAAATGACTCTACTGAAATCCTATAAATTTCTTCTGTTGTAAATTTTTAATGTCTTTTTTTAAAACTGTGCCTTTCACTTCTTCTCCTGAGTTATTAAACATATTAAATAGCATAAAATTAAACTTTATGCTACCCCTAAGTAATGGCAAATCATTTCTAAGATTGATTTAGATAATCCACAAAAGTTGAGATTTGCAATATTTTATTCATGTGCTAAAAATTAGCTGGACCGATGCTACAGACATAAAAGTGTCCAGAAATTCAATGCTGCAGCCAAATCTGGCCTTCGGGAGAATCCAAAGAAAATTGCATTCTCAGAGGTTTCTCTTTCAAAACCTTCGTTTCAGAGCCCCACAGCACAAGAGATGGCCTCAAGACTTAGCAATAACTTCCTTCTCAGGAAGATACTTCCTTGTTTCTTATCCCATAAGCCATTTACAGATAACACTTGCTGAAGTCAATCCCCAATAACCTCTGTTCCTTCAGGAGGACAACTGGTCTGCCTATCATGGTATACTATACTGACATTTGCACAGCCAATTTCATCTTCCAGAGTGTTTTTTATTTTTTATTTTTTTATGATATTCTGGAACTCACAGAGACTTGACTTGCATGATGATTAGTTGGTTCAATTGCACAAGAGGCATAAATGCACTTCCTGTCACAGTGCTGATTAGGACGTGAAGGTTGGAGTACAAATAGGAAGGTTTCTCTGGGGTTATACTTGCTGGAATTTTCTCAGCCTCTGACATTTATTGCAACATCCATAGTGATATTCCTTGTAGAAGAATGAAGAAACTCAGTCCATAAAACCAAACTATGTGCCTCTAGAAATTAATTCCAATTTCTGTCCTGTGACTGTGACCCTGAAAGATCTGCATATCTCTAAAGGAGTTAGTGGAGATTATTGTTGTCATGCAATGTTTTAATCCTCTTTGGCGTGTAAAAATCACTGAAGTGCTTTTGTCACAACAAAATTGTGGTAATTACTTTTACATGCTCCATCAAAAGGTGAAAACTTAAATGTTCTTGGGGAAAAGCACAAAAGGGTTGATGACACCCTCCTATCACTGCTCCTCTCACTTGAGAGCATAACCTTGTTTCTTCTGCTCCTATGCAAATGGGAATAACTCACGAATACAGACAACCTTCTTTGTGTGAAAAAGTGGTGACTCCAGCTATTTGTCAAAAAAAAAACCTGTTTAAAGTCACATCAAAGATGTACACTGAAAAAGTATAAATACATTCTTTTCTGATGAAAAAGGAAGGTGAATCATATTTGTTTGACTAAGCAATAGTCAATAGCATTCAGTCCCAAATCCTAGGCTTACTATTGGTGCATGTATTCATTTATCATATTTGCAATTGGCTTATTTTAAAATAAGATGGTTAGTGTTATATGTACTAATAAAAATCATTAGGCTATACTTCTTCAATAATACAGTGATCAAAGTAACAAATTTGTGAATGGACAGGGAGAGCTTTGCACAAATAAAACCAGTACAAAGTATCTTGTAGGCAGGACACCATAGTTATTCAAAGGGTTTGTTGCTGGGTTGATGTTTTATGTTTCCCCTTTGGTAGCAAGGAGAGTACCTTCCTGTATCCAAGGCACCAGAATCTAGGGGTTCATACCTATGTAGGCAAAAACTTGATTTCTCCATGTTCAATTATTTGTGTACATATAATCTTTAACAATGGGGTCTTGCTGTCAGTTTTCAGAGAGCAACCTAGTCTTGGCAACAGCCTGAGTAGTTTGGGTTTTCCCATGGGAACCCTTTAGCCAATAACTCAATTAAGTTCAAGCTAATCCTAGGTATAGTGATCTTTCAGTGAAATGCCTTATCACCCTTCTTTGTGTGAAATGTAAAATAAGATTAATTGTTGTCTAACCATTTATTTCCAAATACCTTTGTCAAGTAAAGTTATTAGACTCATAGGAAGTGAAGTAAGCTAGCTTTCTCTTAAACTTACTTGACTTTCCAATTTGTGGTTGTATTTTATAGTCATTCATAAGAAAAGACTTCTAAAGACTCACCTTCATAGTAAAGTGTCAAAAACAAAGGTTTTAATGGCTTCTGATGTCTGAGGGAGGTGTCCTGGACTCTGACATCCAGGAGAGTACCTGGACTCTGCTCTTCCACAGCTGGCAGACGTTATGGAAGAAGATATTTTGAAATCTCTAATGGATGAGCCTGGGCTGCACAAGTATGACTGGGCTACTATAATGCTCTGTTTTAAGCCTGATGGGGAATGTACTGTGTATGTTTATCTTATTGATTGTTAAATAAAATACTGTTTGGCCAATGAGATAGGAAGTTAGACAGGACTAGGAGTCAAAGAGGATTCTGGGAAATGTAGTAGAGAAGTGCTGATCCAGGCAGGATGTGACATAGCAAGGAGACTCATATTTAAGCAAAGGAGAAACAGGAAGGGCCCTCTTTTCCCCCCCCCATTCCTGCTCCAGCGGCACAATGTGATCCACCAGCAAGGAGGGAAGCCAATAAGGCATCCAATAAGATAAGTCTTATAAAATATATAGGTTTATGATAGTTAAGATTGAACTAACAGATGAGAATCCTAGTCATTGGCCAAGCAGCATTGTGCCTAATACAAGTTTCTGTGTATTCATTTGGGCCCTGACTCAGGCGGGAGGTTGGCATAAAGCTTAAACGTGGCAGTGGGGCTTGGTGGCTTTTGGCAGAAAGATGTATCCTAACACAAGCCAATGAATATTTGAGTGGGGAGAAAGGTCTGAAGAAGCAAAACCATTTCCAAATTTTGGAAAAAAACAAACATGAAAAAATGTATATGTATTTTAACTTTTTGAGTGGACAAGAATAAATGAAGATGAGTGTTTCAAATGAAAGTGTGGGAAAATTTGTCTTAATTTATGATTAACATTTTTTACCTTTAGTCTTTTTGTGTCTTCTACATTTTATGGCGTTTTTGTTTGCATCTATTAAGAAGTCATTGAATATTTAGTATCTTCTTGTTAAAACATAGATACATATTTGCTTATTAAGCTCACAAGTCGCCAAAAGAAATTAATGTAGTTGTTTGAGGTTTTCATTATAAAACTGTTGTAAATTCTTAAAAGTAATTGAGTGGTCTAATAAAATTTTTATGGGGTAAATATATGTACATTAACTATAGTAGAAAGTGACTTAAATCCACTTGGAACATTCAATATTTCATTTAAGAAACTGATAATAAATACCCCATCCTAAAATACCAATTGTATTTTAGGCAAATTACTTCATAATGCAATGTTAAACATGTAACAATAAAAGTGGCATTATTTTGGTCTGGAGAGATGGCTCCACAGTGAAGAACACTTGTGGATATTGCAAAGGATTTGGGTTTCCTTACTCTCTGTAACTCTGGTTTCAGGAGACAGCACGCTCTTCTGGCCACTGAGGACACTGCATGCAAGTGGTGCACAGACATGTATGCAGGCAAACCCCTCCTCATACACAACAAAAGACACGGACATTATTTGTGCATATTTTGTTTATATATTTAATATGTCTTCCAAAAAGGATGTAAATTTCTGTATTTATGAATTCCAGGTGTTGTGATATGACTTTAGCTTGACTTATATGAACAAAATCAGTACTTATACAGCTGTATCTAGGAAAGACAAGAGTGTTTTAATAGGCTTTTCAGATACATATGTATAATCTACTTTGATATTCCAGCAATGTTTGGCAAGGGGCATTTTCTTAAAAGTTAATTGCATTGTGAAATCTTAAAGGTTACCACTTTTTCTTTTTGGTGCCATACTGAAGCACAGAGTACTATCTTGTACAATGGGAAGATCTTTTATTCATTCAGGCTATTGAAAAATCATGTATTTATTATTAATTTAAAAACATTTATTTACCCTGATGTGCATATTTTCTTGAGTTTGACACACACATCTTGCTATACTTTTAAGAAACTTACATTTTAAATTTCTCTGGCTGATTCCCTCAGACACGCATGTGTTTGGAAGCCGCCAAGTTCAGTGACAGAGATAAGTTTTCCAGATTTACAGTATTCTCCTGAGAGTTTGAATTTTGTCATTGGCATCAGATAAGTGTCTCATCTTGTTTGAAGTGATAACCTCAAAGAAATTTTGGGAAAATTCTGCCAACTAAACAAAACTGAGAAACCCTGGTTTGTTTTTTGTTTCTTTTGGTTAGTCTTCTCCCTAAGAATGTACTAGGACCAGCACAGGAAGATTTGGTGGACTTTGTAGAGTCCCCGTTGAGGGCCCTATCCTGCCTGGGGAGTGGTGGGTGGATGGAGTGGGGGTAGGCTGGGGGTGGGGGAGGAGAGATAGGGGTGAGGGGAGGGAAAGGGAGAAGGGACTTACATTTGAAACAAGCTTGTTCCCTAACTAGAAAAATAAATAAATTAAAAAAAAAGAATGTACTTTATTGAAAAAATTGCTAGCTGGGCGAGCAACTGAAAAAATGGCTCACATTGATGCAGACTCTGTACATCTCTAGATAGCAGAAGTCTTCAGTTATAATTGTTTATTCACTCACAAAATATTGAAATAAAGGTACAATTTTGAAATTAAGTTCAATGATTAATAAGTTAGTTGCCTTCACTATAATAACAAAGGCATTTAAGTGAAGTTGCTACTGTTTAGCCATTAGTGTATGTGTCTGCTAATAAATATATAATGACTATTTTGCTGACTCATTAGAGAATGCTGACACAACAATAACGGACTGCTGAATGCTCCTTTGGACTCTGCTTAACATTAAGCACCTGTTTATCAAAATGATTTGGAAATTACCAGACAGTCTACATTCAAGTCAAATCAGAAACAAATTTTGAAATATGCATGCATGTGTTGCCTTCATAAAATATCCTGCTTTAATAACTGACAAATATAAAAGAAGTTATTAGTTGTAGACAATATTTTATGATTGTCATTAACAATCAATATGCATATGAATGAAGTTTAGAGGTATTATTTTTTTAGAATGTACACCTACTCATAGTAAATTCTCTACTAGATGTTTTTATAAGTAACTTCTATGAGTGGTCTCAGTGGAAAGATTTTTGAAGTTAATAATGCATAATGTTTTAAATACTCTTTCTCTGTTATATGTTGTGTCAAGTACTGAATGATTTGTTTACTTTGGTATATTGCTATCTATGATATCAAGACAATTTGGCAAGTTTGTTTTTATTTTTAGTTAAGTACATACAATTCAGTTCAGAGAAAAATTGGAAAATAATATGCCTTGGAATATTCGAATAACTAAATGGTTTAAACTTTGGAAGTCTTACATAAACTTTGTATACTCTAATATTTCATAGGGCCTATATCTCAAAATAATAAGCAGAATTCACAAAGAATTTTGAGTAAACACATATCACATATATTGATCAGATTCTATATAATCTATGCTTAAAGGTGTATTTATTTTAACTTTATGTTTATCAGTGCTTGGTATGCATGTATATATGTGTTGCCATGTGAATGTCTGGTGCCTAAGGAGGCCAGAATGGGGCATCTCATGCTCTGCAACTGGAGTTACAGAGAATTTTAAAACATTACCTGACTGCTACCTCCTGAAATGGAGTTCTTAGCAAGAGTAGCAAGTGCTCTTAAATGCTGAAGTGTCTCTTCATGATCTTTGAAAAAAATATATTAGTCCACTTCAGAGAAAGAAAAAATTGTACATAGTTGTGTAACGTAAAGTTCTGAATAATTTACTCTTTATAATTAGATTTCACTGGTTTTGCTTTCTAAAGCTAATTGAGTCTTGGGCATTAAATATAATCTTTTAAAAACAATTTATTATAAATTTGCAACAGTAAGACTTGCCTGGTCATTCGAAAAACAGCATTTAATTTCCTTAAATGCTGATTGTCTACCATCACATTATTGCTTAAAAACATTGCATGTATTGCTTCTCCTTAACATAAAAATCCACTGTTAGGATTTCTGTCAAAAAACTGCCTCAGACCAATGAAGCAAACAGATCTGTGGACAGTGCTCAAGAGGTCACGGTTTCAATTTGTCTCCAGCTAGACAGCAACTGGCACCCACATCTGTTTAATCTCCTCGGGACTGAAGAAACATATGAATTTACAGAAAAAGACCCTGCATGAGGCAGTCATTTGATGCTCATTTTGATTTAGATTTTTATCCTCTTATACAAAACACTAGATTCATGTTCTGACAAGTGAAATTGAGACACTGAGAAATTATTGCTCTAACAGGAATTCGATGTCTTTTAATATAGATAAGTAGAAATTATGTATTGGAATTTTTAAGAAAGAATTATGAGTTTGCTTGACTTTTCAAGACAAAGCTTGCTCATTGATCCAGTAGAGATGTTTTAAATCATTTCATCACTCTGGTTTGTATCTTACTCAAATATCTTCCTGTTGACAGAATAATATTCTCAGCAAATTATAATATCATTATCAAGGGGTTAATAGACAAACCAAACTCAAAACTATCGTCTGGAGGATCATGGTCCTGGGCCAAAGAGATGTAGACAAGTAAGAGGATGTTATATAGATGCAATAGTCAGTATTGACATAGGGATCATTGTGAAATATGCACCAAGACAAGTTTTAAGTTCTGGCTTAGTAGCTTTCAAGCCTCCTATTCCTTGAGATTTTGTTAATGGCTAATTTAGCTTCCTCTGCCCTTTCCCTTGGTTCAGTTACTGACTTATACAAGCAAATGCTGGTCTACTGAAATACAGAAAACTCGTCTTTCAATATATACAAAACAGGACTTTTCTAATTGAGTATGTACTTTAGAACTCACATGATCAGTTAATTTGTGGGATGGAAGTCTGTATCAATAAAGATAGTGTATCTACTGCATCTATTATGGTGGTTAATTTTCCATTCATTTGTTCTGCTCACTCAGGAGAGATCTGAGAGTTGTCAGTATATAAATAAACAGTAGGAAATTCTGTGTAGTAATTATGAGGGGAAAATGCTGTATTTTTTGTTGTTGATGATGAATTATAACAAACTTAGTCTCCTAAAACAATATAAACTAAATTTATCATCATTCCAGAGCCACAAATCCAAACTCAATGTGTGCTAAGGGCCAAGTACACACCATAGGGTCAATCCTTGCTTTTCTTTTGCAGCATCTTGTGACTCTTGCTCTTCTTTGCATCAATGTTTCCTTAATAAACTTTCTGTTTCCATCAACATGCTACCTCTCTGTGCTTATTTGTTCCTCTACCTTGATAGTTGATAGTTGCCATTGAATTTAACGATTATCCAGAAAACTATGGGTAGGTTGTAGTGAATCAACAAAAACCAGTAGATTAATAAATGGTGTTTTATTGGGGAAAGAACTTACACAGAAATCAACAAGTGACTGTCACGGCACTCTGGCTCCAAGAATGAAGACCCTGCCTCCCCAATGCTCTTCTCGACCAGAAGGGCCATGATTTCCTATCCTCTTCCTTTATCCAGTCATGTCCACACCTATAACCATGCCCAAAATGCGTGGCCACTGTTATAGGTGCTCAGGCAAATACTTCGCTACAGATAACCAAATCTGATTTTTAACCATAATTCTCAGATTCCATGGATGGCAAAAATGTTGCTGGTTGAGACTGATTCCTAACTCCCATTATATATTTTCCCAGCTTCCTACAAAAATAGTGAACAGACAGAAAATACTAGGGAGGGATATGTTTTCCAGTAAACTCATGATTAACATTCAAATGGGCAAAATAACCTAAAATTGATTGCAGTGAGGGATTTAAATTAAACAAGTTTGAAGTTTCAGAAGCACAGGGATACTAATGGAAAAATTTTTTTACAGGTCTGCTAAGTGTCTGGTTTCTGGTATTGTCATAGCCTGAAGCTGAGGGAGAGAGGACAATCTCATCTGAACAGCGAATCTGCAAGTCAGAAGTAGCAGTTCTCCAAATGTGGAGGTCTTGGATGCTGGAATCAGCTGCAGGTATATTTTCTCCTCTGAAGTCCAACCTAGTGCAGATGCATGGATGCTGAGGCAGGAATGAGTTCCCCCTGCCTGGGTTTCTAAAGAAAGAATGAGCTTGGGAGCAAGAATTTGACAAATAGTCCTGGAGAATGGTCCAAGCAGAAGTTGTCAGGGAGGGGGAGCTTGGAATTCCATCTCAGGAGAGCTGGCTTTATCAGAAGATAAGGTGCTGGAGGAGGGGAGTCTGCTTGGGGACAGGAGCCTAGCCAGACAGAGGAAGTTCTTGTCTTTCTCCTCTGTGAAGATAAGGTTCAGGAAAAGGCAGAGGAACCAGTTGGTCCACAGCTGGCTGAATGTGGGCACACAAATAAAGGAAAACAATCTATCTGGGAACATCTATTAAAGTGTAAAAGTTTTCCATTGTTCCCTTTTTAATTTCTTTTTTTGATTATACTATAATCACAACAATTTCCTTTTCCCTTCCCTTTCCTCCCTCCAGAACTTTCCAGTGCCCCTCCTTGCTCTATTTCACATCTATGGCCTCCTTTTTGCATTGTTAATGAATGCATATATACTTATGTGTATACAAGAACACACCAAAAGTTATAAACTTATCCATCTCTATGATGCTATCCATTGGTCTTGGAAAACTCCCACCTCCAGGGTTTGACTCGTGGCTTGTTATTTGCTTTCCAATCTCTGGCTGTCACAGAAGGTGGGTGGGTGGGTGGGTAGGAGTGTGGGTGGGGTTTGGGCAGTTCCATCTGTCAGAGATCACCACAGTGGGAGGGTGATCTGAGACCCTTCAACCCTTAAACACTGGAATATGTTTATACTTTGTACAGGATTTTGTTTCAACCGGATTCAAATGCCTCCCTATGTGAAAGAAACTAATTTTAGAATGAATGTTCAGGGGAAATGTAAAAGAGCCACCTTGCAAATGTAAATTAGAACATTGTTTTATCATGACAAACAGTGATCCTGTGTAAGAGCAAGGAAAGCTCTTCAAGCATCATAGAAGATGTTCAGTCTTAAGCTGCAACAGTGAACCGGTGTTGGGGACGTGGCACATAGCTGGTTGAAATTGTTACTAAAATTTACTAATGGGGTCCCAAGCATGACAGATTCTAGCAACTGAAGTGTAATTCAAGATTCTTTACTCATCGACTTGGCTGTTCATGAAATGTTTGTCAGAAGAAAGTGTTATTTATGGTGCTAGAGAACAGACCATAAGATACGCAACAAAACCCAATTTAACAGTTTTATTAATAAAGAGTAGGGAGTGGGATTGTGCACAGGCCTGTCTGGAAGAAATGTGACTAAAGAGAAAGTGGGTCAGGCGTGTCTGCTTTGAAAGGTCACTTAGCTCAAGCTTATGGGGGGAGGGCTTAACTTATCAACACACACATATGCATGACTACACTGCGCAGGCTCATAAGGCCTGGGATGACTAGGCATTTTGCCTGAATACTGAAGGCACAGGCGTAGCAACCCCCAGAAATGCTAACAGCTGGGACGACTGAGCATTTTGCCTGAATGCTGATGGCTACATGGGTGACTACGGGATCCCAGAAATGACGGAACTGGCAACAAAAAGTAATTGCAAACACCAAATTTTCAGGATTTGAACTGAAGACTAGAAGATTTATATAGGTGCAAATATTTATTTGCTTAATGTTTTTCTCTCTAATATACATTCACTTATAATTTACCATACTTAAATATGGTAGTCAGTTTTACATTTCTCATTAAACATAATTTAATGCTCAAATGTCACTGTTTGAATAAACATTGCAAAGAGATTATTAAAAAATCCTTTAGAATAAAAGGTGCAATATGGAATGATATGTTTTATGTTCAGATACAGTACTGAACTCTGCAGTGATATTTCTACCATGTTTGGTGATTGCAGCCAATTTTGATAACCTTCATGAAGAAACCTGAATGTGTGAAAACTGTATGTGGACACAGTTGATGGTGCTTTGAATTATGCTGTGTTTTCTCTTGTCAAAACTGCAGTTCTAGGAGTCTAAGTGCCTTGACCACAAAGGAAAGCATAAAAGTACATTTCAAGCTTGACAAATGCTTGATGAAATGCATATAGTTCTAAAGAGATTTTGATAGATTCTCTTGACATCTCTGTCTCTGTCTCTGTCATTGTCTCTCTCTTTCTCTCTGTGTGTGTGTGTGTGTGTGTGTGTGTGTGTGTTCACGTGTGTCTGTCTGTCTCTTTCTCTATTTCTTTTTTTTAAATTGTGTGTGAATACAGCTAAACACCCTGGCAAGCAGACAGACAGGGAAAGAGTCCATAGACAAGTAGCAATATGGCAAACTTCCCAATTTTTCATGTTGGACAAAGGCTTGGCAAGCCCTCACCTCTACTTCCTGCTGGCAGAACTCCACATGACTGAGGACTTGCCAAGAAATGTCAAGACTGGTCCTGGGCATGTCTCAGCTTTCTTAAAACCATGGGCCTATCAACTCTTTCTTCTTTATTTAAGAAGACCAATCCAAAATAAGAGGAAGAGGGGCCAGCCTAAGCCACTTAAAAATCCCAAGTCTTCCAGGATGGGGAGACTCTTATTTCAGTTCTAAACATCCTCTTCACTTGTGGGGAGTTTGTCTCTTTGTGCTCCTTGCTGTGTTTCTATTTTCGATACAATTTGGCTGGGTGATAAGACAGTTTATTATTATTATTATTATTCTTTAAATCAACAGAAAAATAAAAAGACCCATTCCTGCAACCCTAGAAGATTTGAGTTTGAAGTCAACCCCCCCCCCCGCCGTGTGTGTGTCTGAGTATGTGTTTGCACATGCTAGAGGACAGCTCTTAGAAGTCAGTTCTTTCCATTATTGGATCTGCATATTGAATTCAGTTCTCAGGCTTACACTGCAGACATATTCACATGGTGAACATTCTATGTATTTAATATATAAATCTCTTAACAATGAAAATTTCATTATTTTTTATAATTTTGTACACTCTAATTTTTAAATCATAAATGTTGTAGATAACTATGTTTACCCATATATTATCCTACTCCTGACTCCAGTTATTATGATGAATAACTAATACATAATTTCATAAGTAAATGGCAACTGACAGGAAACCAGAGCATGCCAGAAGCAGCAAGGCAGGGAGGCCAGAGAGAAGGGGGTCTCCCATGTGCTTGCAGCCCCTTAAGAGCCCATACAAAGTCATCCTGACCTCACCTTGACCATGCCTTGACAGGTGTGGTCAGGCACATCTGTAGCCAGCATCTAACAGGCATGGCTTACTGTCCCCTACAATACCAATCTAGTCTTGCCATTTTATTTGTTAATAAAGTCATGCTTTCCATATTTTATAACTGTGTAGGATATATGAAAATTTAACCACATTAAATTAATGTTCATATTCTTAAAAGATACAGACTTTGAATGTATAAGTAGTTATTTTATTATCTGAAAGCAATAGCAATAGACACTGTGTTTTAAAAAATTGTATTTTCTTCTTTCTTTTATTATGCCAACAATGTAAACTAAACACACAAAATAAAAGCAAAATATATTTTAAATATAAGTGATAAGCCTGAATATTTTGCTTTTCTCCTTAGAGTATATTATTTTCTCTGTATTTGTTAAAATCCATGAAGCTTTCATTTGCTCTTGGCCCATCTAGGACTCTAAATAATTAATGTGTCTGTGGCAGCTTTTTCCAGTAGAGATTTTTTCCCCTTGATCCTGTTTTTTGAGAGCTTCCTCACCATAGACAGATGGAGATGGAGTCTGTTAACCCCATGACATGATTTCTAGTTCCTAGGTAATGGTAAAGTGTATTCAGAGTCATTTAGAACAAGAATGCATCAAGGAGATATAAGATTTTTATAATAGTGACTTTACATAAAGGCTCCTAGGAGGAAAGTATCCTCAAATAGCAGCCCTCCCCATCTAACAAGGAGACCACCCATGTATCCAAGCTCAGGCTTTTATAAGATAGACCTCTGTGTTCAGTTACTTCACACATTTAAAATGAAAATCCAAGCCATGGAAAAATCTACATAGCTATGCAACTCTTCTTTTAGGGTACCCATACTCTTGTCCTTGGGGAACCTGATTTCAGTGTAAAAACAAAATCTATTAATAAGAAGGGTAAAGAAGGACTTCAAAGCAATCCATACCCATCTTCTCTACCAATCATTTCTCCAAGTTTAAATAAGCGTCATGTGAAATTTTGAACTAGAAAATCTTTTTATGTATTTTTTTTTGTTTTTTGCTTTTTTTTAATGGAATAAAGTCATTTGTTTTCAGGGTTATTCATATGGCTGGCTCCTGCTTATTGAAATAAGAGGTATATGATTAGATATGAGAAATTTTCTCCACCTTTAATGTTTGCCCATTCTCGGAAAGACTGGAAAATAATTTTGGCTTTCTGCTAATATTGTCATGTTTCTCAGAATTCTCCATGATATATTAGGAAGCCTTGGAGCATATTAACTTTGTGTAACATAATTTACTTCATATTAGAGTCTTGAAAATTTTCACAGAGTTTTCCCATTTGTCAGCCTACTAATTTTTGTAGTACAATTAACTATTTTTTAATTAAACAAGTTCCCACCTATCAACTGTTACTTTCTTGTTATTTGTCTTTTAGAATTATATTTAATGATAACTAATTCAAAATTTCTATAAATAATGTATGACATTATTGATGAATGAAAAAGTTCTAAATAAGTGGAAATATATATATATACATATATATATATACATGTATTATATATATATTGACAGAGGGAGAGAGAGAGAGAGAGAGAGAGAGAGAGAGAGAGAGAGAGAGAGAGAGAGAGAGAGACAGGATTCTCTTGAATACTTTCAATTTATTGAATGCAGTATACCACAACTTGAAGAGCAATTCTCTTTACATAAAATCTTTAGATTCAATATAAATTGCTTCTCAAAAATTTCTTCATAACAATATACTAATTTGACATTCAGTCAAATTCACCTAATTATTTTTAGGACCATCATAAAAATTTTAATAATTAAAAAATAATTTTAGTTTACTTTTGTCAAATCTGCATGTTAGCAATAGGAAATATTTCAATGTATTTTTAAAGTAATAATTGCACAAGATACTATTTTTTAAGTATAAAACTCGAATACATTGTGTGGCCCTTTGTTCACAACTACCACAAATAAGAACAAGGTCAGATAAATTAAATAAGAGTTACACACACACACACACACACACACACACACACACACACACACGGATTATGTGGATAATGGGAAAAATCTATATATATATATAGTGCTCCACTTGTAAAATTTGTACCTGAGAAACAATTTGAACTCCTTTAGTATGGTTTTGCATAATGATATTTGTCTCAGAAAGATTACAGTATGCATAAAGATAGAAAAGAGATTTTTCAAGCAATTTAGTAAAGAAATTTGACTCATAGTTAAGCCATGAAGGATGAATAGGTAATGAATAGATAAGATTTTTGTTTTTTGTTTTTATTTTTGATTTTTGGAAACAAGGTTTCTCTGTGTAATAGATCTGGCTGTTCTAGAACTTGCTTTGTAGGCCAGGCTGGCCTCAAACTCACTGAGATCCACCTGCCTCTGCCTCCCAAGTGCTGAGATTAAAGGCATGTGCAATCACTGTCCAGCAATAGGTAAGATTTTTAAGATAAAGTTCCAAAATAAAGATTTCCTTTGGGGTTACAGTGGCACCTGTCACTAGCAGTGGTAGTTGGTGTCAGAGAAATGTCACAAGTGTGGAACTCAAACACGAACATTTCTACTCAAATTACAGAATCCTTCTTCAAGTTGCATGACACCAAGCAAGAAAGTTTAATCACCAAGAAAATCTTAAAGGAAGCAATTATGCAGATACATGAATTTTAAGCAAACACTATAATTGGTGCTGCAGAGGAGGGAGAAGACAATACATTGAGGGGATTTTTTCCTCAGAATCCGAAATACTGATCGTCTCAGGACACAAGGGACAAAACAAGACAAGAGGTGTTTTAAGGGACTAGCAAACAATATATTCAATGGGAATCATGGAAATGTACTTGTACAGATAACCAGAAATTCATACAAAGTGACTTAGCAGGATCACTATCCAAACAAATGCCCAACGAGGATGCAAAAAGCAATGATGGTAACTTAACTTCTGTGTGTCAGCAGAGTGGCCAGTATTGTAGTTTAAAAGAATCATTCCACATGCTATACATAAGAAACTGTACTTAGGCTTACATTTGTATCCCAGTAGAAATTGGAGGGTGTATCTTGATCTTTGCAAAGAAGAGTTTATCTTAAAGCATAGAGAGTGATTTCCTGAAATGAAATCAGGCTAGTCAATGCAGTTGGTAATTTAAGTTATCCAGACATTGTGGCAGCTTCAGAATGAACAAGAGAAAAGTATGTATGATTCCTGGTGGTAGGAAAAGGAAGTGGGGGTGATTTAACCAAGCTTTGTATCTGCAAACCTGGAGCTCAAGAAAATGTTAAGTAAGTAGCAGAGAAAAATAATTAACCTAGATAGTTTGTGAGTGAGAGAAGCTGTCTATAGCTAGGTTGGAAACATCATCAAGGAAACTTCCCTTTGGAACAGACAGAGATCATTACAGAAACCATAACCAATCAAAATGCAGAGTTGTGGAGCCCAGTCCCAATGGATACATCTACAAAGCAATTCCCATATTCAGGGCTTAGGGAACATTGCAGAAAGGGGGCATAATAGTCTAAGAGTGTAAGATGTAAAATTGTAAGATCATGGAAGTTGTGCCTCCTAATAATCTAAAGAGTCTTCCTTCTACAAGATCACATTAACTCGTAATCTAATACCAAGTGGTCAGCCCTGAAAACATATATTCTAGTAACATTTTGCAGACTAAGCTGGTTATATCTAGTAAAGTGACACAAACTCACACAGGGACAAACACACACACAGTCACATATTTGTGAATGCATGCACATATACATCTATGCATGTAATAGCAATTAGTGGATGAAAAAGAGACATGAACTTGAGAGAACAATAGCAAGAATGGGTATATGGGATTATCTGAAGATAGGAAAGAAATGATACAATTATATTATAATCACAAAATAAAAATGTATCTTGTTTACTAAATCCTTTGTCACAATTTATTTTTGGTTACTGCAATTAATTAGCCATTACATGTAACATTTTTTTATCAGTTTAATGAAATAAAATTAGAGATACTAAGTTATTATAAGAGTTAAATTTACTTGAACAGCTTCTCAAAAATATTCTAGTTTATGCTTGCAGACTGTGGCGCAAACATTTATTTTTTTCTAATATAGCAAAGAAGTGTATGCCAAGATGCAGAAGTGAAACTTGCCAGATGTCCAACAGCCTCAAGCCACACTGATATTGGTCAAAATTTGAAAACTCACAGATGTAAGGCAGTCTGTTATCCTGCTGCAAGCACTATTTTCATTCCAGTAAAGCCACTGAAGTGTATGACATCAGAGAAATACATTTATATCTTAATTTTCTCATGTTGACCGGTTGGAGACTGAATACAGTAAAAGAATTCATACACTAATGTATACAAGGATCTACCCTCAGGGAAAATAAAGATTTTTTTTTTTGAGTCAAGACATTTTTATTATTTAAATGATGTGGTTTTTAAGATAGTATACATTAATGAGTTTTAGCACAAAAATTATTATTATTACTGACTAAAATGAGTTAACTGCCTGCCATGCATAAAGACTTTTTGATAAGCCTGTGTGGGTCAACAAAAGCTTGATTCTTTGTATTAGAATCATTGTTCCTTTAGAATGGAATCTCTCAGCCACAGTCACCTTGAGGGAACAGATCTGCAATGTGTTTGACATGCTGCATTAATGCTTTAAAGGCACAGAAGACTGCAGTGACACACACTGAGCCTGAGAGAGTCAAGGGCAACTTCAGGCAATGTGGTGAGGGAAAGCCTCTTATTGAAGAGATGCTACTTATCATATCATCTAATGAAGGATGTGTTGCTCAAGGCATGTCTGAGGACTGGGAGAACTACAGGTTGATAAAATGTCAAGTGCAAAATCCCTAAGGGTAGAAAGATTATGGGTGTGGAGAGCTGAGCATCCCCTGTGGAACAAGAAACAGGAAAGTGTGGAGAGACCAGCAGTGGATGATGACAAAGTTTGAAGTTTTTTCTAGGAGCAATGGGAAAACAATCATATGCTGATTTTTATAACTTTTGTACATTTTTTTTAGTTTTTAGAAATAAAGAATTTCACCACCACCTAACACATATATGCATTATCTGGGAAGGAATTATCTGGGAAGAGGAGGCAGCATTGGTGGGACATCTTCCAATCCTGGCTCTTTTATAGAAATGGTAAATGTGACCTTTCTTATAATTCCATAAAAGAATAACTGCAGAGAATGTGAAAAGTAAAAGATACTAAAAAGAAAGGCTGCACCACTCAGGAGTAGAAGTGGCAGGCAAGAACAAAACTATCCAAGCAGTACCAGGAGGGGGTGACTGCTAAGGGTCTACAGCTGGGCTCCAGCTGGGAACTCCTACTGAATGGTGTTATATCCTGTGCCCTCTCAAAACTCCATTTTTCTTCTATATCTTTCCATTTATATCCACAAGCTATCCATCTTAGTCATCTCTACTCCACTCTAAGTGTTTTTGCTGTCCACTCAGCCATTTGATAGTTTCCTGAGTTACATCTCCTATTTGGCATTTCCTTTCATGCATTTTGGAGGGTATATTTTCCCTTTTAAGTTACAGTTTACCCAGCATTGAGCACTGCTTGTTTGAACAGCTTTGTGATCCTACTTGAAAGTTGGAGATTTGCCTTTCTAACCCCCTATTTTTTGCTTTTTCTTTGTTTTCTACTTGTATTTTATCAGGACCCTCTTACTTTGGTCCGTTTTTTAGTGTTCAGTGTGCCTACAGCTTCAGAAATCTTTTCTGCTGTGCCAGCATCATCACCATCACGATTCTTTCAAGACAAAACAATACAGACAAGTACCAAAACCTCCTTTATGTTTCTTCATTTGTCACTTAATGGTCTAACTGAAGAAACGAAAATATGCTCAAGCTGAAAAGGAACCAGGCTAGCCCAATCTTTCAAGGGGATTTTGGATGTTAAAAACTAGTCTTTCTACTCTACTTGTTTACACAAATGGTTAAAAAAAATCCTTGAACTGAAGAAAATCCCAAAGAGATCAAACCCAGGAAATCACGGGAATTTATTCTTTATGTCACCATCAGAGTAGTCATGACAGTTGGAATAAATATGTGGAACATCAAGATCATCTTTATATCTCACTATAGAAAACTGACAAATGCTTGTTCTTTACAACTTCTGCTGCCAAAGCCATGTCCATTCCTCCCTCTCCCTAAGTCACCATTTCCATAGCTCAGCCCTCACATGGCTCTAAGATTCTTTTGAAGCAGAGTGCTTTAATCAGTTATGGGTTCTGGAAGTATTGAAATATTACACTGGAAAATGAATGAGGAGGAGCAAATAAATTGCTCCAGGTAGTAGAATGTGAAAATAATAGAGATCATATTTGATTGCACTGAGGCAAGACATTAGTAGTATATACAAAAGTGGGAAATAATGCTGTCGTAATTAAGAGGGAACCATGTGTAATGTTATTGACAGATCAGATGCAGGTATGGTTATTTAAAGAAAGGAAAATTACGGAAGTTCTCTGTGCTTTCATATTTTGTTAGTAAATAGACTGTAATGTTATTTGCTGAAATAGAAATTATTAAATTGGAGGAATGATAGAAGGTTTGATAGAAAAGAAATTACAGTAAGGAAGCAAGATATATGTTTTCTTGACAAGTTAATTGTGAAAGATCCTTTAGGCAGTCATATGAAATGTCAGTGGTAAATTGAATATGTGAGTTTAGGTTTAGGAGAATGATCTATCCTGGTCCAGTGTTTTGGGAGATGTTATTGTGTTAGGAGGTTATCTAAATTTTCAAAGACAAATGGATGTTAGAAGAAGAAAAGAACATGATGTGCCAAGCATTTGCATGCTTGATAAAGAGACTATGCATTTGAATCACATTATATCAAGTTACCTTAACTAGCATAAAAATGCAGAGAGCAAAATAGATTAATTTCTTAGCATCTAGAAGTTCAGTAAATATTGTACCTAATCCTTCAACATTCTTTCAATTTACATTATATTGTACAAACAATTAGAGATAAGTATAGCTTTTGCACAGATATGGCTCATTTAAAACATTTCTAAGCGCTAAGAATCTTATTTATTAGGAGAATGCCAATTATGTCAACATCCTTAAACTTAGGCACAGTGTGATAACTTCTATGTATGCCAGTCTTGGTAAGAAAACAGAAGAAAGAAGTTGTTATATCAGAATGAGGAGTTTCTAGGAGGATTTTAAGCATGGGATAGTAATTTGAGTGGAAGCTCTTGACAGAATATCAGAACAACAAGTTTCCAAGAGAACAGTTTTGAAGAATTCAAACTATTTTACATCCTAAAAATGCATTGACTAGTAATACTCACAGACACAGTAGAATTTGTTAAGTATTTTGGCATTCTAAGAAATGTTTACCCATTTGAGATACATCATGGATGAATGGAGAATGGCCTGTGTTTCTAGAATGGGCATTCTAGAATATATGGGGAGAATAAAAAACATCCCTAATGAATATTTACATTATGAAAAACCCCAAAAGGTGACATAAAAGGCAAGAGATATAACAAGGTGGTATGTAGTAGGATAGGGGCAGAGTTAACAAGGGTTATTGGGTAGACACTGATGAAACTGGAAATTTGTGCAGAACAAAAAAAATTATTTAGTTAGTAAAGAACATTATTGTCAGTTAATTTGCTCAGACACATTTTTCATTGCAGAAACATATGCAGAAGGTTTAAAGGGATCAGAAAGCTACGACAAGCACAAAAAGAAAAGGACATATCTTTGGTAGTCAGATTACATAAAGTGGCATAGGTAGGCCTTTGAGTTAAGTTATAAGAGGATGTGACCTAAATTTTGAAAGAATAGTTTTATTGTGTTGGATATAGATGTTTGAGGGACAAGAATAGAATGGGAATGAACAGTATGAAGGCTACTCTTGATATATCGTCTCTCTTCAAACACTTAAAGGCAAGGAAATGTTCTGTCTAGGTATGCTCTGCCAGAACAGACCTCTAGCAAATACCTCCAGCACTAATTTTTACTACAATTTGCTTAGCAACAGTCTGTTCTAGGAAAAAGCTTCTCTCTGCCCACTTCTTACCTGTAGGTCTGCTGAATGATGAGGCTTTGTTCAATTTTCAATAACTATTCATGTCCTTTGGTACTGTGTTATGATGCAGCATCTCTACTCCAGTGTGTCTCCTGACTTCTTCCATGGTTGTTTCAGACTTCCTCTTCATACATTCAAAAATTCGACCTCGCTCCTAGATGACATCACTTTTATATGCAATTTTAGTTGAAAAATTCAAAGTAAACATAAAATTATTTTTAATTGGTCACAGCACACACACATACACACTTTCAGATATACATGTTATCATTCCCACTGGTAGCATTCTTAAATAATTATAATTTTAACTTCCTTGTGGTCTGTCTTTTATACTCTCAATTATTCTTTGACTTCACACTAGTGATGTTTTTATCTAACTGGCAGTTAGTTGGAAAGTAACAGTAATTGAGGAACAGTCTTATTTCAACATCAACAACAACGAACAGAGAATCTAAATTCTCATGACTCATTTCCCATCTAATTTAAAATTTCAGTCCTTGTTTTCAATTTTTTTTACCATGAATACACCTTAAAGGCCTTTACATGTATCTTTGTTTTTATTATTTGTCAAAGAAAATTAATAAATTCCATATTAATAAATTATGATCAAGACTGAGTCTCATCCCAACTATCATTATTTGGGACGATTGTTCATTAAATCATCAATAAAGATTATGATTCCAATATTTAATGTTTCCTTTCTTCATCAGATGCTAATTCATAAGCTTCTCTGCTGGTTCTTCTTCATGACATCAACTGCCAACCTTGCCTTGCCCCCAAAATCAATTCTTCTCTGGAATACAAGTCTTATGTGTACTGGATGCATTTATGTAAATGTAATACAAAGTAGAGTCATCAGAAAGGAGGAGTGCTCAATTGAGAAAAATGCCTCCATAATACCAAGCTGTAATCAGGCCAACAGGGCATTTTCTTAATTTGTGATTGATGGGGTTTGCCCTACCCATTATGGGTGGTGCCATCCCTAGGCTGGTGGTCCTGCACCCTTGAATAAACCAGGTTGAGAAGGCCATGCAGAGCAAGCCAGTAAGCAGTACTCCTCCATGTCTTCTTAATCTGGGGATGCCTTCAGGTTTATGCCATTTTTTACTTCCTGTCCTGATTTCCTTCCATGATGAACAGTGATGAAAAGGGTACATCAAATAAACCATTTGCTCTCCAAGTTTCTTTGACCATGGTGTTTCAACACAGCAATATTAACCATATCCAACACACTAGCTAATATTATCTGTACCATTAGTCTTGAGTTTATGGAAGCATGCTAAGGATTTTCTCAAATTTAAGCAATAACTGGTCGATATTAGATTCTGGGTAAGTTATACTTTCTAGGACAAATTTACAAATAGGCATCTCAGAGGTATTTCAGTTTAGAATAAACAGAGTAGCAATGTTCTTATATCATGTTCTTTTCTTTCTTTTTTTCCCCAAGAGATTATTTTTTATTGGTTCAAATTAGACACAAGGCTGCTTCACAGGTCCATCCCTTCTCCCTCTACCTCCCTTTCCCCCAACCCCCCCACCAGCCCCCACCTCATCCCCCCTGCTCCCCAAGGAGGGTAAGGACGTCCATGGGGGTTCCCCAAAGTCTGTCATATCATCCTGGGCAGGGCCTAGGCCCTCCCCCATCTGTCCAGTCTGAGAGATCATGGCTCCACATGGGATAGGTTCCCCCTTGTTCAGGTTAGTTGTTTCTATGGGTTTCACCAGTCTGGTCTGACATTTTTGCTCTTCACTCCCTCTCTGCAACTGGGTTCCAGAGTTCAGTTCAGTGTTTAGCTGTGGGTGCCTGCCATTGCTTCCATCAGCCACTGGATGAGGGCTCTAGGATGGCATATAAGGCGGTCATCAGTCACAGTATAGGGGAAGGGAATTTAGTGTAGCCTCTCCACCATTGCCTAGATTATCAGTTGGTGTCACTCTTGTAGAACTCTGGAAATCTCCCAAATGACAGCTGTCTCCTCGGACCTATAATGGCTCCCTCTGTTATAATATCTCTCATTCTGTTCTCCTCTATTCTTCCCCCGACTTGACTTTCCTGCTCCTCCATTTCCACCTCTCCCCTCCTCTTATTCCCCTCATAATTTCCCAGATACCTCTTCCCTACCCACATGCTGCCAATTAGCTCAGGAGATCCTGCTGCTTCCCCTTCTCTTGGGTCCATGTATTCTTCTCTTAGAGTCCTTCTTGTTTCCTATTTCCTTTGGTGATGAGGATTGTAGGCTGGTAATCCTTTGTTCTATGTCTAAAATTCATATATGAGTGAGTACACACCATGTTTGTCTTTTTGTGACTGGGTTACCTCACTCAGGATGTTTTCTTCTACTTCCATTCATTTGCCTGTGAATTTCAAGATTCCATTGCTTTTTGTCACTGAGTAGTACTCCATTGTTAAATGTACCATGAAAGATCTGTACAGTAAGAACTTTGAGTCTTTAAAGAAAGAAATTAATGAAGATACCAGAAAATGGATAGATCTCCCATGCTCTTGGTTAGGTAGGATCAACATAATAAAAATGGCAATCTTGCCGAAAGCAATTTACAGATTCAACATAATCCCCATCAAAATACCAACACAGTTCTTCACAGACCTTCACAACACTCAACTTTATATAGAAAAACAAAAATTCCAGGATAGCCAAAAATACCCTGTACAATAAAGGAACTTCTGGAGGCATCACCATCCCTGACTTCAAGCTCTATTTTAGAGCCATAGTCCTGAACACAGCTTTGTATTGGCACAAAAATAGACAGATGGACCAATTGAATCGAATTGAAAACCCTGATATTAACCCATACACCTAGAAACACCTGATTTTTGACAAAAAGCTAAATTCATACAATGGATAAAAGAAAGCATCTTCAACAAATGGTGGTGGCATAACTGGATGCTGGCAGATAGGAGACTGCAGACAGATCCATATCTATCGCCATGCACAAAACTTAAGAGCAAATGGATCAAAGACCTCAAAATATATTCAGCTACAGTGAACTCCCCAGAAGAGCAAGTGGGAGATACCCTTGAACTAATGGTACAGGAGACTGCTTTCTAAACATAACACCAGTAGCACAGACACTGAGATATACTATTAATGAATGGAACCTCCTGAAACTGAGAAGCTTTTGTAAGGTAAAGGACATAGTCAGTAAGATAAAATTACAGCCCACAGAATGGGTAAAGATCTCACCAAACCCAAACCTGACAGAGGGCTGATATCTAAAATATACAATGAACTCAAGGAGATAGCCACCCAAACACCAAATAATGCAATTAAAATGTTGGATGCAGAACTAAATAGAAAATTCTCAACAGAGGATTCCAAAATGGCTGAAATACACTTAAGAAAGAGCTCAAAATCCTTGGGCATCAGAGAACTCAAAACAACTCTGAGATACCACCTTACACCTGTCAGAATGGCAAAAAGAACCCACCAATGACAATCTATGCTGGAGAGGAAGTGGAGAAAAAGGAGCACCCCTCCATTTTTGGTGGGAGTGTAAACTTGTAAGACCACTTTTGAAATCAGTATGACATTTACTCTGGAAAATGGGAATCAGTCTACCTCTAGATCCAGCAATTCCTCTCTTGGGCATATACCAAAAAATGCACATTCATACAACTGGGACTTATGTTCAACTATGTCCATAGCAGCGTTGTTTGTAATAGCCAGAACCTAAAAGCAAACAAGATGCCCCTCAACTTAAGAATGGACAGTGAAAATGTGGTATTATCCTGCTATTTTCATACTTATAAAACTTAGTAACTTCAGTTACATAGTTTTGAAGATAGATATCCATTTCCAAATCTGTGATACTGATTTGATCAAGTATAGACTGAAAGTGATAGCAAATCCTCTAGACTTGGTCATGACAACACTTCAGAGTTTCTTAACATTTTGATGGGGAAAAGAGAAGATATGGAATTTGAAATATAACATGAATGTCTATAGAAAATTATTTACAACAGTAATAGGAGAAATTATTAGGGTAAACAAATATAGTTTCAGCAGTATAGGCAATAATGGACTAGAATTTACTCACACTATGTATCTATTTTCCAAGAGTAATAATTTACATTTCTGTTTCCATTTTTCTTCATTTCTTCCTGTAATTTTCTTGGTATTTGTTTAGGACCTTGAAATAATGAGATACTGATGTATAAGACAGAAATCATATGGTGAAACTCAACCAAGATTTATTATTTTTTATTTATTGCTTCCAGGTTGAGAAAATTAATAGTATTTGTTTAAACATGTCTATCAGTCACCTACTGATGGCATATGAAAATGAAGATAGCCATTATGATTGGAAACAGTTTTAATTTCCTATGATTGTTGAGGTAAAAAAGAAGAAATAAGCCTTGGGTGATGGAAATCCATCAAGGATGCTTGCCTTTGTTTAGAGACCCAAGTTTACATCACTGCCTTTCTCTATGCCTGCTTCTCTACTGTAGCACACATACTCACTCTTTGACTCCACTGGTCCCACCCAGGTAAAAGAGTATCTCTCCACCCTAAAACTATCAAGTAAATTTCATCTATAAAGCCATTTAATGTAAACTTAGTTATTTCTTGAGTTTTTAGATTATTATTTAAATATTGGTGAGGTCATTTTACTGTCTACTACAAAATCAGGCCGACTACTTGTGCCAAAAATAGTCATATAATTTTAAAATATTCTGGATCAAATTGCTCACTATCACTACGAATGAAATCTCTTTGTCACAGAGAAGTTACTATATTATACATCAATACTAATTTCAGTGAATTTACTGCAAGCTTTACTAATTTACATTCATTCTTCAAATTAATAGAATATAAAAATGGCTGATAAAAATTATTTTTACTCACAAACAATACAATGAATAATGATGTAGTTAAAACTGGGAGGTTCTTTGGGAGAAATATAATTAACCTTTCCAGTTCCATTGTAAGATAGGCATATGTTTATGAAAAATAAATGACACACCTATGGCTGTTTATCTGATCACTAAGTGAATAGACAGAAGAGTTAGGCACTTCTGTTCTACTTGTGATTAAAAAAATGGAGTCCTGAAATGAAGCTAAACTCAATATAAACAACAATTCATGAAGATTCCTCATCATATCTTTCTGTTAACATTTTCTTTTCCTATATGCCTATTTTATTTTGTATATCTCTGAAAGATTATGTTACTAAGATATGAATATAAAATATGTAAGAACAAGAGCTAGAGATATAAGTAGGGTATACAGTGTTTGCCTCATCTGTTGGAGGCCCTGAATTCAATTCCTGACATCACAAAAACAAAAAAATATTCAAAATATCACGATGATTCTGATTATTTAATACAACAGGATTACAGAGATGTCTATGTTCATTTTAGAATTGGCTTTCTACTTCTTTGAAGGAATTAAATATTTGCTTGTGGTCAAATATTTATTTTAAATAATTACTTGAAAAGATAATATCAATGGACCTCATTTCAAATGGCTATATTGAAATGATTATAATTTAAATAGCTCTAGCTTTCTATTTTTAAATGAGACAGGGTCCAAAGTAAATAGTTTGGTTGATATGAACTTGACTTATAATGTTTTCAGAGGGTAAGACACTTACTTCCAAGTTCTGTTTAATTTATCTTTGTGATTTCTGCATGCATTTGATGTTCTTTTGTTTCTGATAAGCTTACCAATTTAAATTGACAGTGATAAATTAATATTATAATTTGGGTCTTTGTGGCTATTGGCTTTGTTCCTCTTGTACGTAAAAGCACGAGTCAAACAGCTCTGTGATGCTGAAAGTCTTAGCAGAGAAGACAACCATTTATTCTGTCACTTCATAATGGCAGCGTTTTATCCTCTGACCCAAGGTCAATTGCATTGTCTTTGGTGAAAGATAGGGAAGTACTGCTAAGAAAGATTTTACTGGGCAGCAAATCTGAATCTGTTTCCTCTGATGAAATGTCAATAGCTTTCTAGGAGAAAATGTAGGTTTTTTTAGAAACAAAGGTGAAATTGCTTTAGAATGTATGTCCACAAATCAGTCCCCTTCAATATAAAACATTGGAGAAGGAAAAATTAAGACGTAATCCAATATGCTGTTATGTTTCCAACTTTTTACTTTAATTCATCAAGCATATTACATTTTCTACAAAAACCAATTTAAAGAAGCATTGATGTTCTTCTAATGGGTTTAGAGACATAAAACATGTAGTAAAAAGTCCAGTGCTATGAACCCAGACATCCTTAAGAATGTATAAAGGATCAGAATCTCAGAAGGCACTTGCTTACCTGACAAGGTGGCCTTCATGCAGTGATAGAAAAGAAATCATAATATGAAAACTATGTTTTAGCTACTTGAGATAATGGAATTCTGCGGATATTTTATGAATATAGTACAAGGTACATTTGTTCTCACACAATTTTCAAATTCCGTCTTTGAAAATTGTGCAAACCTTCATTTTCTCCACTTAAAAATTTAGTGGGTGAAGGGATTAGATCATTAAGGTTTGCATTCATAGCTTGGCAATCTGCTGACAAGTCCAAGATCTGCCTCCAATATATAGTAAATTTAAGGCCAGTTTGGTCACTCTGAAAGTTCCTCTCTCCAAAATAAAACTTTAAAAAGGGTAAGGATACATGCCATTGGTAAGATGCCTGTCTGGCTTGTGTCAGACCCTAGGTTCAATTCTCAGTATTGAATGAAAATGCTACTAATTATAACTCAAGCAAATATAATTTTTATACTTAGAATATTACAAAAATCATTGAACCTCAGATGGCCATATTTTAAGAGGTACAAAGTACTAGATTCTTAAACTCATAGTTACATTCAGAAAATGGTATTGAAAGAATCATGGTGAAGAACTAAGAAAAGAAAATATATAAAAGCAGAACAAAAGAGGATATAAATAATCCTAGATAATCTCTGGTGCCTTGAAAAGGATATGTTTTGGGGATCCAGTAAGGTTTTTGGGCGATTAGAAGTTAGCAGTGAGCCATTGTCCCTTAGGACATGAGTACAAACAGTATGATCATCCCTAAGAAAAACCTAGAGGTAATGAAAGATCATTTGAAGCTCTTATAGTATGTAAGAGTGATTATGGGCTTTTTGTCTTTGGAAATTCTGATGTTAGGAGCTGCCTGAGAACCAGTAATATAACCTAATATACTTTCTTATGAAAATATCTGGAAATGGTGGATCTTCTGTCATTAAAATATGGTAGTAATAAAGGATTAGATCAAGACAATGACACAGAACAAAAATAAATGTTTGTCTCTCTGTAGCACCACTCAGATCCCAAGTAAGTTGAATATTTACATGGAAGTAAAAAAAAAGAAAATAAATGAACCAAAATATTATACAGAACAGCCAACCAGAACTTCCTAGAAAGAAATACTGTCTTACTGGTCACCAGTATTAAGACGTAAGGTATGATGATATCATATTCATCAGGTCTTGTGTCTTGGTACTTTACAATGGAAGAAGGCAAGGAAGACCCATTCAAGGCTTCTGAGTCCAGACAACCTTGCTCCCAAATGACTGTAGATCTGAATACCATGAACAATCAGGCTAAAAGTTCTTCAGATTTGTACACCTGCCTCAAGAGAGTCTTTGATTTATCTTTGTTTCATCTTTTTTTTTGTTGTCTGTTTTGTTTTGGATTGTTTGTTTTGTTTCTTGAGACAGGGTTTCTCTGTGTCCCTTTGGCTGTCCTAGAACTCAGTCTGTAGACTAGGCTGGTGCTGAAATCAGAGTTCTGCTTGCCTGTGCCTCTTGAATGCTGGGATTAAAAGAATGCACCACCATAACCCTGCCCATGTATTTTGTTTATTGACAGGTTTACCTGGGCTTCAAAGTGCAGCATGTTGTCATAGATCCATATTATTTTAAAGAAACTGTTTCCAGGTATGAGTTCTGAAATGAGAATCACACAGACAGTCGTTTCATAGAAGTCAAAATCATCATAAGCCTAATGTTGCTTACTCTTTTAACTAACTGTGCCTGAAAACATCCATATCTGCCGTAAAGTATACCATTGGATATTGTGCTTTTCCAGGAAGCTAATGAACTATTCCTCTCCACCACCTAGGTAAGTTTATATTTGATTCTAGTCTTACATTTCAGACTGTGAAATGATGGTTAAAGTAAGTTTTCCCCATGAAGGTTAATGTATTGGCTGGTTTTGTGTGTCCTCTTGGAACAAGCTAGAGTTATTTGTGAGGAAGGAGCCACAGCTGAGGAAATGCCTCCATAAGATCCAGCTGTAATACATTTTCTCTATCAGTGGTCAATGTGTGATGTCCCAGCCATCTCTGCGCTGGTAGTCCTGAGTTCTATAAGGAAGCAGAATGGGCAAGCCAGTAAACAGCACTCCTCCATGGCTTCTGCATCAGCTCCTCACTCAAGAATGCTGCCCCATTTGAGTTCCTGTGTCCTGACTTCTTTTGGTGATGAACAGCAAATGAAGTTTTAATCCAAGACACTCTTTCCTCCCCAACTTCCTTTTCAGCCATGGTGTGTTTTTCATAGCAATAGAAACACTAAGAAACTTAAGTATTTTTCTTCAGGTACATCTGTGGCATTATTAGTATAACGACAATGATGAAAAATTAGAGGCGATCATTGTAATTCTGAAAGCACATAGCTGGAGATTAAGAAAAGATCTAGAAAGAAACAGTAGCCTGTCACTGCACATAAGATCCTATTATATCTTATATGACTATTTTTACTACTATAGGTAGAAACATTCACTTATAATCTCTATCTTAGTGATTCAGGTCGAGGAAGAGATATTGTTATTAGTAAAAAGAGCATATAAAGAAGCAACTATAAAATGTCAAATATTTTGTCTTTCATATAAAGTGTCTTTTCATCTGGCACTACCCATACATCTCAACAGACATGACCAAGGGAGCAGAACATAGTGACGTCAGGGGTGATGGTGGTTCTTCTCCAGTTCCTGTCAATATTATTCCCAGTGATTTAGTGACAAGGTATTTGTCTTTTGTCCTCATGTCAGTTAGGTTCACTTTCTCCAGAGGCCTTTCTATGAAAGAGAAATACATGCAGCCAGATAACAGCCAAGTGATATCTTTGTACAGCAAGTTGAAACTGTCATTTGCCTTATGTCATTGAATTAACTGCCAGAGAAGCAAGCTGCTGTACTTGCTAGGGTGAGGAATACTGATATCAACAATAAGATATTTTGGTACAGTACCATATAATATAAGACACTAAAAACATGTCCAGAAAGTAGAAAATACAGTAGAATGTAATTAATAAAATAAAATTCTTCCATAATTAAAAATTCATTGAGTATAGTCTGTTAAAAACTTTCCAACTTGGTTATATCTTTGACCTACACTTTGATAATACTCAATATTCATAGTTTATGCTCATTCCCATAAAGGGTATTTAATATCTAAATAGGTAATGCCAATAATACACAAGTTACATTGTCTAAGTTGTCACATGAATTGTATATAAAACTTCTGGATCTGAGGCTAAATTTGATAATTCTTTGAATTTATCTTTGAAAATGTATCTATGATAATGTAATACCATTTTCTTGTTGCTAGAAATAAAAACTAAGGCATTATAATATCTATGATAAGAAAGATGAGAAAAGAATGCAAAAATAATTGATTAAATATTTGTCTCCAATGTATTTACTCCTTCCTACAGGTCATTAAAAGCTGTTATTTATGTAATGCAAATCAGCTGAAAAAGATCAAAAGTTACTGAGGAAATTTCATGCATAACTATAATCAAAGCAAAAGGGTAGAGATGAACTACTCTTTGCACTCACAGGAATAAAATCAGTGAGGAGCTTTGCCTTTGTGATGAAATGTCAATATGTCAGTTGATGAGCAAGGATGACAAGTGTACTGACCATTGCTAGAACCACGCTAACTCAGTTCATTAAATGTATTCAGCTACTGAAGCTTAGGCCATGGGATGGATGCCCCTGTGTTCTTTATATTTCCTAATTGCCAGCACATGAAATAATTTACAGAATTCAGACTGGAAATATAGGCATTCAATCGAGTTAGGCATCCTAATTAGGACAGCCTTTACCATCAGAGACAAGTGTCTCCTTCACTTAATTTTATATGGAAGTTTCTTACAGTTCGTTTGATTTCCTACCTTTCAAATAACTTCTTTCTTCTAATTTGTATTTTAGCATGCTAATATTAGCACTAAATTGGTTCATTAATAAGAATGACAAGGTCTTCAACAACAAGGGCCCATTCTCTCTACCTCTCTTGGAATACCAGGAGTTATGTTGGTAATCTATATTGTTTGGGAGTCCCTTGGACTTCCCTGACTAACTAATCAAAAGGATGTTTCTCATGTCTTCTAATAGGGTTTTGACTAGTGTATTGTTCTTTTTTAATTTAAATTAAAATAATCTTAATTTACATACAAGCTCAGTTCCCACTCCCTCCCATGTTCCCGTGTTCCCCACTAACCCCTATCCCTTCACTGTCTACTACCCAGGGAGGGTGAGGCCTCCCATGGGGGAATCATCAAAGTCTGTCACATCATTTGGGACAGGGGCTAGCCCCGAGACCACTATGTACCTAGGCTGAAAGAGGAGCCTTCCATGGGGAATGGATTCTCAAAGTATGTGCACTACGGATAAATACTGGTTCCACCGCCAGAGACCCCATAGACTGCCCTGCCCTCCCAACTGACACCCATATTCAGGGCGCCTGTTTTTGTTCTATGCTGGCTCCCCAGCTTTAGTCTATAGTTCTTGTAGGGACTTTTTGAAATAAAATCTAACACGATTCCCTTAGGCCTTATCAAACAGTTTGGTATTATTTGTGCCCTCTCCTCCTTGGGTAATGACCTCCCTCCCTTCCTCCTATTATTCTATTTGCAAGTTTGTGTCATCTGTGTTCTGTTATTCCCTTTCCAACCTCCCTCATCTCTCACCTATGTTCCCTGTATACTTTACCAGTTTCTGTGGTTAATATATGTTCTATACTCATAAATGAGGATTTGCAGCTGGGAACAGCAGATGAGAGGACTTAAGGTGTTTGTCTTTTGGGGTCTGGATTACATCACTCAATGTAGGTCCATTCATTTACCTTCAATTTTCACATTTCCTTACAGTCAAATAATATTCTGATGGAGGAGTACCTTCTGTGTATATGTTTGTCTTATTGGTTGATAAATAAAGCACTGTTGGCCAATAGGGAAGCAAGATAGGTGGGGCTAGGAGTGGAGGAATGTGTGAAATGTAGTAAAGAGGAGAGTTGCCATGTGTTCCCAGGAAGACAAGTGCATAAGGCCGGCATCCTCCGTAAGATAAGTCCTTATAAAAATATATAAATTATTGATAATTAAGACTGACTTAGCAAATAAAAAATCCTAGTCATTGGCCATCAGCATTTTAACTAATATTAACCTCTTTGTGTTACTTGGGGGCCCTAATGTGGTGGTGGAACTCAGGTGGCTGGCAGAAAGAGTCATTGTTACAATATTCTGTTGTGTAATGTACAATGTTTTCATTATTCCTTCATGTTGAAGGATATTTAGTTTTTTTCTATTTCCTGGATTATTAGGGCATGCATTTCAGATTATTGAATCTGGATCTCACCTGAAAGCCCTTTTCCTTTTTTGTAGCTTTGTAACTCCAAAAAATATTATGCAAATGGGAGTTTCCCACTTAAAAAGCATAATTTCTCCCCTGTGGAGTGAGTCTTAAATCCAATGAAACAACTGTTGTGTGCCAAAAGTATGAGTGCCACTTCTTATACCTATATGTATATCTTATAAAAATAACAGTATTCCATGTTCTGTCAATATTTAAGTTGGGTAGGAAAGTTTACTCTGGCTTCTGTAACAAAGATCTTATCTACATTCTAAATCATTCCTTAATTTCACAGATAAGTGTAGTTACCATTCCTCTCAGAGAAACTTCTCTTCACAGCTAGTACAATTACCACAGACCACAAGTGAGCACAACACACACACACCACACACACACACACACACAAAGAGAGAGAGAGACAGAGAGAGAGAGAGAGAGAGAGAGAGAGAGAGAGAGAGAGAGAGAGAGAGAAAGGAGAGACACATAGACAGAGAAAAGCAACCCATCATGGGAAATACAAATAAAATAGATATATCTCCATCATTGTACCTATAGTAGCTATGGCTCAGTGAATATCATTGAAGAGGGAGTAGAAAGATATTAAGAGTCAGAATACCAGGAAGTGTAAAAATATGAAAGCCTCCATGAATTTGAACAATGGTCATGTTTATGTGGAAGATAGAAATTTTTTGTGTGGTCCCACCTCTAGACATAGAACTATTGATAACTAATGGCTGCTGGGAGAAGGATAATTCACCTCTCCCAGGGATGAGCCCCTTTATTGGTTGTCCAATGCAGAGTGGCCATCCTTGAAACCATAAACACTCAAATAAAAAGCAAATAAGCAAAAAATCTCAGCAGGTGGTATTCATTTATATTTGTGTGCACACATACACACACAACTATAATCAGTGAAAAAGTAGCTATTAGCTTGAGAGGTGGGGGCATGGGAAGTGTATGAGGGAGAGTATTTGGGAGGGATTCTAGAGAGTGATGGGAGCTGGAAGATATGTAATTCTATTTCAATTAAAAATGGCCTAAATTTCATGAGTTTCCCTACAGTTCATGAGTCTTGGTTCAGCTGTCTCTGTAGATTTCTTCATCATGATCTTGGCTTCCCTTGCTCATATATTCCCTCCTCCCTCTCTTCTACTGGATTCCCAAAGTTTTGCCTGGTTCTTGGTTGTGGATCTCTGCATCTGGTTCTATCACTTACTGGATGAAGGCTGTATGAACTCTAGACTTACAACTGTGGAGACTCCAGGGGACAAACTAGGACCAATATATGTAGGAGAGAGTTGTGAAACTTGGACTAGTTGAGGGTCCCCTGGTAGTAGGAACAAGATACAAATCTGGCATATGAGCTAACTTGTTGGAGCCCAATCCCTATGGTGGGATGCCATGGTCATCCTTATTGCATGGAAGAGGGTGGGGCCCTGCCCCAAATTATTGAGTCACACTGTGTTGACTCCTCATGGGCCCCTTACCTGTGGGGAGGAATGACTGGAGGTGGGCTGGTGCGGACACTAAGGAGGTAGAAGGAGTGGGAGGAGGTGTGAGAGGGAGAACTGTGAATATAATATTAAATGAAATTAAAAATAAAAATAGAAAGTTCATAGTATCTTATAATCAAATCAAGAAATTCTCATTGTCTCTTTCAAGCTCTCTGTATGGGGTATTTGTGATGAGCTTCTAAGTTTATGGACTTATATCATTTAAAGGTCAATTTTGCTCTCATTTCTTTCTTACTCATCACCTTATTAATATTTTGTTGAGATGACATCTCTCACTAAATTTGAAACTTCCTGCTTTAGCTAGGATCCATGGGTACTCTCCTGCCTAGCAACTCAGTACTGTGGAAATATATTGTTTATGATTTGATAAAGGTTTCCTGAAGATCAGAATACAAAGCCAGCCACAATTATAAAGGCCAGGCAGTGGTGGCACACTTTTAATCCAGCACTTTGCTGACAGAGGCAGACAGATCACTAGTAGTTCAACACTACTGTGGGCTACCCAAGATTGCATCAGTCTAAAAGAGAAACAGAGATCACACCTTTGATCCCAGCTCTTGGGATCGCACAACTTTAATCCCAGTACTAGGGAGGTAGAGACAGGGCTGATATGGTTGGACTGAAAAAGGAATAGTGGAGGAGGAGACAAGAGCTCAGAGCATTCAGTCTGAGGATTTGTAGGGACAGGATTGCCCCTTTGGTCTGAGGGTTTAGTAGAGGCAAGAAGTCTCTCTAGTGGCTGGCTCCTCTGCTTCTCTGACCATTCAGACTTTGCTCTGATACCTAACTCTGGGTTTTCATTATTCATGCTACACAGTACTTAGGTTATGGATGTGATTATACCTGTGGCTAAATCTGTTTTGATTTTATGGATTTATTTCTAAGGCCTTCATGGACACCAACTCCTACAGTGGTAGCTGGAGTTTTAATAACACATGTGTTCTGGGATAGGCATCCACTCATGCATGGTATTTTCAATCATTGTCTTTTTAAAAAGTGTTTTAAATTAACTTATAAAGTGCATGCTTCTACCTGACTTCATACATCACTAGTTCTGTTAAAATTCCTCTGCATCCCACCTTATGCCCATATTCCCTCTCATCCTTGTTTATACACAAACCTACCCAGAATTTCCTGTCACTATTTTCTGTAGCAGATTTGATCCACTCTCCCCAAACTCTTAATGCCTCTTATTATCCTGCTGTAATTCCTTTAGTGCTTCTAGGTTTCAATGCACATTTTCCAAGTTAAATAACTCTAAAAAACATGAAGCTATAATCTCTATACCAGATCTAATATTTGGCATTGACTTTTTGGAGCTTGCTTATTGTACTCAGTACAGCACTTTCCAGAACTGATTTTTTTTTAACATAATAGGCAACAGACACAATAAATAAAATAAGGCTTAAAATCCTCCTAGAAAGTTTCAAGCATAGAGTTATACAGTGGCCCACTCTCATGAATTTGTTCTTCTGACTAGCAATGGAAAAAGAATTAGTTAACCTGGGCAATTCTACAAAATGCACATTTCTGTGTTCCCATCATTCTCTTGAGTCATTTTCTTCATGAGTGTAAAGTAAGAATATATTAGTTTAACATAAGTCTTTATTAGTGCAACTATGCAACTGAAAGGTCATTCCAGGATGATAAATATGATGTTACATCATTTTCTTCTCAGTGTGACATGACCATCTTAAGTTTCTTTGATGCAAATTCTGCAAAGATTTCCACTATTGCTATTTCCCACTCTACACTCTACTTAATATTGAGCTCTGGCATCTGATTTTTTTGCTTCCATTACCTTTATGGAATTGGTTGTGGTTTTTAGTGTTGATTAGTTTATGTATAATTTTGGATATCTATTTTAAGGCTATTATCTGAACCTGGAATATTTTAGAATATTTTATGGATAATTTTACTCCTTTTAAATATAAAGTCATTATCAATGTTTTTTGAATAGTTTTTAGCTCTACCACATGTGGTCCCATTTCTAAGTGATACTTGCTTCATTTGCAAATGCCTTTTTTTCTTTCTTTATATTGTCAGTGCATGGGGTGCAAACCCATTATCAGAGCAAATGGAAGTGATAACTGCAATGTGAATCCTTTTATAGACATATTAGGTGACTTATTTTATAATAAGTTTTTTGCCAATTTCTCTTACACACACACACACACACACACTCATATATATATATATATATATATGTATATATATATGTATATTTGACTTGTTATAGATAGATGATTGATACATGATAGATATATAGTAAATACACAAATATGCAGAGAGGTGGATAAATAATGTAAGTCTACACACGTTTCATGACATGTGTATTTTCTTTAATAAAGATATGAGGTTTAAATTTATAATTTTGGTTGCTGGATTACTTTTTCTTTGGATAAACACATTATCAGTAGAAAATTTCCCATGGATTATGTCTCATAATTTGCCAAACTATAGACAAGAATATGAAAGATAATTTTGCATCATACATTTTTGATTCTGTGTAAATAAATTACAAAAACTAATGTTAAAGTTAAATAATTAAAATGATTTAAAATTTTTTCAAGGCACAAAGCACCCATGTTTGCTCCTCTTCACTGAAGTAATTTTTGATTCTTCAAAAATGTATTTCTTTTTGGCTTAACCTTTCTTTATTCTAAATAAGAAATTATCATTTTCAACAATTGAAATAAACTTACTTTCCCACATGATCCAAGCTGGCTAAATCTTGCTTAACTAATCCTGCTTCTGAAGCACCTGCCCAAGAGCTCCCACCCAACAATGAGTGCTTTATAACATTCACTGCACACCTCGACTGTATGTGTTCCTCTACAGTACAACAATATTAAATTCAGGCTTTAAAACTAAAATTGAGTTTCTGCTTCCCTCTGGCTAGAGAATATGTATTTCAACAATGCCAAAAGTCATTTATACGGCTGATGAGGCAGCTCAGTGGATAAAGGAGCTGTTCATCAACTCTAAGGTCATGGAATGGATCCCCAGGGCCTGCTTAATGAGAGGTGAGAACCTCCTTCTGAGATTTGTCCTCCAACTTCTACCTGAAAACTATTGGCAAACATGCATGTTATACCACACACACATACACACACACACACACACACACACACACACACACACACACACACACACACATAAATATAATAGGAAACAGCTCTGTGGTAGACTCTTACATATCTGAACGTTTATCTTTTCACATTCATTTATAATTTTCTAGAATAATTTACACAATGCAGACTGTTTTACACACTGTAAAAAAAATACTTGCCTTTAATTTTTGCTACTTCGAAAGTTTTAATAACTTAATTTGTAATTAGGAAATATGTCTTGAAAAGTAATGCTGATGAAAATATAAATATACTGGATGAAGAAAGGAATAAACCCTTCACATGGTTTGCTTATCTGATAAATTTACTTATCTCTATCATTCTACATAGCTAATCAGATGCAAATATGCAGCTTCAATTATCTGCCAGTTGATGTTGGTGGAATGGATTATTTTATAACAAACTGGGAAAATGAAAGCATTAAATGGCAAATAAAATGCAATGTCTCTACAAAGCTGCTTTGCAGGCATTATCTAATATATGCACACACTCATGTTAATTCATTTTAGTTCCTCTACACAAACAGTTTTTATAGGATTTATGTGCATTATGCTATTTATGAAGCTTAATGCAATTCAATGTAATAAAGTATTTGCATTTCAACAGGGTCATTAGTAGGTTTTATGCCAAGAAGTCCACATAGCTATGCAAATCCTGGGCCTCTTTACAGTCTCTGGACAAGATACTTCATGACCTGAGCCGCAGGACTGGATGGCACTTAACTCTCTCAGATATGACACATTTGCAAAATAAAAGCCTGAGTGTTTTGTGAAAGTAATATCTCTACATTTCTTATTCCCTGTTGAATTATCATATAAATTTCCTTTACACCATTTTATCACATAATGAACACAAACTTAATCCTTTCAAATGATCACAACCTGTCAGGTCATTGTCCCCATTGTCTCCTTACTCTGTTTCCTGGATAAATGTACCTTAGATTAGTCTTTTAAATATAAATTCTTTGCTTATTTCTACATTAGCTGCATACTAGATAAGTTGAATTTTACTTTCCAAATCTACTAGTGACAATGTTGGCTTTCTGTCTTAGCCAACCTGTATACAGATATTTATTTATGTTATTTACAATCTTCCTTCTCACTTTGATTCCTTTTCTCATAGATCCTGTTAGCAACTTTTTGCTGCCATCTTCTCTTTGCAAGTATTCTTTATAATCCTTTGGTTTGTTTAACTCCTTTTCTTGTATGTCAGTAAGAGAGTTATTCCATATCTGAAATAATTACTTTTTCTTTTCTCATTCTCCCAAGATTGACATTCACAGTTTTGTGGCTTTTTTTCTTTTACTGAGTGTATATAATTGTGTGTGTGTGTGTGTGTGTGTGTGTGTGTGTGTGTGTGTGTATGTTCAAGTAAGTGAATGAAGACATGCCTTTCTACAGCTTTTAAACAGAGGTCAGAGGACAAATATGGGTGTCATTTCTTGGTTCCAACCTTGTTCTTAGGCAGGATACCATTCTTTTTATATTATATATTTTTATATATTATATTTTTATATAAAAGAATATTCTTTTTATATATTACATTCTTTTTATATAAAAATATATTCTTTTTATATTATATTATATTTATTTTTATATTGGTTGTCCCGAGGTTGTAGACCTGCAAGCTCCTAGGGAGTTCACTCTTTGGGCCTCTGCTGTAGGCGCCTTTGGATTACAGATGTGTTCCAATCCAATCTTGGAGTTAATTTGGTGGATTTAAATTCAGGTCTCCATTTAGTTCTGCACCCCACATTTTAATTTCATTGGCGTTTTAGTGGCTAGCTTCTTGAGTTCATTGTATATTTTGGAAATCAAGACTCTGTTGCTGAAGATCTTTTCCCATTTTGTGGGCTGCTGTTTTGTTTTGTTGACCATGTTCTTTGCCTTACAGAAGCTTCTTCGTTTCAGGCAGTCTCATTTATTAATTGTCAATCTCAGTGTCTATGCTAGTTGTGTGAAGTTCAGTAAGTGGTCTCCTATACCAATTCATTCAAGGGTACCTCCCACTTTCTTTTCTAAGAGGTTCAGTGTGGCTGGATTTATTTTGAGGTTTTTGATCCATTTGGACTTAAGTTTTGTGCATGGCGATAGTAAGGATCTATCTGCAATGTTCTACATGTCTGAATCCAGTTATGACAGCACCATTTGTTGAAGACACTTTGATTTTTCCATTGTAAAAATTTAGCTTCTTCATTAAAAAATCAAATGTTCTTAGGTGTGTGGGTTACTATCAGGGTTTTCAATTCAATTCCATTGGTCTATCTGTTTACTTTTGTTCCAATACCCAACTGTTTTCAGAAGTATAGCTCTATAATAGAGCTTGGAGTCATGGATGGTGAAATTCCCTTATTGTACAGGGTTGTTTTGGCTATCCTGTAATTTTTGTTTTTCTGTGTAAATTTGACTATTGTTCTTTCAAGGTCTATGAAGCATTGTGTGCTTGGAATCTTGATTGGGATCGAATTGAATCTGCAGATTCAATAATGCCATTTTTATTATGTTGATCCTACCTATCCAGGAACATGGGAGATCCTTCCATTTTCTGATATCTTGTCTATTTTTTTCTTTAAAGACTCAATGTTCTTAATGTACAGTCTTTCACTTGTTTAGTTAGTGTTAACCCAAGATATTTTATGTTGTTTGTGGATATTGTGAAGGGAGATGTTTTTCTGACTTCTTTCTCATTACATTTATCATCTGTATATAGTAGAGCTACAGATTTCTTTGAGTTATTTTTGCATCCTGCCACTTTACTGAAGGTTTTTATTAGCTGTAGGAGTTGCCTGGTAGCTTTTCAATCACTTATGTAGACTATCTTATAATCTGTAAATAGTGAAAATTTGACTACTTCCTTTTCAATTTTTATCCCTTGAGCTAAATTTATTGTCTTATTGCTCTAGCTAGAACTTGAAGTACAATGTTGAAGAGACATGGAGAGAGTGGGCAGCCTTGTCTTGTTCCTGATTTTAGAGGAATAATGTTGAGTTTACAGGAATATAAAAGGGCTGAAAGACCCATAAGAAAGTACGCAATGTCCTTAACTATCAGGGAAATACAACTAAAAACAACTCTGAGATACCATCTTACACTGGCCAGAATGACTAAGATCAAAAACACCAATGACAGTCTATGCTGGAGAGGATGTGGAGAAAAAGGAACAATCCTCCATTGGTGGTGGTAGTGCAAAATCAGTATGGTGATTTCTCAGGAAAATGGGAATCAGTCTACCTCAAGATCCAGCAATTCCTCTCTTGGGCATATAGACAAAGAATGCACATTCATACCACAAGGACATATGTTGAACTATGTTCATAGCAGTGTTGTTTGTAATAACCAGAATCTGAAATCAACCTAAATACCCCTCAACTGAAGAATGGATAGAGAAAATATGACACATTTATACAATGGACTACTGCTTAGAAGAAAAAAGCAATGAAATCTTGAAATTCTCAGGCAAATGGATGGAGGTAGAAGAAACAATCCTGAGTGAGGTAACCCAGTCACAAAAAGACAAACATTGTATGTATTCACTCATATATGGATTTTAGACTATAGTTATCAGACTATAACCCACATCACCAGAGGAACTAGGAAACAAGGAAGACCCCAATTGTACAATGCATGTTCCCCCAGAGAAGAGGAGGGGACAGGATCTCTTGTACTAATTAGGAGCATGGAGGTAGGTGAGAGGGATATGGGAGAGCGAGGGGGGAAGAGGAGGGGAAAGATGGAAATGGGGGAGAAGGATGGTTGAGTCAGGGCAAGAATGAAAGAGAGAAGGATGAGAGATACCATAGTAGGGGTAGCCATTATATGTTGGAGGAGAGATCTGGCACTAGGGAGATTTCCAGAGATCTACAAGGATGACAGCAACTGGCAATTTAAGCAGTAGTGTAGAGACTACACTAAATGCATTTCCCCTATAATGAGACTGATAACTGCCTTATATGCCATCCTAGAGACTTCATCCAGTGGCCGATGGAACCAGAGGCAGACACCCATAGCTAAACACTGAACTGAACTCTGGAATCCAGTTGCAGAGAGGGAGGAGTGATGAACAAAAACGTCAAGACTTTGCTGGTAAAACCCACAAAAACATGTGACCTAAACAAGGGAGAGCACATGGACCCCAGACAGATGGCTGAGAGGACAGCATGGGACTGATCCAGACCCCTGAATGTGAATGTCAGTGAGGAAGAAGCCTTGGCACTCTATGGGGCCTCTAGTAGTGGGTCAGTATTTATCCCTGGTGTATGAAAGCACTTTGTGGCCCCATCTCAGCCTGGAATCACAGGGGAGGGCCTAGACCCTGCCCAGGATGATATGACAGATTTTGGGTATCCCCGATGGAGGTCCTTAGCCTCCCTGGGGAGCAAAGAGGGGATGGGTGGGGGTTGATGTGCGCAGGGAAGGAGGAGAGGGAGAGGGATCTGGGATTGACATGTGAAGCAAGCTTGTTCCTAATTTGAACTAATAAATAAAAAGAAAATTCAGCTTTCCATGTTTTCATATCAAACATTTTACACAGTGAGTCTTTATCCACTTTACACACTTCTTTAGGTGTAATGATGTTTAATGACCTCAGAATATCCCTGAAACTCACACAGTCTTTGAAATAGATATTCACCTATTCATCATTATTGCTTTGCATGAAAAGCAATTCTTATCTAACATTCCATAGCAAATTCTCGAATTCTTCTTCCCAAAATACATTCACTCTAGTTATCACCATCTTTATACAAGGAACCACATTTGTATAACTCCTCTTTCTTTTCCCACAATACCTACTAAAGAATATAGTCCTGCTGATCTTCCATCTAACATATATCACAGACAAAACTTTGTTTGCCTTGGCTGTAATACCAAAGAAATGTCGATGCTCATTTTATTGTGACTGCTGCACGAACAGTCTTAAAAATTCATCCCACTTTTACATTGCCTCTTCACAAACACTAGCACATGCTTTTATGCTCAGTATCAGCACCCATTTTTCTCTTTCCTCTTCTCCAAAGGAACTCTGGAATTTCATGATGTTCACTGCCAGTGGGCATAAAGGTAAGGGAATTTCAAAAATGTAGTATGCTTGGCTTCCTAAGACCCAAGAAGAATGCACAATTACAGGATACAGTTTCCCATAAAACATTTTTTTCATAATACTTTTATTGATCATTTGGGAATTTCACATCATGAACCCTGAGCACTCTCAGTTCCCAGTCCTCCCAGGTCTTCCAGACATGCCTGGGAACTCCTCCCTCACTCACAAATTAAAGAAGAAGGGAAAGGAAAAAATGCCCAATTTCTGTTAACCCTATACTCACTGGAGCATGGTCAAACTCTCAGCAGACAGCCCCTTAAAGATAACTGACTCCTTCCCTACCTGCACCCCTAACAGAAGCCATCAATATAGAGAGCTACATTTCAATATCATAATCACAAATTTTAAGATTTTTCTTCAATGGCTCTCTGTTGAGGCTGTTACCTTGGAGTGGGGAATGTAGTGGGTTTCACAGAAACTTTGTATGTCTCTCTCAAATGTTCATTTGCAGTCATCAATACTATGGCGAAAATAGATTCCTTGCCCTTTACAATCATCAGGTACACTAAGAAATATTCATCTCCATCCTTTAGGAAGCATCAGCTACTGGTATCTCCTTAAGTAGATGCTGAATTCCCCTTGATGGACCAAATTTTGTGCATATTTTGTGAGCATAACCATTTCATAAGTTCATTAGTCATGCTATGTCCAGAAGACACTGGGTTACTGACATATTCACAAAATCTACCTCTTACATTCTTTCTAACCTTTCTTCAATGATTTTTCTCAGGCCTTGACATACAAGGAAAATTATATAAATGGTCTACTTTAGATTGATTACTGTACAATTATATATTCTTCACACTTTGACTAATTCTATGTCTCTGTGTTAACTATCATCCAAGACAAAAAAAAAAAAACCCAAAAAACGATTAATCAAATTTATGTGAAAAAATAGTCAATTTCATTTTATTAATCTTCTTGAAAACATGTCAGATTCGCAAAACAACAGTAGTAGATTGCCTCCCCCAAGACGTACGACCCTTCTGAACACTTTCTTTGAACCAGGTTTGGAGTAGCAGGCATATACTCTCTCCTGTGAAGTAGGCCTCAAAACTTATCAGAAAGAAGTAGATGCCCCCATAACAGTCATGCCAGTACTGCAGCAGTGGACAGATCCTGCCCAGTGTTCAGTAACAAATCCACATGTAGGTTAAGACTGGTGGCTGAAAAATATTCTTCCCCAACAGCCTGGGTAGCACTTCTGTTATTCTGGAATTTAGTCACCTTCGAGAAAGCATTTGTCCAGCTCAGCTTCAGCTTCATTTCTCTGTTTCCTGAAGCCATATTTTGTTAACTAAGATAGATGGAAATGAATCCTGTATCATTTTGGGGATATTCTGAGGCTTCTGTCATTGACAACATAAAGGCAGACATTCCAAAGTTAGGTCTGAGGATTTCATCTAATAATCCATGTCTTCTGGGAGTAATAAACATCCACTCATGCAGGGATGCTGTCTGTGTTTCTGTGTGTGTGTGTGTGTGTGTGTGTGTGTGTGTGTGTGTGTGTGTGTGTGAAAGTGGGTATAGGTGTCGCGTCCACCCTTGACCAGCAAGAACAACGCAACACCGAGGAATCTTCTTCAACACAGTTTAATCGGGAACTTGCTTTACAGTGAAATGGCGGCCCTGGGTCGAGGGAGACGGGGCCTGATATAGTCTACATCTACCAATCACCTAACCCTACGTGGTGAGCCAGCATTGGTTGTCTCCAAGCATAATTAAGAGGATACATGACCTTTACCAAATTAGGAGTTGTTACCACAGAAAGCACTCACTGTCAGGCTGGCAGAAGGCGGAAACCGGTGCCATCTTTTGGGTGCGGTACTTTGCAGCTCCCAACATATAGGTATATACTTACACACAATTTTTAGTTTTCTCTGAAGCGGTTTAGAAGAGTATTGCAGCATAAAGTTTAGGGAGAAATGAGCCTATAAATAGTTTTGCATTCTCATTCATGCATTTAGTTATGATCACGTAGATCAGTATCCATCATTCATATATACAGGAAAAGTAAAATAAGCTGATTCACTTGAAGATCATCATTATTATCATTAATGAAAGACAGACATATCCGAATTGATTTGATTCCTTTGTGTTTTATGGAACACTTGATTTTAATACCGGACATAATTATAGAACTATAATATAAATTAGAGTAACTTTGTTGAAACCTAAGGAATATATCTGAAGCAAAACCACATATGTAAATGAACCCCCACCCCCCAAAAAAATACAAAGCAGAAAGTCAAAAGAAGGAACTCACATTCAGCAATAGAATCTGTCAGCAATTCTCTACTCAATTCCAAATAAGTGAAGTTCTCAAATAGTTCCATTAAGATATACTTTGCTTTTCAAAGCCATAACATCACATAAGAAATAGAATTCCCCAAGTACAGTTCATGTACTTTTATTCATGGTAATCCTTTCATATTCTCTATTCTATTTCAAATGTCATTACCATAATCCCTTAAATGTTTTTGACTTTAGCTTCTTATAATATCTTGGAATAACAAGTGAACATTTTAAACAAAGGATATCTCCAACTTATGATTAGATGAGAAATTGATTGTCAAATAGATTCTCCTGATGTATTCATATATTTTCTAGTTTACATACCTATCAAGTATTAAAATTTCTCCCATTTTAAAATGTACTTTGAGTGGCAGTGTTTTGTCTTTTTACCTATTTCAACAAGAATTCTCTTTTAACCTGGATGACATTATTATTCCTGTATTTCTAGCTTTGATTTCTTTCATTTGTTAAAAGGCCCTCAAATGCTTTGATCTTTTTTTTGCTTGTTATATGAAGAACTTAGTCTTTTTATTTGTTATCTTCACCTGTGTCTTCCACTTTCTTATTTTTCCATTTTCCCTAATCTCTTCATTTCAAACTAAGCTTTGTTTTGTCGTTATTATTTTTAGAATGACACAGACCCATGGTTCTATGGCATTATGCAGAAATGGTTTGATTATTAAAATAGAGTATTATCTTTACAAATATTTAACAGCAAGCCTGGTGGCATCAACATTAATGCAATATTGCAGTGTATAACATATCAAATTTTGTTTTTATTAGAAGTTCTGCTGATGCTGATAGATTTGTATATAAAAAGAGTTGAAAGGGTTTTTCACTACTATATAATAAAAGTAAGTAATCACGAATCGAATGCATGATAGGCACTTAAAAATATATATAATAAACTTAATAATTATGTGTACTATAAAAGCAATGTCATTTGAAAATTAGTAATTCATGTCAGAATTAAGATAGTTTAATCAAATACCTAAAAGTAAATAACATTACTGTTGAAGATTCTATATTCTAATTTATTTGCAAAATATAATTTACAACTTCCATAATGATTTAAATTTTCTGAATTTTTCTTGTTATAAAACTCAGGTGATAATAACACTGTAACAATGACATTTTCTGATATATTTATTAGTGAAATAAGAAATTAATCAAATAAAGGAAATACAAAAATATTCAAATTTACCATAAAGCTAAAAGTTTGCCTTTGAAAATATTAGTAATACTATAAAACTGGATATATTAGTTAGTACTGTAAATATGGAATGTACAAAGTAGTCAACACAGAATTTCCTAAATGTATATACTAATCAATTTTTATGTATTTATGCATAAACATACATAGTGCATAATTTTGAGGTACAATTTTGAAGGACATGTACTTAATTAAAATTGATTTGAAAAGTAGCAGATTCTGAGTAATTCAAAATGTCATTACAGGAATCAAAAAAATTTAAAGAATGTTAACCATACATATTATTTTATAATGAAAGACTTTTCAAGTGCAAGTATCATGAGCTGAGTTCACATGCCCAGGATCATCACAAAATCCAGAAACAGTGGCATGCATCTGTAACTCTGTAGCTTAGATATAGAGATGGGTAGATCTCTGAAGCTTATGGACCATCTAGTTTGTCCAAATGGATGAGATCTAGCTCAGTGTCTTAAAAATAGTAACATAAAGAGAATTTTAGGAAGACATTTGGCATCAACCTGTGGCCTGTACATGAACAAGCCTCATCAAATACATACACAGGTGCACAAACACCATGAAGAGGTACCTGCAGCACATACACAATGGTACACTTACACACACACACACACACACACACACACACACACACACACACACACAGTTATGTTATTTTTAGAAAATCAGAAGGCATGCTTTTCACCAGTGACCACTCTTTATGCATATAAATGGAAAAGTCTAGATAATCTATCAGAAAATGATATCCAGCTCAGTTCTCAGTTTGTTACAACTATTCATTTTTCAGCTCCATGTATTATTCTCAATAGATGACAAAACCGTTGATTAAATTTCACAGTCTGTTCTTGAATAAAGACTTAGGAAGCTAAAAATAGAAGAAACACTTCAAAGATTTGTATTCCCAGGAATAGAATAAATCCACAGAAGCATTATGGAGCTAAAATATTCCATTACTGTCAAAAAGATGAACAAGTATGGTTCACTATGCCTGATACTTAACATTCTTCTATAAGACTTAGACTATGCAGTAAGTAAAAATATAAATAAATTAAATGCTTTTTTTAAAGGAGCAAATCATTCCATTTTTTAAAATATTGCTAACACTGTTTTAACATAGAAGAAAAAGATTGCAAATTAATGTATGGAATGATAGTATTTAGTGTTTTGCATTAATAATCATTCAGTACTAGAACAAACTTTTGTAAGTGAAAGCTTTGTAAATAGAAGACTCTGGAAGTAAAAAAATAAAGTGAATCAGGCATGTCACAGCTAGTTGCTAAATGGAGGTCTATTTATGTCATATATCAAGCTCTTGTAATCACTGAAGTGAATCTAATATTAAGGTTTTGAATGAAACAAGCTATTATATTTTTCATAAAATGGAAATAATAAAACATCTATTACATAAGAAAATAAAGGATTGAATTAAATGCAATAGAAACTGAAACTGACTTCTACTACATTACCAATTATTTAAAATTATCAGTAGATTACTAATGATCCTAAAAATAGTTTGGGGAACCAATTGGATAGTATATCACACAGAAATCTTGGCTTTGAAGACGTTTACTTCTAAATACTCTAAAATAATATTTTAAATATCAGAGAACATACATTTTATATGCAACCTGCTGTACTGTAACCCTAGACTTCTTCTGTTCCCAAGTTGGGTAGATGGACAGATACTTGGATAGACATTCCCTTTCTTATTCTTTCACTTTTTGTTTCCCTCACAAGAATTAGTTATGAGAAACAGCTGACCTGAACAAGGAGTTGCTCATGGACCCCAGACTGATAACTGGGAAACCAGCAAAGAACTGTTCCATACCCCTGCAAGATGATGTCAGTTCATAGGTCTGGGCAATCTATGGGGCCTCTGGTAGTGGATCAGTATTTATCCCTAGTACATGAATGGACTTTGGGGACCCACATTCCAATTATATGGGTACTCTCTCAACCTAGACACATGGGGGAGGGTCTAGGTCCTGCTACCAGTGATATGACAGACTTTTAAAATCCCCCATAGAAGGCCTCATCTTAACTATGGAGCAGAAAGGGAATAGGATAAGGGGTCAGTGGAGGGCAGGGGAGGGAGAGGAAACTGTGATTGACATATAAATGAAGCTTGTTTCTAATCTAAATTAAACAGGAAAAAAGTAGTTATGAAATCCAGACTATAGGAAACACTTCTTATTCAAGTTTACATGTACTCAATTAATTTTCTGCGAGAAAATGATGTTCAATGTCATGAGATATTCACCAAAATTTTGCAGTTATTGGTGGTGATATAAATACAATCTCAGTAGTACTGAATTATATACATGATTATGTAAGAAACTTTTGGCTTGGGAAAACTGATGTAAATATTATCCAAGAGATTATCCATCCTCTGTGAAAATGTTATTACCATGTAAGCATAGTTTATACTCTTAATGTTTCATATATCTAAATACTTTATTTTCTATATTTTCCATGACCCATGAAAGAAAACAACTAAATATTCTTTATATCTTGTGTATAGTTTAATATTACTTTTTTTGTTTGTTTGTTTTTTGAGACAGGGTTTCTCTGTGTAGCTTCGGAGCCTATCCTGGCTCTTGCTCTGGAGACCAGGCTGGCCTGGAACTCACAGAGATCGTCCTGCCTCTGCCTCCCAAGAGCTGGGATTAAAGGCGTGCACCACCAACTCCCGGCTAATATTACTTTTTAATCATAGTTAGATATTTATAACACTCAGATAAATTCTGCTAAAAAGATATATGTTGTTCAACATACCAGATATTGTTAGCTTATCTACATCCACAGAAATGTGTAGTATATTAACAACAACTAGGTTAACAGCTTCATACATCTGTCTGAGAACTCCTATGCTAATAATCAAATGCTTTAACATTTTAATTGAAAGGAACAATCGGGAAGGAAAACAACAAACATTGTCTACCCATCATTCATGCTTAAAGGTGACAGATCAGCAAGCTAGATTCCAATGAGCTGGTTAAAAAGGACATATGTAAGAATGTATGCTTTTATTAGGAAAGGTAGTGCATCTGAAATACCTGCAATCTGGTTTACAGCTGAAAGATTGTGAGTTCAAAGCCATACTGGACTACTCTAGGCTGCCCTGTACTTCGAAGTGAGAACCCATTTCAAACAAAATCAAACACAAATAAAATCTTCAAAGAACTAAGACGAATAAGGAACTTTGTCCAAGCATCTGGGGAATGTGATGAATAATCACAGAAACATTACTCTGCCTAATGCTTGAATTATTATTAGATATTGACAATGTCTGATTTTGTATAAATTTGCCATCACTGGATCCTCAATGTTTAATATTCTTGTGTTCAGTATATGGTGATTCTAAAATTTTGACATTTGAATATTGGACTTAGAGATTATTGATTCTGTGTTGGTCTTCTACTTCAGAAGGTAAGGGCTGACTAGCTTTTTCATGTGGAATACAATCTGTTAACTTTTATGTTTTCCTATTCTCTTTTTTTGTTTGGTATTTAAAATGAACCCCAATGTCTAATGCATGCTAGAAAAATATCAAATCTTACTCTCTGTGGTTTGATTTACATATAAAACTTGCATATGTTCATTAAAAGAGGAGAAAGAGCAATAATGTATGTGTACAGCCTTATCTGGCATCAGGAATTCTGAAAATAGAATTTTCTTCAGAGCAATTTCTGTCTGAGATTAGTATTAGAATTATTATGGCTATAAAATTGTAGTGTTAGCATTATAATGTACATTTGCCTCTAGATTTTATCACTGAGTAGTAATAACCCATTGCCCCTTTGATCTTGATCTGTATCTAAAATTTTGTGTTTTTTCAGCCTTGAAGCATTTTTTTCTATGCAAGGAGGAATCAGGGACACCACATGTTCACTATTCTCAGCTAGATAGTGAGTTTGATGATACTCTGTCAAAAGCAAATCTGAATGTAGATACCTAATCAAAAGCTCTAATAATTCAGTTTTGATACAGTGGTAGCTGATTCTTGGGTAAAGAATCAATCTCTTCCATGTTGTGAAAACTACCCTAGGCTGTTTTTTCTTGATTTTTGAAAATTTTAGTTACAAAAATAAGCCACAATAACAAAAAGATACAATTGTGTGATGAAAACATAAGATTAAAATTTTTACCGTGTTCTCCCCTCTGCAACATACTCATACCAGAAAAATATTCAGTATATGCAACCACATACTTTTTATTTTACTGTTGAAGACAATGTGTGTGTGTGTGTGTGTGTGTGTGTGTGTGTGTGTGTGTGTGTGTGTGTGTGTGTGTGTGTGTGTGCGTGCATGTGCGTGCGCGTGCTCGTGGGCGCGCGCACACACACGCGTGCTTTCGTGTATGGTCTCTGAGAATTTTGTGAAATGTGTTTTCTTCATACTTACCCTATCCTATACTCTTACCAGATCCACTCTTCTTCCCTTTACAGCCAAATCTGTGTACTTTTTAGAAAAAAAAATAAATAAAAATAAGTGAAAACAAAAAAAATCAAGACAAATTCTTCTGCCGCAACCCTTCTTGGAAGTGTGGCCACCTGCTGGAGGTTTTTTAGTTTACAAGGGGTAACACTGTGAGAAAAACTGATGTCCTAGTTCCTGATGTTAACAGTTGTTAATTACTCTTCAGGAAAGGGTGGGCCATTGTGCCCAACTCCCTTTTCTATGTTAAGTTTCAGTCTCTCTTGGGCTTTCTCAGACTTGTGTACACTGTCACAGCCACTGTGAATTCAGAGATTCAGCTTACCTGCTGTGATCTTGTAGATAACCATCAAGAATTTTCTTGTAGTTATCTACACCTCTCACTGTTACATTCTTTCTGCCTTTTCTTGTTAATAATTATTGACAATTTGGAGGAGACAGTGAACTATATAATCATCTATTTATGGCTGAGTATTAATTTTTCCATTACTTAAAGCATAAATATATTCATTATTTTTCTAGCATCAAACAAAATTACCAGCATAATTGTTTAGGTATTTGGGATTAATTTAATGCAAGAATTCAATTAATATTTAGAATTGACTATATATACAAGCAATAATAATTATATCCATAATGAAAAATATGACCACTTCAATTTTTTTCAGGAAAATGTTCAATACTATAGGCTAGACAGTTGTTTACCAAAATTGACATTAAGTATTTCAAACAAAAGTTGAAAATGCTACTAGTTGGGGTCAGCTTTGTGGATTTCTAGGGATTTCCCTAGTGCCAGGTTTCTTGTTAAGCCCATAAAGGCTCCCTCTCTTAAGGTATTTCTTTCCTTGATCTCCTCTGTTCTTCCCTCAACTCAACCTTCCTGATCCCTCTTGTTCTCCTCCCCTTTCCCTTTCTCCCCTCATCTTTCTCCTACCTCACTCCCCTCTCCACACATGCTTCATATTTACTCAGGAAATCTTGTCCCTTCTCAGGGTCAAAGAATATCTCTCTTATGGTCCTCCTTGTTTCCTAGCTTCCTTGGGGTTGTGGAGTATAGGTGGGTTATCCTATGCTTTTTGTCTAATATTCACTTATGAGTGAGTCATACCATATTTGTCTTTCTGTGTCTGGGTTACCTTATTCAGGATGGCTTCTTCTAGTTCCATCAATTTGCCTGCAAATTTCAAGATGTCATAGTTTTTTCTTTGTTGTTATTGTTTTTTCTTTTCCTTCTGAGTAGTACTCCATTGTGTAAATGTTCCACATTTTCTTTATCCATTTTTGGTTGAGGGTCATCTAGGTAGCCTCCAGGTTCTAGCTATTACAAATAATGTTGTTATGAACACAGATGTCCTTGTGATATGAATATGCATCATTTGGGTATATCTCTAAGAGTGGAATTACTGGATCTTGAGGCAGACCAAGTCCCAGTTTCCTGAGAATCAACCATACAAAGAATCTCAGCAATAGTGGAGATGCTACCTTAAATGCCCATCCTCAATAATGAGATTGATTACTACCTTAAACGCCATCATAGTGCCTTCATCCAATAGCTGGTGGAAGCAGAAGCAAAGATTCACAGTTAAGCACTGAGCTGAACTCCTGGAATCCAGTTGTACAGAGAGAAGAGTCATAAGCAAAGGGGTCAAGACCATGCTGGGGGAACCCACAGAAACATCTGACCTGAGCAACAAGGAGCTTATAGACCCCAATCTGATAGCTCGGAACAATTATAATACCAAACCAGGCCCCCTAAACTTGGGTGTCAGTTGGGTGGCTTGGAGAGTTTATAGGGTCTCTCTCAGTAGAACGACTATTATTCTTAGTGCACAAATGGGCTTTGGGAGCACATTCCCTATGGAGGGATACCCTCTCAGCCTAGATTTAGGGGGAGGGATAGACCCTGCCCCAAATGATATGATATAATTTGATGATGCCCCCATGGAAGGCCTCAACCTCAGTCAGGAGTGGATTGGGCATGGGATGGTGGGGGGAAGGTGAGAACAGGAGGGAGAGGGACATGGGATTGGTATATAAAATAATATTATTTTTAAATATAAATAAATATTAATTTAAAAAAGCAAATGTTATTAGGTATTTGGTTAAATTGGTAGGTGGTGCAACCAGAAACCAAACCTGCTTTTTTGAGTTTGGTTAGGCTTTTAATATTTCTGAATATGTAATGCTTCTCTGATGAGGGCTGAGAGATGTATTGCTGTATGATTATAATGATAAGCCAATAGGAGTTGGTTTACTACTATATATCCTTTTAGCAAAATACTAAGACATTATCTCCTTTAATCATGGGGACCATGAGCTGTTAAAACATGGGATGCTGATCTGATAATGCCACCAGTTATAGGTTTGATCTTTAAAAAAAATCATAAGCTGGTACTGAAAATGAGTAGTCACTGCCATGAAATAACAGGAGGAAATTAAATTTTGTTTGGTTGAGGGTTCAGGGAGATTACAGAGAATGATCAATTACACTAAAATCTTTAGAAAACAACCCACAGAAACCTCCTACTGTAAATGTTTGTTGATATATATATATATATATATATATATATATATATCTCCAATGGTGTTTGTTACTCTATATAATAAAAGTCCCCTACTAGATAACATACACTATTAAATAAGATTAATGCCAGGAATTGCTTACTACTTTTGGAGTTATTTGTCAGTAAGATGCAAATGACCCCCAATCATTCGAGGCTATTCCTTATTCTCTTGGTTCCAGTACATTATTTGAAGGTAAGTTGCTCATATGGAAGCTAGCCTACACTTGAGTTATAGAGCACAGAGGAATCAAGCTGTGTATGACCTGGAAGCTTCTTTCCCACCAACTAGGAATGAATTGCTGCGTTGTTCTACACAATTAGTTGAGGAAAAAAACATCACCTTACCTAGGTGTGAGTCCAGTAATATACAATATTGAGTGACCTGAGAAGACATGCCCGCTGGTGCAATACTGGCATGGACATAAGGGAAGCAGGCCTTTTTTTTCAATGTTGATGTAGATATCGCCAAATGAAGCTTTTCTACTAGTAAAATGATCACCAAAGTATAAATCAAACACCAATGTATAAATGCAACAATGATTTCATAGTGTACAGTTAAAGGAGTAGGTACTGTCATGTGTGTCCAATTACCAAGGGGAAAGCCATTTATGTGATGTTATATTAGAAAGAAATGAAGCAAATAATTCTTTAAAAGAGAGAGAGTAGAATGTGGTAAACAGGAGGGTTGGCAAATTCAGCAGACAGCCATAAATTACAAAGGACAAAAATTTAAAAAAGGAAATTATGTGATGGGGGAAGTGGTTTCTCTGTGTGTGTCTTTCTTACTGGATGATAAATAAAGTACTTGTTTGGCCAATGAGACAGAAATTTAGACAGGACTAGGAGTCAAAGAGGATTCTGGGAAATGTAGTAGAGAAGTGGTGATCTAGGCAGGAAATGACATAGCATGGAGACTCATATTTAAGGAAGGATAAGTAGGAAGTGGTCCCTTTTTCCCTTCCCTTCCTCCAGCAGTGTAATGTGATCCACCAGCAAGAGAGGGCACCAGCGCAAGACATCCTCTATAAGTCTTATAAAATATAGAGAGTTATGATAATTAAGACTGAGCTAGCAGATGAGAAATCCTAGTCATTGGCCAAGCAGCATTTGTACCTAATACAAGTTTCTGTGTATTAATTTGGGCCCTAACTCCTCGGGCAGAACTCAGGTGGCTGCCATAAAGTGCACACATGGCAGTGGGGCTCGGCGGCTTTTGGCGGAAAGATTTATCGTAACAATTATGTACCTAAAAAAAAACCACTTTATAAACAACTCATGAACTTAACAGAAAATTGGAAACCTATGAAAAAGCATCTAAATAATAGATACTTTCAGTATCTTACCTTAAAAAATGAGTAGAATAATGTAAATTTCTTAAGAACTGAAATAAAAAAATATATCAGAAGGCCTCAATCAAACTTTGAATTAGCAGAAGAAACTATAACAAAAATAAATTGATTTACCATGGATAAAAATAGAAGAGATGAAATAATTGAATAGCGCTTTAAAAGTTGAAGAACCTTACAAGAAGCACTAACAATGCTTAACCACTAATAATTGTGGTTAAGGTAAAAAAAAAAAAAATCAAAAAAACAAAAAAACAAAACAAAACAAAAAAACAATGAAAACCACACAAACAAATGAGGACTGAAATGTTCACAATTTGTTACAAAACATTATACATTCAAAAATGCAACAAACTCCAATTATGTTTTATTATAAGATAGCCACATATGGACATAATACAAAAACACAGAAAGACAAGGGTAAAATTGTAAATAATCAAAAAGAAAAGTCATATTCACAGATGATCAATGAGTGCAGTTTCTGAGATATATTGATTATATGATGAAAGTTCTTAGCCACAGGGGATAGGCAGAAATATGTTCTAAAAGACAGAGAAGTTTTCATATTTCTTTATTTGGAGTGACCAGGAGTCTGTTAATGATGACTCTTAAGGTGATTGTGTGATTGAGAAGTAATCTTGCAGGAAAGTCTTTTGAGTTCCAATACCCATTTGAGAAATGTTTCAAAACCTGAAATGGACTCATTCAGTTATGCTCCCAAACTCTCTGACTTCCAGATACTGACTGAATAGCCAACCTTTAAATGAGACACCACAGAAGTAACAAATAGCCAGAATCAGCTAGGATCACTCCCCATGCCTTCAAGGTGGGCAATGTCACAGCCAGTGTGTTGGTGAATCTGTAGGTGCCAAAGCTGGAGGAGACTAGCTGTAACTTTTGGCCATGGTGCATTTCAAGTTTCAAATGATGTTTGGTTCCTGCATAAGAATGCAACAGAGAACACAAATATACATCACAAAAAACAGGAAGTTCTTTGCTGTGTGAAATACTGGCATCCAAAACTAGCATGGGTATTTAGGTGTAGAAAAGTGAACCAAGAGTAGGGATATCAGAAAACACCACTTTAAAAGACTGCTAACATGAAAGGCATAATGAATTGTGAATGGATAGAAATAAACTCATCCTCTCTCCCAACATTTGGGAAATTTTGAAAATTTGAATATTATCCTTACTTATTCTTAATGTAAAACAATGCATTACAGCCCTGTTTGTGTTCTATATGCTGATGGTGATGCAAAGGTACATATTTACAGATAAATAACACTTGAAGAGAAAATCCTAGCTGTGACAATGGTCCTAAAGTTTAGAAGGGTAATCTGGTTGTAAATTAGAACCATAAAATTGGTTGGTCCAAGAGATTGCTGATTTATGTTTCTTGTCCAGTCTTAATTATTGATAACATAAATTTCAGTACTAATATGTTCCAGACTGCTGAATTTCTATGAATATATTGTCATAATAGAAATAAATAAGTCATAAAAACTACCAGGACTATTAATAAAGAGTTGAAAGCTGTCTTGAAGTTTGCATCAACAGTGGGAAAAAAACCTAGGGTACATAATTGATTAAAATATTTTAAATCTGATTTTTATGGAATATTTTATTCATGAATTGATAAATTTAAATTTTCATGAGTTTTTAATACCTAAATATTTTTACAACTGAGACTGATGATGAATTGATTCTAGCACTGCAACTAAAATCAACTGAATATCTTTTTTTGAGAAAATGAGTAATTTTATGAATTACTCTTTCTAGAAGGAAGGGGTAAGGAGGGGAGAGAGGAAACTAAGAAATCTCCCCCAAGATACCCCTGTGCTTTGAGTTTTCCCCAAAGTTTATAATATGGAGACATAATACAGCATTTGTTATATGATGAAATATTTAAGGCCTTGGTTCTCTACCAAATGACATATACTGGGCTGAACTGCCTTTTCACAGGGGTCACCTAAGGCCATTGGAAAACATATATATTTACATTATGATTCATAAGAGTCACAAAATTACAGTTATAAAGTAGGAATGGAAATAATTTTGTGGTTGGGGGAAACAACATGAGGAATTGTATTAAAGGGGCACTGTTCGAAAAGCAGGGACCCTAGTTTAAGGTTTAGGCTACTGACTGTGCCACATATGCTCTTAGGGATGGCTGGAAAACAAAGTTTTCCTTAAAAATGGATGTGTCCAAAACACCCTCACTTAGCCTTTTTATTTTTTATTTGAGAAATTCATACATACATGCATTGTTTATTAGTTTAATTCACTTCCTGTCTAACTCTCCACATTGCTTACCACCATTTTCCCTACCAACTTTCCCCACAATTGTAACACTCCTTACTGCCCCACACTAGGTGAAGGTGTCATGCTTCTAAATTTAGTAATCTTCAGAACCTGAGTCAAAACAAGGTCTCTTGTTACAAATTTCTCAATTTGTATAATCTCTTGTAACATAAGAAGATGGACTGAGAGAGGAAGACATGAATTATGTGTTGAGAGAATTTCAGACTTAGAAATAACACAGACAAAGCCACTCAGTTGATAGTTATAAAACCCTGCAGTCAGAAATAAAGAAAAATTCTGCAATACCCATAACTCTTTATCTAGCTTAATCAGTAAATAGTGGTGGGGATAAATATAGTATATTTGATAATATTAAGACATAATGAAATGCTGGGGGGAGTAATTCAGATCTTAAGAACACTGGCTGATCTTACAAAGGATATGGGTATTGTCAAAAGAGGTGGTTCACCACAACCAGTTACTATAGTTCCATGGTATCTGATGACCTTTGCTGGAAGATACCTTTCAAACATACAGATAAGTAGATCCACAACTAAACATAAATAAAAATAAAAAATAAAAGATATATAATCTTTTTGTTACAGGTTCATTGAAGGTTTTGGAGTTCACATATTTTCATGGACAGATGGTAGCAAGTTTAAGGATCAGATTTCCATAGTTGTCCTTTATCTAGATGAGAACTCTTTCAAGAATGTCAACTGACTTCTTTAAGTCTCTGTATTGCTAGTTTAACTAATAGTGAATGTGGTAGCTTCAATGTAATTGGCTCCCATAAGTTCATAGGGAATATATGATTAGGAGGTGTGGCTATGTTGGAGTAGGTTTCTCTTGTTGAAGAAAATATATCTCTGTGTGGGGTGGGTTTTGAGGTCTCATATGTGTCCAAGCCACACCCAGTGTCTCAGTTCACTTCTGGTTGCTTTTTGATCAAGATGTAGTGAGCATCATGTCTGCCTGAATGCCACCATGATCCTGGCCATGATGATAATGGACTGAACATCTGAAACTGTAAGTGAGCCACCCTAATTAAATGTTTTCCTTATAAGAGTTGTTGTAATATGGGCTGGAGACATGGCTCCGAGGTTAAGAACACCGACTGCTCTTCCAAGGGTTCTGAGTTCAATTCCCAGGAACCACACGGTGGCTCACAACCTTCCGTTAAGAGATCTGGTGCCCTCTTCTGGTGTGCAGCTATATATAGAAGCAGAATGTTGTATACTTAATAAATAAATAAAATCTTTAAAAAAAAAAGAGTTGTTGTAGTCATGTTGTCTGTTCACAATAGAAACCCTAACTAAAAAAAGTATGTTGACCAATTCTGGAAGTACGTTATAATACATTTAAAAACATTTGATTTTTTTTTCTTATTCAATATATTTGAACCATGACTGATGATAGGAAATAAAATTATGAGTAGAATGGTTGCATCTAAAGTGGAGCTATTCTATATGATTCTTTCACATTACCAATGGGGATGAAAGAGAAAGCACTTGTAGTTTTAAAATAACAAGATTAAAAAGGCTAATGATATCAGACAGTGGTAGGTTATACCATATTCACTAAACATATTATCATTTAATATTTTGAATATCATTAATTTTAAATTTTTAACTTAAATTAGAAACAAGCTTCTTTTACATGTCAATCTCAGTTCTTTCTCCCTTTCCTCCAACCGTGCCCTCCATGGGCCCCCTGTCCCAAACTCTTTCTGCTCCCCAAGGATGGTGAGGCCTTCCCTGGGGGATCTTAAAAGTCTGTCATATTATTTGGGGAATTGCCTAGACCCTCCCCAGTGTGTCTAGACTGAGAGAGTATCCCATTATTTGGAGAGGGCTCCCAAAGTTTATTTCTTTACTAGGTGTAAAAACTGTCCAGACCTCCAAACTGACTTCCTCCTTCAAGGGTCTGGAACAGTCCTATGCTGGATTCCCAGCTATCTGTCTGGAGTCCGTGAGAAAACCCTTTTTTAAGTCATCTGTTTTTGTGGGTTTCTCTAGCCTGATCTTGTCCTCTTTGCTCATCACTCCTCCCTCTCTGCAACTGGATTCCAGAGTTCAGCTCACTGTTTAGCTGTGGGTATCCACATCTGCTTCCATCAGCTACTGGATGAAGGTTCTAGGATGGCATGTAAAGTAGTCATCAATTTCATTATCAGAGAATGACATTTAAGATAGCTTCATGATTATTGCTTAGATTGTTAGTTTGGGACAACCTTGTAGATCTCTGGACATTTTCCTAGTGCCAAAATTCTCTTTAACACTATAATGGCTCCCTCTATGATCTTGCTCTCCTCTATTATTCCCCTGACTAGATCTTCCCTCATGTCCTCCTCTCCTCCCCTTCTGTGTGTTCTAATTCCCTCTCCACTCTTCCCTTGCTCCTCATTATCTTAGGAGATCTTGTACCTTCCAGCTTCTCTGGGGGACTCTGTATGTCTCTCTTAGGGTGCTTCTTGTTTCCTAGCTTCTCTGGCATTGTGGAGTGTAGGCTCCTACTTTTTTGCTCAAGATCTAAAATCCATATGAGTGAGTACATACCATTTTTGTCTTTTTGTGACTGGGTTACCTCACTCAGGATGGTTTCTTCTACTTGCATCCATTTGCCTGCAAATTTCTAGATTCCATTGTTTTTTTCTTTTTCCACTGAGTAGTGTAAATTGTGTAAATGTCCCCATTGTGTAAATGTACCACATTTTCTCCATCCATTCTGCAGTTGAGGGGCATCTAGGTAGCTGCCAATTTCTGGCTATTACAAATAATGCTCCTATGAACACGGTTGAACAGATGTCCTTGTATAAATGTTCATCTTTAGGATATATGACTAAGAGTGGAATTGTTGGATCTTGTGGAAGATTGATTCCCATTTTCCTGAAGAACCACCATACTGATTTCCAAAGTGGGTTTACAAATTGGCACTCCCAGCAAAAATGGAGGAGTGCCTTTCTCCACATCCTTTCCAGATAAACTGTCATTGGTGTTTTTGATTTTAGCCATTCTGATAGGAGTAAAATGGTATCTCAGAATTGTTTTGATTTGCATTTCCCTGATGGCTAAGGATGTTGAACACTTTCTTATGTATCTTTCACCTATTTTAGATTCCTCTATTGAGAATTGTCTATTTAGTTCTGTACCCCACTTTTTAATTGAATTAGTTGGTATTTTGGAGACTACCTTCATGAGTTCTTTGTAAATTTTTGAAATCTTCCCTCTGTCAATTGTGGGATTAGTGAATATCTTTTCCCCTTCTATGGGCTGCCATTTTTAACTGTTGACTGTGTCCTTTTCCTTACAGAAGCTTCTCAGTTTCAGGAGATCCCACTTATCAATTGTCAATCTCAGTTTCTGTGCTACTGGTGTTATGTTTAGGAAGTGGTCTCCTGTACCAATTTGTTTGAAGGTATCACATACCTTCTCTTCTAAGGTTCAGTGTGGTGGATTTATGTTGAGGTCTTTAATCCATTTGGACTTAAGTATTGTGCATGGTGATAGACATGGATCTATCTGCAGTCTTCTACATGCCAGCATCCAGTTATGCCAGAACCATTTGTTGAAGATACTTTCTTTTTCCATTGTATAATTTTAGCTTCTTTGTAAAAAGTCAGATGTTCATAGGTGTGTGGGATAATATCAGGGTTTTTAATTAGATTCCATTCATCTGTTTATTTTTGTGCCAATACCAAGCTGTTTTCAAGACTATAGCTCTTAATAGAGCTTGAAGTCAAGAATGGTGATGCCTCCAGAAGTTCCTGTATTATACAGGGTTGTTTTGACTATACTGGGTCTTTTGATTTTCCATATAAAGTTGGTATGCTAGGAGAATATTTTTAATTTTAAAAACCTGAATTTCTTTTAATCCAATTCTCTCTTGTCTTGTTCAGGTCCTGGTGTTTGTCATTTTCTGAAGTAATTATTTTTATTAAATATAAATAATATTTGAATGGATGCAATTTCATGGCTTAAGGGTCACAACTCTTATCACTATTCTTTGCCTTTAATTATAAGATTAGCCCTTCATTGACTTTTTTGATAAAGGAGTTATAGCAGGGGGTTCTATGCAAATCATATTTCATATGGGACACAGAGAGGGTCTTTCATTAAAACTCTGCCTTTTATATGCATATTGACTGTGATATAGGGTTATGTATAGAGCTATGATGAAGGCAAGATGATTCACTTCTGTGAATTCAAGGAAAAGTGTGAGGATGTCATAGGTATAGATAATTCATTTTAGATCTCAATTTATCTGTGGTAATATAAGATTATTTCTTGTTCTTTCATTCAAAGTTACAAAAATCAGTTATCCACACAGTGCATGCTAGGTGGATATTGGATTCATTGTCATAACAATTGAGGAATTTATCAAACTCTTTTGGGACCTCAGCCAGTGTACTCAACATCAAATTTTACTGAATAAGTCTTAGTTTCTTAAGGGAAAGGGGAAGAGTGAATTATGGTAGCAGTATCTCCAATTTAAAATTTCATTTGTCTATGGGTAAGTACATATGAAGATAAGCAATGATAAAATTAGACAAGATTTTCAGTAAAAATTTTCAATATAATCACATAATGTATATGAGTAACACATTATACAAAAATTATTGAAGAATGTACAAGTAAGTGGAGGAAGAACAGAGGAATGCTAGTTATTCAAGAGGAAAGCAATAACTCATGAGTTACATGGACATATTTATTAGTCAATTTTGTCTATAATTTGACCAGGCTGTATTTTAAATAAGAGTTCATTTAAAATGATAAGGTCATCATGTATTTAAATAATTTTTGACAATAATATGAAAATTCAGTTTCAGCAAGATTGGCTATACTCTTTTGTCTAGACATTATATATTCTATTTAAAGAGGAACATAACTTAATTCTATGCACATGGTCAATAGAAACATGATTATGTTAAGATTTTATTTTAAATTAGATAGTGTCTTCAGTAATGTTTTCTATTGCCGTGAAGAGCCACCATGACTATTGCAACTCTTAAAATACAATAAAAATACTTAGTTCAGGGGGCTCATTTACAGTTTCAGAGGTTCAATCCATTATCATTTTGACAGGGAGAAAAACAGCATGTGGGAAGACTTGGGGCTGTAGTTGAGAGTACTATATCTTTCAGGCAACAGGAGGTCAACTGACAGCCACACTCAAAGAACCTTAAGCAAAAGACATTGGGAAGCCTGCCCCAGAGTAATACACTTCCTTCAACAAGGCCACACCTCATAATAGTGCACTCCCTTTGAGGGCCATTTTATTCCAAATCACCACAGATGTTATTACATAGTATATAGAAATCACTTTTATGTTTTAGCATAAAACATGTTTATTTATGTTAGCATAACTATTAGAAACCTGTACTCTAATCTGCATCCACTGATTTCCAGTGTAGAATCTTTACATGAGAAATTTCATTAAAATTATTTGCATCTTTCTTTTCTTAAATTCTTTAATGAGACACAATTTAAAATTACTCTGGTAAACATTTTTCAAAAGTTTGAGAAGTTGTTGAGGCCTATAAAGTTAATTAGTATTCAAAACCCCTAATTCTTTCTTTGAGTAATTCAATTTTCCTAAGTGAGGATAATTATATCTTTCTTGTAATATTTCAGTTTTCTTTATTTTACTTTTATTGACATTTGATTCCCCCACCACCCACACAATATATTCTGATTATGGTTTCCCCTTCCCCAAGACCTCCGAAGTTATCCTCACCTTCCCTCCCATCTAAATTCCTACCCTTTTTATCTCCCCTTAGAAAACAAACTTGCATATAAGTAATAAAACAAAACAAAATAATCCTGGAACAGGAAAAATAAACAGAAGTAAAAGAGCCAAATAAAAAGCCCAAGAAACACAGAGACATACATGCTTACACCACAGAAATTGCATGGAAACACAAAACCTAAAACCATAATAGATACACAAAGGGCAAGTAATACTAAGGAAAACAAAACAACAAAAAGCCTTGACAAAACATTATGTGACAAAGAACCTCCATAGATGCCTTTGAATTTGTTGCGATTTTGGCCATCTTTTGATGGACTTGAGGACTTCTCTTAATAATGGCTTATATATCAAGTGTACTACTCTTGGAGAAAACTTATTTTTCATTTGTAAGCTATTATTTGTAGTATACACATCCTCTGAGTCAGGGTTGGGTATGTGTTCATTACCTGTCTTAGCTCTTGGACTCCATCTACTGCAGGTAGGTGCAGCTCCTGTTTGTGCTTCCGCAGTTTCTGTAAGTTCATATGTGCATTGGTCCTGCCCTGTTTAGTTTTTATTTCCTGTCATCCTTTATCCTCTCTGGCTCTAAAAATCTATGAGCCTCCTCTTGCACAGAATTCCCTGAGCCCTGATGGGGGGATTTGATGGAGATATCTGGTTATGACTGTGTTACAAGAGCTCTCTAACTTCCTGCATATTGGCTGGCTGTGGATCTCTATGTATCTTCCAATATAGTACAGGAACAAGCTTCTGTGATGAGAGCTGAGTAAGACATTGATCTATAAGTATAGCAGAATGTCCTTAGGAGTCAATCTATTGGTAAATTTCTTTACCAAAAGGTTAGTATTTGGTTATTCCATAGGACTCTGGCCTATCTAGTCTCCTGTTCTTTTCAACTCCAAAACAGTGTCAGGCTTGATTTACATCCCACAAGCTTCACCACTGCCTCCCATAGGCAGAGGGCCTAGTTTGGTCCCATGGAGGCTCCACAACTGTCTAGAGTTCATGAGTTCCCATGAGCTTGGTTCATCATTCTCTGTAGATTTTTCCCCTTCATGATCTTGACATTCTTGCTCATACATTCCCTCCTTCCTCTCTTAGACTGATTTTTGGAGCTCAGCCTGGTGATTGGTTGTGGATCTGGTTCCATCAATTACTACATGAAGATTTTATTATGACAGTTGGGGTATTCACCAATCTGAATATAGGGGAATGTAACACAAATAATAAAAACCATAGATAGATATTGGGGTTTGATGGGGAATGCATTTCTTTGTATGTTTATCTTGTTGATTATTAAATGAAGTACTTGTTTGGCCAATGAGACAGCAAGTTAGATGGGACTAGGGGTCAAAGAGGACTCTGGGAAATGTAGTAGAGAAGTGGTGATCTAGGCAGGAAATGACATAGCAAGGAGACTCATATTTAACCAAGGAGAATTAGGAAGTGTCCCTCTTTTCCCCTTCCTCCTCCAGCTGCAGGATGCATATGTTTACAAAATGTATACACACACACACACACACACACACACACCACATTCCTACATCCCTTAGTAAACCTGCTTAGATTATATAATAATAATATCTTTATTTATGTTTTCATTTGTTATTGGATAACAAGTTTAGTGTGTTCTTTCCTGGTGAAAACTGTTAGTCCCTCTCTCAGTATCCCTTTGATACTGATAAGGCTGTGTGTGTAGGGATGTGGTCTCCTGGGCTTTCCCTCTAGCACCTTATGATGTATATCGTTGTTCTTGGTCAGCAATGATCCTTGAGATCTATATGAGGGGGTTGTATTGCATACATGTGCCCTTTGGGACTTGCTTCCACAACTCTGCATTTTGATTGGTTATGGTTTTCTGTTCTGGTCTCAGTCTGTTGCAAAGAGAGGTTTCTGTTCTTGGTAGTGCTCACTACATTTACTGGTCTAGACCCTGGAGAAGGGTGGCATATTAGCAGATTTTTTGTCTTCTAAAAATACTCTTCTTATTAAATGAAATGAAGAAAAGAGTGTACCATTAATGTAAAATACTGAATCCTTGCTCTATTTTCTGCTTTCTGCTGAATACAACCATGTGACATTGTAGGCAATTGGTGATTTGACAAACTCTTAATATTAGTTATATTTCTAATCTACTGTATTTAAAATACAAACAAATATGTACTAAAACTTGGGATTGAAGCCTATCCCTTAGCAACATGCAGGTGAGTTCAGAAAGATATTAGCAGTTGTGATGCCCAGTAAGTTTGCTCTCTACAACTATTGCAGTGGTTCTCTCAAAGACAAAGTTAATCCCAAACTTAGACACATGGAAGGAACTTGTAATGACATGCAAAATAAACACATTCCTGTAAGCTTTCCTTCTGTGCTTTTGTTTCAGCACCTGATCTTTAATTTCTTTCTTTTTTAGTTTATTTATTTATTTATTTATTTATTTATTTATTTATTTATCTTCATTTATTGAGATAGAGTTTCTTCCTGTAGCTCCCACTCTTCCATAACTCACTTTGTAGACCAGGATCAAACACAGAGATCTGTCTGCCTCTGCCTCCCAAGTGCTGAGCTGAAGGACATGTTCCTTGTGGCCAGCTATGCTTAACTTTATTATCATAAATTTTTCTTTATCTACTTTTCTTCCTTCCTTTCTATATTAATAAGGAGGGAGAGAACAGCTTTATATTTGAGAGTGTAGACTACTTTTTTCCTTCTAGCAACACAGGGAAATATCAAAGGCCAACTCCCAAAGACATTATGTCAGTCTGCATATCAAAGTTCATTGTATTACTGTTTCATCTATCTTGGATGGATTTCTGCTTAAAAACAGAGAAAGAAGACTCATGCATTGCTATAAGAAGGGCTGAGAATAAATAAATGTTGAGACTCAGCCATAAAAAGTCATTCAGCTTCTATTCTGTAATGCTCAGGGTACATTTTGGAAGAGAAGGTGGATAGATGTACTATCTCAAAGATACCAAGAAGGACTGTGAAACACCATCTTCCCTGCAATGTATACCCATTGCAGTCATGAAAACATAGCTGCTGCATAAGCATATATTGAATTTGCAAAAGAATAAGCCCATCAAGTGTCAGTCATGGATGAAGTGGAGACTTCTTAAACCCTACCCTTCACTGTTAAGCCATATGTTGCTCTTGGTTGTATGGAAATAATTGATTTCAGTTCTGTAGCAACAGATGATCTCAGCAGTCTGCAATGGATACTTGGACAGTTGGACAGTTCCACAGATGAGATTGCTTAAATGAAATGGTTCACAAAACAAAACAAAACAAAACAAATAAGAAATCATGACCCTGGGAGAGGAACTAATTGGTAAGATAGCAGTGTGTTGACAGGGAAAGGAATGATATAAAGGAGGGTGTAGGAAGATAGTAATCAAAATGGAGAGTATATATATATGAAATTGTCCAACATAATATTAATCAAAAAGATTATGATGGAGCTATAAATTCTTTATATGTATAAATTAATTACCTCATTACCCCCAGGGTCCACTTGAGGTTTGCATTGGGGAAAAATGCTTTTTAGCTGAAAGTGGTGATAAAGGCTTCAAGTACCTGTACAAGTACTCACTCAGCAGAAACAAGCTAGATGTTGATATGATCCCAAGAATTTATGCCACTTGGCCAATATAGAAAACCTTCAGTAAAAAGTAATAATAATAATAATAGTTGAGGAGATGGCTATATAGAAAGAGCCCTTGCTATGCAAGCATGAGGGCCAGAGCTTGAAATCTCAACTCTCATGAAAAAGAAAAATATAAATCCATGCTTTCCCATATGTGCCCATAATCTCATCTCTAGGAAGCAGAAATATGGGCATCTTGAGTTATCATGGCTAAATTGGAGTTCTTTTAAGTGAAAGACAAAGAGGTATACAGCAAAAGAGAAGGATACTTCCCTTTTGCCCTGGCCTCCAATGTGTGTACATGGTAACCTCCTACCCCAACACACAACCATGTGCTGGTACCACATACAAGGCATTCTTCAGTGAAGAAGAAAGGATAGACTCTCCATGTTTAGTCTTGGACATGATCAGAAGCAAAAACAAAGGCTGATCTAGGTGCACACATGTGATTTGTATGCAAAGGCAGCAAGAAAACAGCCTGTAGGCATACCCAGCTTCCAGGGTGCTGGAGTTTATGGAGGTCTAGCAGTAGCTATGAATATGACAGGGAGGATGTGTGCTTGACAGGAACGAATATGATATCAGAAAACTGGACAAATGAAGGAAAAGACAGTAATGCCATTATATATGTACATAGGTACTTCATGGCCAAAGATCAGGTAACCAATACTTACTAACACAGTAAAATATTTTGTTAAGACAGAGTTAGATTTAAACAAAATAAAAAAGTTAGAACATATTTCTTAGTAAGCGAATAGGCCAATACATTTCAAGATTATTATTAAGAAATCATATTAAAAATATAAGATTATATACACAAAGATACATAGTTAAATTGTGAATTGCTCTTTCTTTACTTCAAAGTTAATTGGTTATATCTTCCTAGTCAATAGTGCATTTGAAATTAATGTATTAAAAATTAACTTTCCATAATTATTCTCCATTGACATAAATTATTTAAAACTAATGTGTAATGATTCTGAAACTATTTTTTTCTTTTTGTTCATTGGTGACTTATTTAATCACTTCAAATAGTCATAAAGTTCTACATAGGAGGTAATTATCATTGGAAAAAAGAATAGGCTATGTCAATAAAGTGGAGAATTAGTATAGAAAGACCTCCAGAATGATGAATAAACAGGAGTGTGCAAGCACAACTGGGTTAGGTGTGCTCTGAAATGGTTTTTTATTTCGTTTTACACTTGCAACATCTAAATAAATAACAGGCAAAAATAGTCTGGAATGCCTACAGTTAATGTAATTTCTGCCCTTACTGGAAGAAAACATTGTGTTTTGTATCATATAAGAGATAAGTTCCCAGTGAGACATTTCTAGTTGTGCTTCAAATAACAGTGATCTGAAACCTCAGCCCAAAAAGTTTGCCTTTCTGTAAACAGAGTTCCCTCCAGATTATAGAGGAAAATCTACCACATGCAGCTAAGTGAAGGAAAATTGGAGTTCAGTAAGTACCACTTGCTTCATCTTCTCTTTGAAGAGTAAACCATGCTTGTGCATATGTTAGGTTTTAATATAGTAAATTTCCTACCATCCATTCCAGTGATTATAAGATTCTCATGTTTTAGTGGGAAGAATGTGTTTCTATCATACATGTAGTCCTCTAATTTATTTTGTTAGTCATTTTTTTTCTTTTGAAATAATTGATGATGCCCTGATGATAGTTTGTGGAGATGTAAAGCCAATAGCTAAATATTAACATTTCAACATGTATGTAATGTGATAAAATTGCAATTTAATCATGTCAATGTTTAATAGAACAAATTAGTGAAACGCAATGTCCATGAGATATTTATGAGAAGGAAATCATTAAATTAATCAAAACTTCTAAAACTAACATAATATTGCATGTAGAAACAAAAATTTTAAGGATTAATTTTATGAGGTAATTCAACTAAAATATATTTATATCTTTATAATCCTTCATAAAAGTTATATTTCTCAATATAGTATATACTGTGGCATACCGTAGAAAGTATAAAACCATGGATAGCTATTTTTAGATATAACAGAATGCTATTTAATTTTTTATCACAAAACAGGTGCTATTAAAATGTCACTTTTAATTTTTAAGAGAAAATGCAAACAGAGCTGTTTTCTTTCTAATTTAAAGTTCTCGTTTCAGTTTATGAGTTCATTGTGCTTAATAATAGTTCACAGTGATAGGAACATCTTTAACTATACTTTATTCAGTATTACTACAAATTTGCCATTAAACTGTCATTAATAACTTAAAATTTTAGAAAGGCAACTATGTATTGGTGCCTTAAACCATGATTAGACAAGGCAGGTATCATGTATAAAGAAAAAAAATGTGGGAAAAATTTAACATTTGTGAAAAATGTTATTTTTACTTATTCATAAGTATTTCTCAGTTTGGGGCATTTTAAATATTTCAGAGAAATAAAATGAGAATGTAAAGTCACAATAAATGCCTCGTGAATTTACAGATACATATCTGGGTATATCCACAAGCCTACATAGATCCTATCCAAGAATAGCCTATCTGTTTAGGCTTTCATTTCTGTGTGTGCAGGATATACACTTCCCTTGACTTCTTCAAACATTTCCAGCTGTGCTGTGTGAAATATAATTTATGTGCTTTGTGATTCCCACAGTGAGAGTCTAGACATCTCTTCCTGCTGTTCTGATTTTAAGTACTCTGTATTGGATGAAAAACTGTACTTACAAGGTGGTTAACTGAGACAATTGTCCAGATGTTAGGGTAAATATTGATGTCACCCAAGACTTGTGGCAACCTTTTCTCTGATTAGGATTGAGTAGGGAGTTTCTCAGTAGAATCCAATCAGTAAGGCTTTTTTTTTTTCTTTTGCTGACTACCTGACAGCATGAAGACTCTCAGCTGTTTAACACACAGAGCATGAAGGATCTCTGGTTCCAATCCAGTTTGCAAGAAAAATAAAGACCTGGAAAGCAAGTTGTTGAGAATACAGGAAAGAACCTCTTTGCCCATTTAACTTAATCATTTGTATTTCTGATATAGTCTGTCCTAAAGCAGCTTTATTTCAAAACTGAATAAAAGAAAGTCAAATTTTGTGTATAATGAAATTACTTCTCAAGAGAAAAAAAACATAATCTTTAAAGAAAAACAAATAATACTGATGTTTTAAACCAATTCATTTTGAGAATTTATGCTATTTTTGCTTGCTTGATTCCGTATGTAACATTTTAGAGCATTGTGAATATTCAGGTTAATGGAGGAGAAATTATATGATCAGCTGTAGCTCTTACAGCACAAATCTCTTCTGATTGAAAAGATAACAACTGCAGGGCAATGAAGTACTTAACTTATGAACTTTTAGAAATTTAAAGCAATTTTGACATAAGATAGGGAAGTTATTTTGAAAGGATAATCAAGAGGTCAAATGCAGACCTTTCAAATATATTTGGTGTATTAGTAATATCAGATAGTCATCTCTTCCAAATATGGATTTGTTTGAAATCCAACAGTCATGACATTTTTAGACATTTATTAAAACATTTAAAGTGTTGCAATGCTCACTGCATTTATAGCTATGAAAAGTGTATGCCGCTATGGTATTGTCTTTGGTTTGAATGGCATTTCTTTTAAATTCAATCATCACTAAAGTAATGTCATTGAAAAAAAAAAAACACCTCCTACTATTTGGTTAGGTTATGTAGCATCCACCTTGGTTAATGGAGTTAGGGTTTTGATAAAAGACAATTCATGTGACATTTGGTTAACCTTTGCTTCCACTTTTTGCCACATTGGTGTGAAGCGAAAGGAGTCCCCAGAAGGAAAATTTCTAGAACATTTGTCTTGGACCTTTCTGTGTTCTCTTTCACTGTGACACATAGAATTTCTGCTTTGCACATTAGCCACTTAACATTGTTAAAATGGTACAACACAGAATAAGTATGTTTCACACGTTCAAATATTTCAGCATTAGTAACTAAATTTACAAAATAAGAGTGTAATTTTGAAGATAAATGTGATTTATCTGTGTGTATTTACAATTTGGTTTTACTTCTACAAATATGTGAACAGAATTCAGACAAATAACTAACCTCTGTTTCAAAATATTTCACCAACTTGGAAATCTTTATACTTAATGGAAACTTATCTTGCTTAGCAGAAAGTTAATTTTGTGTTATTTAATAGTAAAGAAATTTTCCTATAATTTTTTTTTAGTTCCAGCTAATGAAGTAATAGAGAATATCATTTTAAGAATTGTTCCACAGATAAGACTTCTATTTGGCTTGAAGAAATACCTGTGAGTTTGTTTACTTGCAGACAGTTTAATTAATGGAATATCATTTAACAAAACTGTAGGCTAGGTACTGCCTCATGCACAGAGGCTAAAATAATTGAAATCCTAGCACCTAGTTACCTGCTGATCATTCAGCATAGGCATATCTCATGTAAACTGAGTAATATACCACAGAAATGTCTTCTAAGGCATATAGGTGCATCACAGGAAATATATGTAGACTGATGATGACTTATCCAAGTCTTGCTGTTTGCTAGCTCATAAGTTTTAGACATCAAAGAGCCTGGTCCATTAATTTTATTTTACACCTGCTCTAAAGAAACCCCTTCCTGTGACTAACTCTTCCTGGCATCATAATGGCCAACATGACTCCTTTATGCACCTAGCCAGTGAATTTTATGTTCTCAAAACTCTGCCTGCAGTGTGAGTTAAGGGGATAGAAGAAGGAATTCAGTGGAGCCACACCGAGATCTCCTATATGGATTCAGGCACAGGGTCTTCAAAAGGAACAGTCACGCAAGGATAGAAATATTCTGGCATAGAATACACAGCAAATGACATCTTTCTGAGATGTTTCCATACTTAGTTGCATTAGTAATCTACATAAACAATATTAATAAAATGAATCAAGTTAAAATTTATGACTTCATGTTTATACATCTTATAGATGACTTGTAAATGAAACAGAGAATGTTTTACTCCTCTATTCAGCTGTAAGAATTCGTGATGTTTATGAATGATAAAACTCTTGCAATTCATTTTAAATTGTATGTGTCCTGTCAAAATGTGTTTCACTCATTGATAATTTTAATCATATACAAATAGCATATTGAAATTTGGCAAAATTGTATAAGGTAGAAATTATATATATAGTGATTCAACATCTACATATGAATATTACATGTTTTTCTAGTTTAGTGCTGAATGATTATGAGTTTTACTGATAAATTATATAAATTTGAGTCAGTCTTCATATAAAGGTTTAAATTAGGTGAATATAATAAATTGAGTAGATGCCAAAGAAAAATGTTTGTATGTCTCTATTACTTTGGCCTGTATCTTATGACAATATATTTAGAAAACATGATAAACGTTCATCTGCCTGTACATTATTCTACCTTAAATTTGTAAATTTTATACCTTGTTTGTCTTTTTGTGTACAGATTACCTCGCTAAGAATGGTTTCTTCTAGTTCCATCCATTTGCCTGTGAATTTCAAGATCCCATTGTTTTTTTCCCCGCTGAGTAGTACTCGATTGTGTAAATGTACCACATTTTCTCTATCCATTCTTCAGTTGAGGGGCATCTAGGTTGTTTCCAGGTTCTGGCTATTACAAATAATCCTGGGATGAAAATCGTTGAACAGATGTCCTTGTTGTATGGATGTGCTTCTTTTGGGGATATGCCTAAGTGTGGTATATACTCACTCATATGTGGATTTTAGACGTAGAGTAAAGGATTAACAGCTTATAATCCACACGGAGTAAACAAGGAGGACTGTAAGATAGACATAATACATGGTCTCCTGGAGAAGGGGAAATGGATTGGATCTCCTGAGCAAATTGGAAGCATGGGAGAAGGGAGAGGGTTCTAGGAGAATGAGAAGGAGAGAAGAGGAGGGGTGAGGAAGACATGATGGGACAGGGAGGTTGAGTTGGGGGAAGAAAAGAAGAGAGCAAGATAAGAGATAATAGAGGGAGACATTATAGGTTTAAAGAGAAATCAGGCACTAGGGAAATGTTTGGGATGACACCAACTAACGCAACAGAGGAGAGGCTACCTCAAATGCCTTCCGCTGATAATGAGATTGATGACTAATTCATATGCCATAGTATAGCTTTCATCCACCAGCTGGTGGAAGTAAAAGTAGACACCCACAGCTAAACCTTGACGTGAACTGAAATCCAGTTGCAGAGAAGGAGAACTGATGAGCAAAGAGGACCATACCAGGCTGGTGAAACTCATAGAAACAGTTGACCTGAACAAGGGAGAGCTCTTGGTCCGCAGACTGATAGCTGGGAAACCAGCATGGGACAGATCCAGACCCCCTGAATGTGGATGTCAGTGAGGAAATCTTGATAATCTATGGGGCCTCTTGTAGTGTATCAGTACTTATTCATAGCATAGGAATGGACTTTGGGAGCCCATCCCACATGGAGGGATAATCTCTGAGCCTAAACACAAGGGGGTTGGACTAGTTCCTATCCCAAATTATATGACAGACTTTGAAGACCCCCCAGTTGTAGGCCTCACCCTCTCTGGGGATCAGAAAGGATATGGGATTGGCAGGGTGTTAGTTGGGTGGGCAGGGGATTAGGGGAGGGAGAGGGACCTGGGATTGACATGTAAAATAATTTTCTTTCTAATTAAAATAAAAATTAAAAACCAATTTGTAAATTTTCCTCAAAGGTATTTTCTATCTATACTGAACAATAAACATAAATTTATTAAATGAGTGTTTTAGAAAATTGACAAAAATTACATAAGAATTTTATACATTTACTGTATTAGTTCTTTAAATATTGTCTTTAAAGAAAAGTACTATAATATTTGTAATTTGCAAAAATTAAATAAATACAGACACAAAAAATTATAAAAATATTTTTGGGAACGAAACAGTAAAATGAATGTTATCTTGATAATGATATCTTTTCCATTCTGGAATCCTTGGCAAAAGATTATTAAAATGTCTGAATCCTTTCATGACATAGAAATGATACTGAATATGGGCCATAAACATTGAGTTACTTTGGATGCCAATTTGTATCTCAGAAAAATTAAAATCTTTTTCATGGCTAATCATCAATGTCATTTAAATTAAAAAGTCGCCTTTAAGCCTAACAAGTAATCCTTTTAACATTTTAAATTTTATTTTCATTTATTGCATATGTGTGAATGTGAGTATGTGTGGAAAAGAACATGTCATGGTGTTCCCAAGGAAGTTAGAGGAAAACATGCATGACATCAGTTCTTAGGCTGTGAGTCCAAGGGATCGAATACAGGTTGATAAGCTTGGCAGCAGACATCTTTACTTGCTGAGCAGTCTTGCAGGCTGAAGGAAACAGGTACTTCCTGTTAAAAACACGAGGGTACTTCCTTGGATATTTTACACTCCTATGAGCTGCAGTTTTTTGATTCAATGGCTTGAAAAAATAAATAACATAGGCATGCATAAGGAGAATATGACGTCAGGAGTGAGGTGTGTTTGAAGGTCTAGTGAGAGTATGTGATGGGGAAGGAGAGATGGAAAGGATAAATATACATCATATATATTGCCATTTTCAGGGATTTGACCTCACTGTAGCTCTTACTTCCATCTGTCTTCTGACCAAGTGATCTTTTTGATGCTGCAAAATTTTCAATCTGTCTGAATTTTTTGATCCACATAAACCTAGTGCTATTGAAATTGTTTGTCTCCTGACTGAGATTAATGGGATTAATAAAACAACACAGGATTGTTATGTAAACAGACAAAGGGGAAATCGAGAGAATAAGGTGGTACATACAATTCTATACATTTATTATCAAATGATTCTCAACCACACAAATAACATACAGTGGAGAAAGGAGAATTTATTCAGTAAGAAGTGACAGAAAACAGTATGTTCACATATAGAAGACACTTTTCCTTTAGACTATGTCAAAAATAAAAATCAATCCAAAGTGGACATAAGGCCTAAATGGTACTATGAAACAAAAAGTTTTCATCAGATCAACTTGACCTAGCCAAGAACCGCTAGTTAATTTCTTTTAGCTACTATTCATTCCCCATTAGAAAAGTTACAGATTTACCAAACAGCTGAATTCTCTTCTTCCCTCAAAAGAATATTTACCCACCTGCAAAGTGACTTAATGATGTCCTAATGACATATTTTAAAACAACCTATAAACATAAATATTTTCAAGGATTATTTCATGTTTTGGAATGATAAGTTTTTTATTCAATATTAGTAATTTTGGAATCATCTTTTAACAGTTCTAATTATCCTATGATTACAAAAGAGTACACAGTGATTAGAGACCTCAAAAGTACTTGAGAATAATGAGGAAATTTGCTGTTAGTGGAGAAATTCTTTCACTTATCAGTTCATTCTATGATCCCCTCTAATCATTAGGATTTATTCATTTAAAGGATAATGAAAAGAATTTATATTCAGCCCTACTGTGCTTTAACTCTGTAGTAAATGTAGATATTAAGTCCTGTGTAATGAATACGCTATTTCACTACCATGGAAAATTGTGTTTCCAAGTGAGGTTGATTGCACATCATAACTGTTATGTGGAGTTATTAGCCAACTATGGAAATATGCACACACAGCAGGATTATTAAGTTCATGTATGTGGGAAGTTAATAAATGTTGCTGCATATCCATTGTGATTAGATATAATTGGCTATGGGATCTCATTTTGATATTTTAATATAAAAATCAAAGAAAATTAAATACCATGCAAAATATACAACACAAGTGTGGTAACACTAAGTAATGCATTGTTGTGTCTCTCAGAAAAAAAAAATTATTTCAAACTCACTTACCTTCAGCTAACTCTGTCTCCGTCACCTAATACATGTCACAATTCCATCATTACTTTTGGGACCTGTCACTCTTCAACTAGTAATATAGTCAAACTTAAGAGAAATCATGTCCTAGAACCCTGAACATCATCCAGAGAATTTTGAGTACATCACAAAAATAAAAGGAACACCTAAAAGTAATTCTAAATGCTCTATATGATTGAAAGAGCATTTATCCAAATGTTTCACTGCTCAGAACATTGCCTTGTTATTTTTCTTTCTGTTTTGTTTTCTTTTTTGCATGAATCTGTCCTTAGAAAGATGAATCAACTCTTATATTCATTGTATTTCATGATCATAAGTCAGTGTCTTAGAGTTGTTACTACTTCAATTTAAAGAAAAGTATAAAAAACATATTGTGTATTTTGTTATTCTAATTTCTCAACTTTTAAATACAAACCCAGTATCTGAAATTCTCTCTACTACTTTGCTTCTTTTTTATTATCAGTCTCCATTCCTGTAATAAGGAGGTCAAGGCTCTCTAGGATAAAATCTGACAGTGAGCATAGATGTGATTAAACAATGAGGATTTGATGTTTCAGCCATTAATGAGTACTTAAACAAAGGATGGAGGAAGATTAGTTTGTGCCATAAAATTACATATTTACTACTTTAATTTCCATTGTTAAAATGTTTAAAGTAGGAATCACAATGCAGAAAAAGTATTAAAATGTTAATGATGACTGCAGTCAAGGTAGATATTAAAACATCTCATTTATTCACAGTGAAATTCAAATTAATCTATACTGTGGAATTTACTTTAGAATAAAGATCAAAAACTTTAAAAAATGATTCTTGTCATTTTCATCTTTGTAGAACTTCTGTTCTTATAGCATCTTACATAATTAAAAGTTCTATATATATAATTCATGCAAAAGGAAAAATATTGCACTATTTATCTATGTTAAACACCGACAAAATGTTAATGATAATAAATTTTAAACAATGTAAATTTAAGCCATGAACCATAGTGATGTAATCATATCCCAATTCTTTGTATTTGTTAAATTTAATATAAGTGAATTTATTTCCTTTAATATGCCTTTGCAATCTTTATATATATAATTAATATTAATGACATATACACATGTATATAATGTTATTTGTGCATGTTCTCATTAATCCATCTATAATGTATCATTTTTTCATTGTACACATATACATACACATCTTAGGAGACATATCTGATTAAAAAATAGATGCACCATCCTTGGTCTTTGTGCTATGTCATAAATAATTTCTCCAAAAACACATTTATGAAAAAGCAACTTTTTCTCTTTTTGGTCAAAGTACATTTGCAGATCTTTTCAGGAACTTTTGATGAAATTACCATCATATATTTTTCCAAAGATTTGAATGATTTTTTTTGTCTAAAACATTGCATACTGGAACTCATCTCCTGTATTATATTATTCAAAGATAGGATTATTGGGAGGTGATTAGATCATAGGTCAGGGACTTTCTATACATAACTAAGTATTTTATGGCAGAGGACACATTGAGGTAGTTTGCCCCTATGGGGATATAATAAAGTTTGGTTACTGCTACTCAGAAAGAAGCTATCATTAGAAAATGACCATATAGCATAGTGATCTTGAACTCTGCAGTCATCAGGGCTATAGAGTGTACGCTAGTGTGTTTTACAGTATTTTTGATGATGCTACTTGAATAGAGTAATTTAATTAAGATTCTCTCTAAAACTAATAGCAATTTTCATTATGAAACACACAGAAGAATATAGGGACACAAACACTTTGGGACTGTGACAATGGAGGCAAGCATTTAGAAAAAAGAGGAAACAGATTCTGTCTACAGTGTGCAGCCCTCCCCCTTGCTATTTCAAGCAGAATTAATGAAAAAAGTATACATGTGTTCCTTGACATTCACAAAGTCCTGAGAAATTTTTAAAACCTCAGAAAAGTGATTGTCATTTTAGTTTTGAACCTGAAGTGAGTAAAATGAAAGTGAATACATATATATGACAGAGTTGTAAAGAATAATGCCTAGAGTACTCTCAAATAAATTCAGAATACATGAGAAACTGAACAAAGACATTTAAGAAGGCACACCTCCAATACTATGAAGAGAAGCAAAAGAAGCAAACTGCTAGCAGCATCCATTAAGAAATAGAAATCTTAAGCCAGGTGGTGGTGGCGCACGCCTTTAATCCCAGCACTCGGGAGGCAGAGGCAGGCAGATCTCTGTGAGTTCAAGACCAGCCTGGTCTACAAGAGCTAGTTCCATGACAGCCTCCAAAGCCACAGGGAAACCCTGACTCAAAAAAAACCAAAAAAATAAAAAAAGAAAGAAATAGATATCTTACCATAGACGTGTCACTGTTGGCTAATGCAATAACATCAGGAGAGATGAATATGGGAGATGATTTTTACATTTCATGAATCAAAGTCATTGATAGTCCTGTAAATAAATGTTCAGCTTTCTGTAGTAGAAACATGTTGATTTGGTAGTTGAATTGAGACTATGAGTGGATGTGAATACACTGGGGAAAGACACCTCTTTCATAGAATGTTTGGTTTAATGGGAAAAGAAAGAAAGTCACATATGGGCAGAATAATATCTTTATCCTGGGTTCATGCATGTTTGTAAGTGTATGGTCATGTGTGTATGTGAGCATGTGTGTTCACAATCATCATTGCATGTTTGTGCACACATCCATGAGCACGAACATGTCTGTGGGCTATGTGAGTGTACTTGTTTATGCGACTAGATCCAATGGTTTTAAGCCTTCCTAGTGTGATGCTATCATCACAATCAACTTATAAACTGTGAAGTCATGGAAGCAAATAATTAAATGAGAAGTGATTTATTAAAACTCAGAGAAAAAAAGCTTCTCTTATTACAATGAATTTGTAAGCAAGTGATCATAAAACCCAGGCTTCTGGCAGGTCTCTGACTCACTATACTTTAATTCAATTGCTCTTTCTCAGAAGAGTGAATAAATTTACTACTTTAATTTTGTAATTGGACAAGCTAAGAGTTATTTGGTTTTATCTTATTCTTCAAATACCCAGTTTGGCTGATTATAGAGAATAAAACAAGGGCAGGCACTCTTTAGATTAGCTGTGGGTTATTGATGAGTAAATGAAGTTCCAGAAGTGGCTTGTATGTCTACTTCACTTTTGTAATAGAAAACTTTTGAAGCCAACTCTTAGGTTTTCTTTTTTCTTTCTTTGTCATAGCTTAGGTTTTCTTGCTTTCGTTTATTTTCTTTGTCATTGATCTGGCTATACTTACTTTTTCATTTACCTAATTTTCTTGTTGATTTTAGTATGTTACATAGAATTTAGGCTCTCTCTAGCTCTGTAACTCTCTCTTGCTCATTTTAAAATGAATGAGGCATCATGAGAGTTTTAGGTTAACAAGAGAGATACTGGTATGACATGCTGCTTTTTTTCTTTCTTTACTAAAATGTTTCATGTAATTTTGATTATCATTTCTGCTTCCCCAAGTCTTCCTACATGCTCTCCACTTTCCCTCCAATTGGAATCTACACCCTTTGTCTATAATTGGAAAACAGTAATCCAAAGAGTAAATGAGCCAAAGGAAAAGCATGAGACACATACTTTCACAGAGTTCTGAACTTACCTTTCATGTTTGACCTGGATTTCTTGCTATCTAGTTTTGAGAGTTTGCTATCTCCTTTTTCTCTCTTACTCATTTCCTTTTCTCCTCCTCTTCCCTCTTTCTCTTCATGTTTTTCTTCTCCATTTTTATATATTATATTAATAGTTTAGGAACAAATAGACAACATTAAAAATTATTTCTTTTTCTTGAAGGGAGATAAGTTAGAGAAAATCAGAATGTATTTACTGCTTTAAATCCATTTTGTAAGTGCTTATATTTGACAATGTTGATATTTAAGTTTTTTAAGATTGAAAACCAAGATGAAAATTTATCTTTGATTCTATCATGATGTTGAAAGATGAAACTCATAATTGTTTTACAAAAATTATCTTTTTTTAAATAGTAAACCACTGTCTGTTCCATGTGAAGCTACTGCCGCTGGTGACGAATGGTCAGTCTCATAGTTTTAAGCCACAGAAGCACTAGTGACATTTTGTCAATCCCAACAAAGAAACCTTTGACATATAGCCAATATCTAGAGAGCTCTTTGGCCTGAAATCTAGACCTTTCAAGTATTTCCCAGAATACATTTATTGTACTGTAAATGTCTTAGCTTGAACCAAAAGCTAGCTAACAATTCTGTGGCTAGTAATGGCCTTTAATTGATAGATGTGTTTTAACTGTCTTTATTCTGAATAATATCAATGTTCTGAGGTATAAATTAAAATACCTTTGTGCCTGAAACACAGCAGGGATAAAGACAGTTGTTTCCTTTTTATGATTTAGAAAACAGACACATTTATAGTTGTTTGAGAGATAGTAAAATTGAAAGCTATCCCTGTGTTTGGAGACAAAGTGATTAACAATGTCAACATGAAGAGTAGATGGTCACACACACACACACACACACATGGAACAACAACAACAAAATTCCCTCCTTTGGACTTTGGTCCCATGCAGGCTCTCCAGTTGTCAGGTTGAAGTCCATGAGCTCCCATGAGTTTGGGTCAACTTTCTCAACTTTATCTGTGTGTTTCCAATCATGATCTTGATGATTTTAACTGCCCTTGCTCATATACAATCATCTCCTCACTCTCTTTGACTGGACTCCTAGAGCTCTTCCTGGTGCTTGGCTGTGTCTCTGCATCTGTTTCCATCAGTTACTGGATGAAGGTTCTATGATGATAGTTGGGTAGTCACCCTCTGATGACCAGGGAAGGCCAGTACATGCAGGAGGAGGGGCTTGGTCTTACCTTAAGTGAATGTGCCAGGTTTTGTTGATTGCACATGGGAGGCCTTGCCCCTTCTGAGGAGTGGATAGATGGAGGTTGGGTTAGGGAGGAGGGGAGGTAGACTGAACTGTACTTGGTATATAAAATGAATAAAAAATAGAAAAATAAAAAAAAAACAAAACAAAATATGATGTTGATGCCTAAGAACCTGATTGCTATCTATGAACTCCCTTTTAAGGAACCTAGGGATAGTTGCCAAGAAACAAGTCCTTATGCCCAAACATTCCGAATGAGGGGGAAGACCAAGCTGTTCTAATGTAAGTAATGAAGTTCATGCAGTCCTTTAGTTCGGAGGCTACAGGCCGGAGCAGTTTGCCTGGAGACATTTCTATTTCTGAGGTCATCTCAACCTTCCTCTGGAAATTGTGACTGTCACTCTGTGCTGCATCCATCCTAGGACTGGCAGACCTAGGCCCCAAGTTTCAGAGGGTAAGTGACATGCAAGACTCACAAGACGAGTAGTAAAGAGATACCAACAGAAGGAGTAGTACTGTGACACCTGGTGCTGACAAGAAAACCTAGGCTGGGACTGGTTCCACAACTGAATTAAAGTTAGGCGCTTCTTTGGTAATGGACATGGACAGCCACCTCAGTGAAGTTGGAGACTGTATTGGGTTGAATAAACTTTAAAACACAAACAAACAAAGACCAAAATTCCAAACCAAAACTTCATCCTTCGTAATTTTTGTTTGTTTTGTATATGTGTGTATTTTGATTTATGAGAATGGCCTTTTCTTATAGCTTTCTTCATTTAAATTGCATATGGTATGAATAATTAAATTTATTTTTTTCAACATCCTGAGCAAGTCACCAGTGTTCATAGGATTCTTGACTACAAAGTGGTTGTGAAATTGCCAAGGTTTGGCATTTTGTCTCAATACAGAACAAGGTAAATTATGGAATCCATAGGATCAGACCACTCCTACAATCTAGTACAACCACACACTTCTAGTTTAAGCTTAACTATAAAAAAATCCAGTGGTATGCTGCTCAAAAAGATTGGCTAATCAAGAAGATTGCCAAATTTGCAAAATTTGAGCTAGAAATGGATGTCTTGTTATATAGAATTCTCAGACTATAATTCCTACATGACAAGCATCAAAATGAACAAGGACTCTGTGGTAACAAATGCATATAAACTAACTGAAATTTTAAAATGTCTCTGAGTAGGGATCAAAATTCTGTTTCACATGAATTCTTCATATAATATTTCATATTCTTACATGTAGATTCATTGGCCAAAAATAAGTCTATACTATTCTAAACTGTTTCTAATTTATGACTTTTATCAATTGAGCAGCCCAATAATGAAAGTGGACTAAAGATGGATCTTATGGTATATCATGTTGCAGCTTTTTGAGAAAACAAGCATTTGATTGATTATATCATGAGTTAAAAATATGCACATACATATCAAATTCAAAACATTTCCTATAAGTCATAGTTACACTAATTTTAAGGCAAATTTCTTTTAATTATAATATTTAAGTATATGTCATTAAAGAAAAATCTGGGTCAAGAGTTGGAAATGGGGGCTGGAGAGATGGCTTAGTGGTTAAGACTACTGCCTGCTCTTGCAAAGGTCCTGGGTTCAATTCCCAGCAAACAAATGGTGGCTCACAACCATCTGCAATGAAATCTGGTGCCCTCTTTTGGCCTGCAGACATACATGCAGGCAGAACACTGTAATAAATAAATAAATCTTAATAAAAAAGAGTTGGAAATGCCCTAAACATCTTTTAGGTATAAGAGAAAAAAGGACAGTTAAACAGTAGCAGACACTATAAATGTCCTAAATCTCTTCAAAATATTGATACATATAATACAAAGTAAAACACTAAGAAATAAATCCTTTCACTTCACATAAAATTTCATAATGTAAAAGCAAATTGGACATAAAAAGAAATAAAAGAAAAAGAAACACAAATGCCCTAGGCAGAACATCAGAAGGTTAAAATAGGCTGTATGTAGAACACTGTAGGCTAACAGAGACATTAAGCAGGTGCCCTTATCTTCTATGTTGATCACTTACATTTAAATTTCTAAATAGATATTCCCCATAATCCATTCAGAAACACATTTCTTGCTGTTTTTTACCTCCCATGGATATGCTTTTATACTGAAAGTGGTCCTAAGGGTCTATGAATATTTGAAAAGAAAAGATAAGGCATGCAGTGGAAAAGAAAGGGCAGTGTTCAGAAATATATTTTACAATGTGGCATAAGAAGCACTTGAATGGACTTGTGATGTTCCATTTGAGATATTATCTTACAGCAAGGGGTTTTCATATTTTTGTAAACTTGAAACAAACTCTTCAATCACAGTATTACCCAGAAGAATAAACAAGTAAAATGTATCAAAAGCATGACCATGTTGATCAAAGGACACATTGTAGAACTTCATATGGGCCATCTTCTAAACACATAGACTGGTTTTGGGGAATAGAAAGCCATTGCTTGTTTATCACTGTCATTACTTTTAATCAAACCATTCATGTTAATGTTTTCCTTCATTTTAGCACTTATATTAAAAGAAAACTGCTTGACTTTTACTGAGAATTTATCATAATAGCAATAGTGAAAATAGGAAATAAAAAATGAAATAGTTTACAAACTAAAAGCAGATGCCGTTACATTATTTGAGTGAGACATTATAAACAGGATTTAATCCCTGACTTACACTTTGCCTGCATGGTAGGATATAACAACAACTTAAATTGAAAACAAGAAGAGCTACCATATCAGACCACGCTAATTTTAACTCCCAAGTCTACAGTGCTGTGAGAATTTAAATTCCGTGATATATAAGATCTGTAGTTTCTGCTACTTTATTATAAAGTCATAAAGGAGGAAAGAATGTACGCAGATCAATTGGCTCCAAATATTTACTGTAATTTATTAAGTCATATATTTTTCTAATCTCATTCATAGGAGCATATAAGGAATTCTAAAATAATGGAACTAAATGCTATTTTGTTTTTTTTTTCTATATACTAGTTGTCCTCATACAACTTTGTAAATACAGATTCTGTTCATGGATTCCAAAAATTATATTTGGTACATGTGTCACTTGCCTCAGATAATCTAGTATTTAAAGTCCCTGTGTGCATTCTTTCTCCCTTTTTCAGCAGAGGATGCAAAAGAAAAAATGAGATTGTCCTTATATCACCAATTCTTCATCAAGTACTGAAATAAATAGCACAGTTACTTCCTGGGGCATATGTATTCATTTTACTAAGTATCATCTAGGAAATAGATTGGTATTTGTTTAAGAAACTGTAACTCATAATATGAAAATTCATATACAAATTACAGAGAGGTCTAACATGTATTAGGAAAAAGTTGGCATCATCAAAAGTTTCAGGTGATTTTCAAGTGATTTTAAAAATCTAAAATAACATAACATTGTAATGGTCAAATGAACAATTTCCTTTGAGATCCTAATATTCAATATAGGATCCATATATATATATTATTCAATATATATACATATAGTGTGTGTGTGTGTGTGTGTGTGTGTGTGTTGTGTTGTGTGTGTCTATTTCCAAGAACTTTTCATTGTTAAATTCTAGAAAAGGCATTTCGACAGCAAATTAGTTCACCAAAGACCTTCTCAAAGCACACAAGAAACACAATTATATTTCTAGAAGTACTGACGATTTCCCTAAATTGCAGTCATCAGAAGAACCAGCTGCAATGATCCTCCTTAGATTTTGGCTGCAGGCAAATAAAGTGCTAGAAGTACTTTTGGGAAAGGGATGTAGGAAAATGAAATGAGGTAACTAATTATTGAATTAAGTTCTAGTAGCTTAGGGAAAAAATGTCGTTTGCAGAGAGGGTACCTCCCACTAAAAGCCTGGGCAATGTAAGTTTAAAAGACATCATATCCATAAATCTGCTGTGTCCTTTCCTGGCTTATGTAATAAATTTGTTTGCTAACTTCATTACACTACCCTCTGTTTATTGCGACTGTGGTATCTATCATCATTTCTCAGTGCCTCCCTGTATTGACAATTTCCCAGTTTAAGTTTTGGCGAGGGTTTGAACTTTTGCTAGTCTTCAAAGTTTCTAAAACAAAGTTTGTAAAAATTCAGTCCCAAGCCTCAAGTGAAAGGATCTAATTAAGCAATTCTGCATTTAGTCAGCCCCGGGAAAGATATTTAAAAAGATAAAACAGCAAGAAAAAAACTACACCCCCAAATGATTTTAATAGACAATCAATTATTATGTCTTTGAAGTCTCAATTCTGGAATCCCAGAGGATAATTTTTACCTTTTAAAAAGCAAAATGTATAATGAGATATGGCTCAAACATGTCATCTAGCAAATAAGGGACAATAAAATTAATTGTTTTCCATCCTCTCATTTGGGCATCTGCATTCCATCCTTGCCCTCTGACATCCCCCCATACATGCAAATAATTATTCTGTGGCACTCTCTTTTATTAGATTTTTCTCTTTGCTTGGTGCTTCTACAAAATAATGTCCCAATGCATAGATGAAACACACCATGTAAACATTTTTTAAAAAATTTCATATAAATTAAAAGGATTTGTTTACATCCAAAACTATACTCTTTGTTTCAATAAAAACAAATATTAGGACTAAAAATAGATTATTCCTCAGTGACAGAATATTAGTTCAATATGAAAGCAGCAAAATTAGGGTCTGTGCTAGAAACACATAGGCAGATTTAGATTTACTTTCATTTATTTACTCTTCATTGATTTGTTGGTAAAGAAACTTGAAAAATTATACTTGTCTTCTTTATTTTGCTTCCCTTTGCGGGATGATATTACAATAGTTGTAGAGGCTCTGAGTGCTGAAATAGTATGCTTGGCAAAGGCACATCAAGGGTCTTCTCACAGTTTTCCTCTTCCCAGCCAGAGTAGAGACAGCTATAAGACTGCTTAAGGGTTCATCATTAAAGTTTGGATGAAGTGGAATAGACTTGATACTTTATAGATATCACATACCCTATTTATCTGTGTTAACTGGCTGAATCTTTTGTGCCCAGCTACTGCATAATTAACCTGTCACTATAAAACTGCTCAGTATTTGGAAGAATAAATTCACATTCCATTAAATAAGGATCATCACCACTTTAATGGTCTGCATGTTGCATTTTAACAGCTATATAAGTAACCAGAGAATTAAATAGGTCTTTTATCTAATATGCACTTTCACATTTGAGAGTACTCCTTGCAAAAAATAACTGAGATTGTTGCAAACTGATCAGGATCCATTAACACAAGATGGCTTGTGAAGTAGTACATTTTCTAATACCCGGTGTGTGGAAATGTCATGCAAATTATTTGCAAATGTGAAATCCTCAAGAGCAAAGCCGCATTAACTGTTCCTATTGCGAAGGTAAGCTCAATAATTCACAACTATCAATGGCCGGAACTGGAAATAAATTGTTTCTCTCCATTTGCAGACTGCAGTAGAAATGGAAACAGCACCATCTTCTGGATTTCAGGGGCTCATAACAGTTCAGAAGCTGCTGATCACTGTTTGCTTACACAAAGTTCTAAAGAATATTCAATGTTGCACACGGACACTGTGTACAACACTTTGCAGACATTTAAAAATCTAAAACATGAAGCTACATATAGCTTCTAACCGAACTATGCCTGAATTAACATATAAGCATTTTTTATGTCTTCACCTTTGTTATATTATTTCAAGTAACATCTTCCAGTTCAAACTGGCTTATCTTAGTTCTCCATGACCATTCCAAATTTATAAAATGGTCAAAATAGTAAAATACTTAAAAAATAAAATGATTGGCTTCTGTAGGAAGGAAAATAAAAATATATATTTAACATATATAAATACACCCACAGTCCTTCTGTTCAAATGCAAACATAGGTGATCAGCCAAGACTATCATAGTTAGGAATGTAATTTAATCACATCCTTATCTCACCATTTATTAACTCCAATTTGACAAAATATCCAAATGTCAGCCTGCTGTACTATCATTATGGTCTTGGTTAGAATATGATTCCAATGATTATTATTTGCCAATTCAAATTGTATATTTGAGATAAATTTATTTTTTTCTGATCTGAGACACTATGAAAACTTGGGGACAATGGAAGAGAAAAACTGGATAGAGAAGGTCTAAAGGCCAGATGACATTGGAATGCTGAAGGAGGTGTAGTTTTTAATACTCTGTGTCCTTGGTGCACTCCTCTCTCACCTCTTTTTCCACTCAATGGCTTTGTCCTCTACTTCTTTCTACTCTTCTCCTGTCTTCAACTTATTATAACTTCAGTCCTGACAGCCCAATCTTTTAAGTGTTACTTTGTCTTGATGAGATTTGAGTCTCCAGAGCTATTCAATGTTAAATAGTAAACTTTAGGCCAATCTAACCCTCTGCTTCTGCTATGTGACCAATTATCAAATCCTAATAAGTTCCTGCAAAAACTCTAAGCATGGTTCTTTATCTCCCTCCCATCAACCACTAATGTTTAGTTTCTGTTCAGCTTGTAGCACTTGACAACTTCAAAATGAATCCATCAGATCAAAAGTTGGCTTTGCTTTCACTTTTCCTTCCCTTTCATCAAGAAATTTGTTTTAGATAAAGTTGTAAAAACAGGACTGAGAGATGTTTTAGGGTTTAAGAGCTTCTATAGCAAAGGGGGCCATTGTGGGGACAGGGAGAAATACCCAGGAATCCACAAAGATGACTCCAGCTAAGATTTCTAGCAATAGTGGAGGGGGCGCTTGAACTGGCCTTCTCCTGTAATCAGATTGGTGACTGCACTAATTGTTATCAGAGATACCCTATCTTAATGAAGCAGAGGCACAGATCCACAATCAAGCACTGTGCTTAGTTTGGGGAGTCCAGTCGAAGAGAGAGAAGGGAATATATGAGCAAGGGAGGCTCAAAATCATTATGAGGAAACCCACAGAGACACCTGAGATGAGCTAGTGGGAGCTCAGATACTCTAGACCTACTGCTAGGCCCTCTGCATGTGGGTGAAAGTTGTGAAGCTTGGTCTCTTTGTGGGACCTCTGGTAGTAGGACCAGGGACTATCATTGGCGCAGGAGCTGGCTTCTTGGAGCCCATTCCACATGGTGGGATGCCTTTCTTAGCCTTGATATGGGGGGAGTTTTGGTTGGTCCTGCCTCAACATGATATGCCAGGCTTTTTTGACTCCTCATGTGAGGCTTTGCCTTTTTTGGAGGAGTGGATATGGGCAGTGAAAGCAGATTGGGGAAGGGAATGAGAGGAAGGAGGGGAAACTGTGGTTGGTATATAAAAATTTAAAATAAAATCATATTCCCATTTAAAAAAGATTAGGACTGATCTTGGGACAGTATAAACAAGTTGTGTCACAAAATAAAAGGGCATTAAATAAACTGAGACAATTGATGGAACTCAAAAAACCAAAAACCAAAAACCAAAACAAAATCTTCTACTGGTCAACAGAGTACCTAAGTTCTGATCCTATTAGCCTCATAAGGAGACTGACAACCTTAAGTTACTATAGATCTTTAGGAATTCAACACTTGTGGCTTCCATGGGCACATGCTCACATATATACACCCATATGAATGATTAAAATAAAACAAAAATTTGAAAGAAAAAATGCATAAAATGTAGCTGCCAATCCCCCCCAAAAGGCAATGTCATTACAAGGTAATTGCAAAAATCTTAATCATTCTGTTTGTTTTCCATTTGTCAGGATAGCAGATCATTATCCATGTATCTTGGCAAAGTCCACGAATTTACCATGTTTGATTTTTCTGTTTGTCAATGTACCCTCTTCAATGATATCTTCTCCCCATCTTCCCCCTTCTTCCTTCCTTTCCCCTTCCCCTCTTTACCTCATTCCCAAATATGCATATGTTCCTAATGAGAATTTGATGATTTATATTGCTTCCAATAAACTAAATCAGCAAAAACACATCTATTTCACACCTTCAATTTTTTATCTGTACTGTCAAATTATTAGAAAAAATAGTTCATGGAGTATGGTGAACTACTTTCTATTCTGCAAAGTTTGAACATTTGCGCTTGAAACTGTCGTTCTGATATGAATGCTACTTGGCACATTCATGAACATTAATGAGTGAAACAAACGTGTGATATGCAGATGTATAGTGAACGTTCATGTGCTTGTCAAGCATGAGCAACTAACAGGTATTAAATCTTAACGATGTTGGCATAATCACACTAATATTCAAAGTTTTCATATTGTGTATAAGGTATTCTCGACAGACATAACACATTTTTAAGTTTAATGAATATGATCTACTTTTTGTCATTCGAACTGATGGCTATTTAACAAAACAGGAAGTTGAGTCCTCACTTGTCCTAGCTTGCTGTTCCACTTTTATGCAAATTGTGTATAGTCACTGCTGTGGTATATCTGTGTTGTGTTTCTACTAAAGTGCAAATTCAGACTTGTTCCAACATATATTGTTGTTAACAGGCTTTAGGAAGTTTTTAAAAAGTCACACATTTAAAATTAACACATTTTCAGGGAATGGATGTGACATTAGTGGGAGTAAATTAACTCTTGTGAGAATGGCCTAATTGAGAGCCAGTAGAGAGCTCACATCAGTTTCATGTTTTGCACGTGTTCCTCTTATCCTTCCACTATGAGTGCTGAGTCCATGCTGGTTCCACGCTCTTGTATCACTAATCATGTAAGTTAAGCACACCTTTTTGTTTATAACTTGTCCAGACACAAGTATATTGGCATAGGACCAGCCAATGGAGTAAGTCCTTTATTATGATCATTTTCAACTTACTACACTAATCAACTATGCTTACAAAGTTAGTATTATTTAATATTGTGATGAGCTAATTACCCCATATAGATATAAAGGAAGTAAATAATTTAAGAACAAACATAATAAGCAAATACAAGACGGCATTAGGTAATTATAAGGTTTGAGTATTTACTGTAAGATCTAATTGTGAAATTCATATGATTTGACTGCAGTACTTTCTGTATCTACTTATCCACTCCCCAAATTCTTGAGGCAGGGATTATCTCTGGCAAGTTGGAACAAATTAAGTCTCACCTGTCCTGTCATTATCCCAATAGCTCTGCAAACAATGCTGTTTTCAATACTGGAAATTTTGAAAAAGCCAGAAAAAGATTTAAGGTTCCACCTATGCAGGGATTCTAACCAAATTAAGAGTTGAGGGAAAATGATTGAATGAGAGACAAAAGTAGTTTTTCTTTTTATGGCTATAAAAATAACCAAATCAGAAGTTTTTATGTTTATGAGTAGAATCATTTATTTACTTTAATTTTAGTATTGTTATTAGCACACAAAATACTTTCATTTTGTTGCTTTTGTACACTTTTTCTTATTCATTAATATGTCCTCCTGACTCCCTTTTTCAAATTCCCTTTCCTCCATGGTGGAATATTTATGGTGGAACAAAATTCCATTATACATAGTTAGAGTTTTTTAATTATCTGTTCTTCTCTTGGACATTTAGCCTAATATAGTTCCCTTGCTGTTATGAAGCATAAGTTCTCTTCTCATATTTAACAATGCAAAAAAATGTTCGCTCATTGTTTACTTTCTTTGTGGCAAAGGAAAGCCACTGGGCAAAAAAAGTGTCCTTGCCTCAACTTCTGACAGTATGTTTTCCAGGCAGCCAGCTGTTTTCATCATTTCTCACAATTTTTGAAAGTCACTTGCTCACACTTCCTGCTTAGTTATTTAATATTTCCTTCGAGGGTCTCTGAGGGAGTTGAAGAATAGTTAGTGTAGTTATAGTTTTCATAATTTACCAGACTCAGAAAAGAAACTCACAAAAGATATTTAAATGTAAATGGTTTGAATGACATTAAAGGGAATGTGATAATGCAAATTAGAATAGAAATTAAAAGACATTGGACTCACCAAGATAGGATGCATAATGAAGTATTTTCTCTTAATTTGTCAAATGGAAATGGACTAGGTATTTTTCTGAATTTGTCAAATGCAAATGGACTAGACATTGTGGGGAAACTTATTGCTTGTATATATTGTATTATACTTATTTTATATATTTTTCTTATGTTAGTATTTTTTCTTTTTCTATAAGACAAGAAGTGGAATCATGGTGATATATTATATATGATTTAAAAAGATTGCCTGAGATTCAGAAAGTGAGCCTCAAACTATAGAAATCAGGTAGTAGTGATATTCACTTTTAATCCCAGCAGCCAGAAGAAAGGAGGTGGTGATATACACCTTTAATCCTAGGATTCAAGGTTAAGAGGTAAATGGATCTTTGTGAGTCCAAGACCAACCAGATCTGTACAAGATTGATCTAGTCCTAAAGAGTTACAGCTCACACAAAGATGATCTCAGCACCTTGGGTCACATGCCTTTAATCCCAGCACTAGAGGTATATAATAGATGGAGCAGGGTCTTCAGTAGTTGGTATCAGGCATTCATTTTCCAGTCACATTGAGGATAGGAAGACATTCAAGTTTTAGGATTCTCGAGCCACACTGAGGATAGTTTACAGTCTGAGGTTTGGTGGAGCCAGGATCATCTTTTAGTCTGAGGTAGAGTGAGATCTACTACCCAGATTCTTTGCTTTGCTGATATTCAGCTTGAATCCATAAGCCTAATATCAATCTTTGTGTCTTATTTATTGAGCAACATGACTATATTCTATCTTTCCTCTGAAACCTTCCCACTAGCCCTTGCTAATTCTCTGATATCTAGGGGTATTCCAAATGAAGTACACACATATCAAGAATAATAAGCGGCATATAACTAAAATGAACAAATGAGAATGTTTTTTCTTTCCATTTAACTATTTTTGATTTATTGAGATTGTAATATAATTACATCAATTCTCTCTACCATTTTCTCCCTCCACATTCTCTAATATATGTCTCATAGCTCTATTTTACATTCATAATCTCTGTTTTGATTATGTTGTTGCATGTATATACATTTGTATTTCCAAATACATAAATACCAGCTTCAGTCTATGTAGTTACTTGTAGGTGTGTTTTAAGGAATGATCATTGGGTATTGAATAGTCTATTGGTGTGCTCTCTTGTGGCAGATTATTGATTCTGTTCTCAGCATTTCTCATTTGCCTATAGTTCTTTGTGGAAGACTGAGGCATCATGGATATTCTCCAGCTCGTGTTAACATGTCTATGGTTATTCTTGTTCAGCTCATCTTTAAGCAGTCTAAAAACACTGGTCCTGAAGACATTTCATCTTTCAATTTAAATGACAATATCTATTCTCTTATATAGCAAATTCTTATTAAATATTAGTATGTATATTTTAACATACCAATTTCGACTCATTGAGTGATTTTTTCCAAAGCAATAGTGAATTTTGTCTCAAAGAATAGAGTTAAGGTAGTATATATACATTTCTACCTGCAGATAGCAGCAAAATACTATAAAATGAAGCCAAATGTTTTCTCTGCAATCTCAGGGTTTTGTTTTAAAACACATGCAGAGCTCTAAATTTTTACATCTTTTACAATACTGCTGTCTGCTCTTCTCCTAAGTTTGAGCAAATGAATAAATAATCCTAAATCAATTTCTTTAAATGGAGATTCGAGGCAGAATGACATCATCCTGTCCTGAGAACTATTGCTTTAATTCCACCATGTAAGGAACTGAACTGCTATTTAAAACAACCCTATAAGCCAGGTAGAGTTGCATATGCTTATAACTGTTGAGCCAGGTGCAGATCATTTCACATTCTAGGCTAATATTTACCTCATACAGAATCCCAGGCCTAACTGGGACTCTGAAAACACACCAATTTTTAAAATTTTATGGGAAGTGTTTTACATAAGTCATAGCCATACAATGTTTTGTGGTATTGGAGTAATCTATATCTATGTCACAAATGCAGTAGGCACTGGTTGCCTAGCACATTGAGTTGCTGGTATTCACCTACTTCAACTGACAGCCTGGAGTATTATATATTGTTGTATCAGTTCAGGTTAAAGATATAAAGACATATTAAACAAGTGGAAATTATTTAAGCTTCCACAATTCTAAGATACTACACAATTTCATGAAGTTAATAATCCCTGAGGATTTAGCTGGAAATAATTAAATCTTGCTAAAATGTTCAAGTACTATTGGAATCTTTGATGCTAGAATTTATGTTAAGAAAAAAATTCAATTAGGATTTGGAAACAAAGTAACTACAATAATTAAATGTATAGCTTTGACAAATTTAATCGTTTTTTAATACCTAAAGTTACCATGGTTTTGTGTGGATCCTCTTACAGAATGAAAAAAAAAAAGAATCACCTGAAAATAGATTACATCTTACCTGCAACACATGAGAGTATAAAACTTCTAGAAGTAAAGCAAGTTCATTCTTTTCAGTGATTTCTTGTATGTAATATCAAAAGGATGGGGAAAGTATAACACATAAATTCGACAAGTTGGACCCCTTCCAAAAAAATCCTTGTGAACAACAAACTGACTGAAAATGCATCTTACAGACTTAGAAGAAAATATTTCAAGTTGTATACATTATGAGGAATTAATATCTGCTGTAGGTAAGATCTCCTCAATTCAACAACAAAGAAATAAAAACACAAATGGCCAATCAAAGCACTGACAAGTTACTTAAGTGTTTTCTCTGAAAAAAATAGTCATTAACTATATGAAATGATGCTGAATGCATTGGAAGTCACTGGAATCAGTTGAATTCTTTAATAATTTTTTATTAAATGAAAGTGAATTTAAACTGACTTCTAAATATTATTGGTTTCAGAGAAGGTTCTTTATCAGAGAAGGTTCTTTCCTAATGGGTGATAATTAGTGTAGAAACTGCAAACTTGTCAAAGTGCTTTGAGTAAGTGAATGTTTGGCCCTCAGTCTTAAGGAGTAACTTTAAACCAATCTCTTCAAAGCCCAGTAAATGCTGACAAAGAAGGAGCAAAATTCTAAGAAGTTGAGAATGAGGGAGGAGTTTTATGAAACATTACTTTCTTGTTATGTTTCATGGCCATTGTAATCACAAACGCACATTGGATTGAGCTACCTTCAACAAACCTTGCCCAAAACAAGACAAGAAAATAGGAGTGTGTTGGTGATATAGAAGAATAATCAAAGTTTCATCAGTCTGCTTTGGGACGTCATTAGTATCCTCACACTGGTAAGCCTCTGTCTCTCAGACTACTGACCAGAATTGCACTTTACTTTGAGTTTTGTGCCTATCAGCTACCCTGTAGAATTTATTAATCTCCTTTTTCCTATGAGATCTTTTTTGTTTGCTTGATTATTATGTTTTCTATGAATATATCAATAATCAAGTGGCAAGGAAAACAGGGTTTAAGATTATTTCATTTCCAAACACAAGAATAAAATTTACATGTTATATTTACTTCAATAACAATGCATGACCATATTACTGTAATATCAGCTAGTATGATTCGATGAACAGAGGAAGTCAAAAGGATGAGATCCAGGAAGAGAGGAGAGCACCTTGCCAGGAGATCATTCTAAAATATAGCCCAGAAAGTAGAACTCACATGCAAAGCGGTAGACCTTGTGATAAATGAATAGAAGTCCATCCGAGTTTGGTAGTCTTACAGTTTAAGAGAGAGTGAAACAGACAAGGTATAAGATAAGCAACTAGGAAACCAGAAGGACTGTAAGAGAAGAATGCATGGACCCCGGAGAAGGGGAAGGGACAGGATCTCCTGAGCTAAATGGTAGCATGAGGGTAGGGGAGAGGGAGCTGGGAGAATGAGAGGGGGGAAAAGAGGAGGGGACAGGAGGAAAGGGAGGAGCAGGAAGGCTGAGTCAGGGGAAGAACAGAGGAGTGCTGGATGAGAGCTACCATAAAAGAGGGAGCCATTATAGGTTTGAGGAGAAAATCTATCATTAGGGAGATTCCCAGAGATCTACAAAGATAGCACCAAGTGACAGTCTAGGCAATGGTGGACTTGCTACCCTAAATGCCCTCCCCCTAAAATGAGACTGATGACTAGCTTATATGTCATCCTAGAGCCCTCATCTAGTGGCTGATTGAAGCAGAGGCAGACACCCACAGCTATACACTGAACTCTGGAACCCACTTGCAGAGAGGTAGGAGTGAAGAACAAAGAGGTCTGTGAAACCCACAGAAACAGCTGACCTGAACAAGGGGGGGTACATGGACCCCAGACTGATGTCTGGGAAGCCAGCAGGGGACTGATCCAGACCCCTGAAAGTAGATGTCAATGAGGAGACATTGGTACTCAATGGGGTCCCTGGTAATGGACGAGTATTTGTCCCTGGCATCCGAAAGGACTTTGGGAGCCCATCCCACAGGGAGGGAGGCTTTCTCAGCCTGGACACACAGGGGAGGGCCTAGGCCCTGCCCAGGATAATATAACTGACTTTGGGGAATCCCCAATGGAGGGCCTTACCCTACCTGGGGAGCAGAGGGGTGATGAGGTAGGTGGCTGGTGGGAGGGTGTGGGGAGGGGAGGGAGTGGGAGAAGGGATTGATATGTGAAGCACCCTTGTTTCTAATTTGAACTATAAAAAATAATCTCTTGGGGAAAAAAGAACAGAGACTACTGTATCTTTGATTTTTATACTAATGAAGCCTGTGGTGTCACTCCTTAGGAAGTAGGTTGTCCTCCAAATTTCTGACTAATAGTATGGAGTTCTGTTAATGACATGGCAAAGGCTCTAAGAATGTCCTTGAGACTTTGTAGGCTGTAAGAATAAATATCCAATGAACTGACTTAAAAAAAAAAAGATAGAACATCATAGACTCACTTTTGTTGTTTTCCATACCTATATGAAGTTGTACAAATGAAGGATAGCATTTTTCCCAACCAAAAAAAAAAGCCCGGGGCCAGATGGATTCAATGCAGAATTCTACCAGAAATTTAAAGAAGTGATAATACCAATACTCCTCAAATTGTTCCACAAAATAGAAGCAGAAGGGACATTGCCAAACTCTTTTTATGAGGCTACAATAACCTTGTTACCCAAGCCACACAAAGACACAATTAAGAAAGAGAACTACAGACCAATATCCCTCAAGAACATTGATGCAAAAATTCTCAATAAAATCATATCAGAGAAATCATCCATCATGATCAAGTAGGCTTCATCCCAGGGATGCAAGCATCGATCAGCATATGAAAATCCATCAATATAATCCACCATATAAACAGACTGAGAAAAAAAAAAAACACATGATCATCTCACTAGATGCCAAAAAGCCTTTGACAAAATCCAACGCCCCTTCATGATAAAGGTCTTGGAGATATCAGGGATAACAAGAACATACCTAAACATAATAAAAGCAATATACAGCAAGCCAACAGCCAACATCAAATTAAATGGAGAGAAACTGGATCCAATTCCTCTAAAATCGGGGACAAGACAAGGCTGTCCACTCTCCATACCGCTTCAATATTGTCCTTGAAGTTCTAGCTAGAGCAATAAGACAACAAGAGGGGATCAAGGGAATGCAAATCGGAAAGGAAGAAGTCAAACTCTCACTATTTGCATATGATATGATTGTCTACTTTAGTGACTGAAAAACTCTACCAGGGAACTCCTACAGCTGATAAGCACCTTCAGCAAAGTGGCAGGATACAAGATTAACTCAAAGAATCCGTAGCCCTACCATACACCGATGATACATTGGTGAAGAAAGAAATCAGAAAAACATCACCCTTTACAATTGCCATAAACAACATAAAAACGCTTGGGGTAACACTAACCAAAAATGTGAAAGACCTGTACCATAAGAATTTTAGTCTCTAACGAAAGAAATTAAAGAAGATACCAGAAGGTGGAAAGACCTCCCATGCTCTTGGATAGGTAGGATCAACATAGTAAAAATGGCAATCTTGCCAAAAGCAATCTATGGATTCAATGCAATCCCCATCAAAATCCCAACACAATTCTTCACAGACCTTGAAAGAACAATTCTCAACTTTATATGGAGAAACAAAAGACCCAGAATAGCCAAAACATCCCTATACAATAAAGGAACTTCTGGAGGCATTACCATCCCTGACTTCAAGCTCTATTACAGAGCTACTGTCCTGAAAACAGCTTGGTATTGGCACAAAAATAGACTGGTAGACCAATGGAATAGAATTGAAAACCCTGATATTACCCCACACACCTATGAACACCTGATTTTTGAGAAACAATCCAAATTTATATGATGGAACAAAGAACATCTTCAACAAATGGTGCTGGCATAACTGGATGCAGACATGTAGCAGATTGCAGTTAGACCCAAGCCTATCGCCTTGCACAAAACTTAAGTCAAAATGGATCAAAGATCTCAACATAAATCCAGCTACACTGAACCTATTAGAAGACAAAGTGGGAAATACCTTGAATTAATTGGTACAGGAGACTGCTTCCTGAACATTACACCAGTAGCACAGACACTGAGGTCAACAATTGATAAATGGGACCTCCTGAAACTGAGAAGCTTCTGTAAGGCAAAGGACACAGTCAGCAAGACAAAACAGCAGCCGACAGATTGGGAAAAGATATTCACCAACCCCACATCTGATAGAGGGCTGAGCTCCAAAATATACAAAGAACTCAAGAAGCTAGTCTCCAAACCACCAAACAATCCAATTAAAAAGTGGGGTAAAGAACTCAACAGACAGTTCTCAATAGAGGAATCTAAAATGGCTGAAAGTCACATAAGAAACTGTTCAACATCCTTAGCCATCAGGGAAATGCAAATCAAAACAACTCTGAGATACCATCTTACTCCTGTCAGAATTGCTAAAATCAAAAACACCAATGACTGTTCATGTTGGAGAGGATGTGGAGAAAGAGGAACACTCCTCCACTGCTGGTGGGAGTGCCAACTTGTACAGCCACTTTGGAAATCAGTATGGTGACTCCTCAAGAAAATGGGAATAGTCTACCACAAGATCCAGCAATTCCACTCTTAGGCATATACCCAAAAGAAGCACATTCATACAACAAGGACATATGTTCAACGATGTTCATAGCAGCACTATTTGTAATAGCCAGAAATTGGAAGCAGCCTAGATGCCCCTCAATGGAAGAATGGATAGAGAAAATGTGGTACATTTACACAATGGAGTACTACTCAGTGGTAAAAAACAATGGAATCTTGAAATTTGCAGGAAAATGGATGGATCTAGAAGAAACCATTCCTAGTGAGGTAACCCAATCTCAAAAAGACAAATATGGTAGGTACTCACTCATATGCGGATTTTAGACAGAGTAAGGATTACCAGCCTACAATCCACACTGCCAATAAAGCTAATAAACCTGGAGGTCCCTAAGAGAGACTTACATGGTCTCCTGGAGAAGGGGAGAGGCTCAAGATCTGCTGAGCAAATTGGGAGCATGGGAAGAGGGGGAAGGAGCTAGGAGAATGTGAAGGGGAGAAGAGGGATGCCAAGGACATGAGGGAGCAGAAAATATGAGTCAGGGGAAGAATACACGATAACAAGAATGGAGATATAATAGAGGGAGACACTTTTGGTTTACAGAGAAATCAGGCACTAGGGAAATGTCTGGAGATCTACAAAGATGACACCAGCTAACTATTTCAGCAATGGAGGAGAGGCTACCTCAAATGCCCTCCCCTTATTCTGAGATTGATGACAGACTTATATGCCCTCATCCAGCAGCTGGTGGAAGTAGAAGCAGACACCCATAACTAATCACAGATCTGAACTGGAACCCAGATGCAGATAGCTGGAATACCAGCATGGAACTGATCCAGAACCAAGGAGCATGGGTTTCTGTGAGGAAACATCAGAAGACTACGGGACCTCCTGTAGAAGCCCAGTATTTATCCTAGCATAGGTGTGGACTTTGGGAGCCCAGTCCATATAGAGGAATACTCCCTGAGCCAAGACACATGGGTGTGGGCCTAGGCCCTACCCCAAAGGAAATGAAAGATTCTGATGACACCCTTTGGAAGGCCTCACCATCCAGGGGGAGCAGAGAAGATGTGTGACAGATAAGGTTTTAGTGGGGGGGGTGTAGGGGAGGATGGGTGGGAGAAGGGAAATGGGATTGTCATGTAAAACAATCCTGTTCCAAATTCAAATAAAAAAGTTGGAAAAAAACTTCTTGTGAAAGAAATAAAAAGCACCCTTGATTTAAAAAAAAAAAGATAAAAAATCATAGACTCACTTTTGTTGTTTTCCATACCTATATTAAGTTGTACAAATGAAGGGTAGCATATTTCAAATCCAGCACAAAACAATAGTGAAGGTTTATGAATAAATTACAACCACAAAAGCTATGGAGTTTATTAACAGAACTATTGGAGATGTGATCATATAATATAGAGTTACTTTAGTGAATATAACTATTTTAACAAAAAACATACATAAAACATTAGCAGAGATAGACTGTGACCTAGAACATAAGTCTTCAAACTTGTCAGGCCACATTTAAGGCAGGAATTTATGCTTTTCTTTCTTTTAATTTAAGGTCTTCATTTACTTTTTTGGGAGTTTCACATCATACACTCCAATACTCCTCACCTCCCACCTCCCAGTACCCTCATATTTACCCATTCTGTGCCCCTCAAAAAAAGAGAATAAAACAAATTAAGCAGCAAACAAAAGCAAAATTACCCCCCCCAATAAAACAAAAGCAACTGCAACAAAAAATTTCCCTTTGCCTCTCCTCATTTCCTGCCTTTCCAACACCTCTTCATTCATCCTGGTGGCATTGATCCTTGGTGTGTCATATTCTACCCATTTGTCCCATAAACTGTCCCAAGTGCAAGGGCCAGCTCTCTTTCTGTAGTGCCCAGTAAGACTGTTCCACCAGAAAAATTACTAATGCTTCAAGCAAATATTTATCCACCCTGATAATTTTATGAAAATTAGAAAGTTATTTTTTGGAAAACATAAATAACAAATAATTTGATTGCTAGTATAAATACATAAAGAGTACAAAAGTAACAAATTATCAAGTTGGCACAAGAATTAGAAATACTGTAGAACTGCTCTATATTTATGAAATAAATTGCTCTTCTCAGGAAAGTAAACATTTTTCAGTGTTGAGAAAATTTCAATTTGAATGCATCTTTCAAGTAATAGTTTTATAGTATAATTTAAGTAATATTTTTGAATGTTTATAAAGTACTGTCAACATAACACAACAGTACAAGTAATAGAACAAAGGGCACACAGACATGTCATTAAGTAGGAGGAGCAAATATGAATGGTTATATATCGGCTAAGAAGAAGATAGTTGGTAGATATTTGATATATTTGACAGAAAGTCACTCAGTTTTATTGTCTATGCTTTTGAACTTGTCCTATATAGTCAAAGAAATATAATATGGAATTTAAAAGTTTCTTATGAAGAGTAATATTAAATAGGAAAAAATATGTATTATTGTATCAATAGTTAAGGATTCATGAATATTAGAATGTACACGCATTGTCTTAGAGCAGACAACACTTTTAAATTCATCACTCCTCTTGAATACATCAGACATAGAAGGACTGTGCCTAGTGACATGCAGAAGTAAAATTCCAGCTATCTGTGAGACTTAATCAGGAAGATCAAATGATAAAGCATTCCCTGGCTGTATGGTGAGCCAACAAGAGTGCTTATTTACAATTAAAAGTAAGGGAAGGGCCTAGGACCTGCCCAGGATGATATGAAAGACTTTGAGAAACCCCCATGTAGGGCCTTATCCTCCCTGGTGAGCAGAAGGGGGATGAGGTGAGGAGCTGGTGGCAGGTTGGGGGTGAAGAGGGGGAGAGAGAAGGGATTGACATGTGAAGCAAGCTTGTTTCTAATTTGAACTAATAAAAATAAAAGTAACAAGAGATTAACTGGTCTAGCACAGAAGTAGAAGGCTTACCTAATAAGCATTAGTCCCAGGGTTCAATTCCTATTATGTATGTAATTAAATAAGTGTGGTATAGGAGACATGACTGAAGGGAGACTTTGAAGCAATCCACTAAATTCAATAATTTAAAGTGCTCAGTTCTTTGAAACTGGAGCCTCTGCTTCATCTCTGGACATTATTGCTACAAAGGATATTTGTTCAGTGCATCCAGTGAGTAAGGTTATAGCTGTTGATGCTACTTCTGTGCATGATGAGGTCTCCAAAATTTGTGATCCTGAGGGATAACTTAACTATCCCACTTGTCTGTTGATATTGCCATTTCAATGCAATGTTTCCTGAGTTCAAATCTTGCTTTAGGTATTGTTCTCAAAACAAACAAAACACGGAAAAACAAGAGCAGATATTTTGCTTTCATTGAGGCTATGTTTAAATAAATATTTCAGGCATATGTTTCTCTTGTCCATTATCATGATTCTCACAATACATTAATATAATGTACCCAGAGTTCTCTACCACAAACAGGTCAATTCTTAAATGGAAGGCTTTCTGCTTCATTTTGCTATCATTCTATCTGACAATGCATACTTGAGTAAATGCCTTATTTTATTCATGCATTCAAATTCTACAGTCAAAAACTAATAATTAGGGTGTTTGGTGCAGAGAAGATAAAGTAAATAAAAAGTTTCTTGCATCAAGAAATATTTTATCTTCCATAGCTCCATGCTTACTTATTGGAAAAAACCAAATGTCCTTACATCTTTCAGTAAAGCATTAATACCTGTTGTGAAAAACCTTTACTAGTGCTATCTGTTCCAGTAAGCAGTGAATGGGAAACAGCAGGCCTAGAGATTGTATATGACTATCTACAATAAAACAGAGTTCTATACTTCATGGCTCTCTAAGCATGCCACTAACCCTTCTGATTACAAAAGCACAGAGTGCCATTAAAAGACATCAAGATTTCCTGAAGACAATTATAAAGGCATATAACATCTGTTCTCAATCATGGGCAACAGGGGAGAAAATGTGCACCACATGACACATTACATGCACAAAGAAGTCAAGCTGGGAGAAGAAAGGCATATGAAAAGGCCCTGGCCAAGAATGAACAGTGCAAAGTTGGCATTTTGTAATGATAGGGACCCATGGAGATCTCTTTGAGGAACTCTGTACTCTCTACAGTCAGGGCCACCTGTGCCATCCTCAATTATTAGCACTCTTCATAAAATGCCACTATTCTCAAGAAAATTTGGTTGCAAAATTTCAGAGACTCCTGAAAATGCCATATAGAGAAAAACTTCATCTCTGTCCCTTGTTTCATAGTTCAGGTTCAAAAGTCCCTTCATCCAATTATATGTAAATCCATGTTATTTCTAATACGTTTTCCTAACTTTAAAACACAAGCAGAATGGTCCTATAATAAATATCAACATGCATAACTGTTCTTGAAAGTAAAGATCAGTGCATACTCTCGAAGCATTTCTATGTCTGGCTCCATTGATTTTCTTATTTATTCTAACTAGGTTCCAAACACACTGCCCTTTAATTGTCATAGGCATAGCACAAGCCTTCAGCAAGTACATATGTAAGTGACACACTACTACAGCATAAAGACCTTTCAATCAAGGTGAATTAAAATCAGAGACAATATAGATCTTTCTATCTTCTGAATTATTTACCTATATAAAACTATTGAGGATCTAATACAGCCTTTTTAAAGTGTTTACATTTCTCTATAGACTAGATTTTTATTTAGAAGACAGTACACCAAACCCTCTTTTGTAACAGTATATGCCATGTGTAATAACTTCAAATTTATATTTAAATAACAAGATTGTCTCAGGATCTGTAATGCTATAAATGTTAGTTGCATAGAACAAGGTTAAAAGAGTAGAATTATCAGTATATAAACCTTGAATATTTTTAACAAATACTGGTCCTAGAACAAATAGCATCACTGAGAGTTTGGGCATGGTATATGGTCTTGAACTTTGGTTGGAAGGAATCACTTCGGGCTTATGTTACATATGAGAATGCTCCAGGTCTACAAGTCTGACCTTTAACATTTCCTGATGGGCAGTACTTCACTGAGATAGAATACATCACTCTTTGGATAACTGAATTATGTGGCCTCCATTTTATCTACTTTAACTCATCTATTGATACTGCCACTGTTTAAGTCTTATTTATGCAGCTATTCCCAGGAAAGACTGTTTTACAGAAGAATGCCTGGTGTTCTGAATCTCAAACTTTTCTTTCTCTTCTTCAATGGTTCAATGTGCTGTGACCTATCTACAGATGTAGAACTTGTTATGTAGATATCTGTTTGGACTAGTCTTCCCCAGATCAAATATAAAATATTAAATATATCACAAATATCAAATATAAATCACAAACTATAAATTAAAAATATATGTCATGTAATTCAATCTTGTTTGTAATTCAAATATATAAAAATAAAAAATAGTCATGCATAATATAGATATACACACAGTAAACACATAATATACATACATAGCATTCAGTGTATTTATTTATTTAACAATTTTTCTATATACACACATACCTACATACTTTTTTCCTGATACTTCATTAATCTTATCCCTATTATTAATACTGGTAAGACAATGACTACATTACCCAAGCTCCAGGCAGTAACTGAAAAATGTTCTTTATCTTACCTAATAGCAGAAAGTACTGGAGGCTAGAGAAATCCGACCTGTATACATGTTTTGTGTGAAAAACAAAGCTGATAAATGATTGCTACAAATAGAAGGGGAAGGATTGAATAAAGAACCATAGGTAACATTTCAGAGAATGGAACTGCAGGATACTTATGGAGAGACGAATTAAAAAACACAAAATGTGTGAAGCATAATGTGGCCTTTCATACTGCACCATTATTTTATCAATTATATCAAATGTATTGTATTTATGAAGATGATAATAAAACTATAAACTGCAAGGTTTCCTGGGAAGGAAGAAGGTACTTGGAAACTTATTTTCACCTTTATTTGACAAACATGAAGCTACTCAACAAAAATCACATTTTAATTATCCTTAGTACATGAATGGAATTTGGAAACCCATTCCAAACAGAGGGATACTCTCTTAGCCTAGACACATGGGGGAGACACATCTAGGCCCTTCTCCAAATGATATGACAGACTTTGAAGATTCCCCCCCCCATGGAAGGCCTCACCCTCCCTATGGAACAGAAAGGGAAAGGAATAAGGGTTGTTGGGGCGCAGGGGAGGAGGGGAGGGTGAGGGAACTGGGTTGACATGTAAATGAAGCTGGATTATAATTTAAATAAAAAGGAAAACATCAATATACATGAAAAATATAGTAACAACTTATCAAAATATATTTTTTTCTTACTAAACAAAGTCAATTGTCTAATCTCTCATTTCCATCTGCATGTTCAATACCTTCTAATTTGAGGATGTCTTAAGAAAATAGCTCTCTGTGTGGACAGCAGTAACATTAATTTTTATATGCCTTGAAAATTTGATTTATCACTGTCTAGAATGTTTAGGTAATAATGTACTTTTCTCCACTTAAACTATTTTGCTGAGTAATGACCACAAAGTGCCTTGTGTTTTCAACTATTCAGTCAAACTTTTAGAAATCTATTCTACTTACCTTATGTGAATTTATGTAGCTTTGTGTTGCATAGCCAAATCTTTCTTTGTGTCTGTTTAAAAGGAAAATGAAGAGTGTTACTTATTTATATTTTCAGCAATTTCTAGTCTTCTCAGGTCTTGACAGTGACATGAATGACAGTTTTGTATGTATTTCTAAGTTGCATTGAATCATAAAACATTCCATCAATTTATATCCCTTTTCAAATTAAATATCCAATTAGATAATTCTACTATATTTATTTCTTTGGAAAAATAGAAACATGCCAACATGCCAAAAGATGAGTTTCAAGGTATAGGAATCTAGCTGATTGAGCCAAAATTCAATATATTAAAACAAAAACAAAACAAACAACAAAAGACATAAAAACACAAAACAAGCAAAGGAAAAAAACTTTAATTTTTGGGAGGTTGGGGCTTGGGTATCCTCCATTAATAGCTCCTTTTAAATGAAGATCAGTTTTTTTCCTGAAGACAAGCCTCCCAATTGGTTATCCAATCCCAGTAGTAAGCTGTTTATAGGTCCTGGTGTACTTATTTATTGGCTCTGTTCTTATCTAAATTTGAACTTCTCAGGTTATAAAGCTTTGATAGCCTTCCACTTGAGGAAATGTTCAATATGAATACCTAGTGTAAGAAAGAAATATCACACAGAGAATTCTTGACTCAGGTAGACATAGGTCACATTTCCCCTGCCACACGTAGAAACTCCAGTTAATACCTGTTGAGAAAAATGCAGTTATTTAAAGCATAATGTGGAATTTTGGAAAGGCAGTCATTCAAGAATGAGTGGAGGAGTGCAGTAAATATTAAATATTAAAAAGCATTATCATATACATGTATAAGAATATCATATAAAGAAACACATTATTCCATATGATAAAGTACTAATGGTAATTATATGCTTCAACTTCTTCATTAAATAATTATTTAACTTAGGCTAGTTAAATAATACTGAGAATCAGAAACTTTTTTCAAAATGTAATAGTGAAATCTGATCAATCAAACTGGCAGAAGTCAGATTAATGCAACAACAAGAATAAAATCTTATGAACCTTTAAATTGTAGCAATCCTTCCCGAAGGAGAGATGTATTTGAGGGTAGAACAAATATTTCAGGGAAAGCTTCTTTGTTACTTTTACATTACTGTGAAAGGCCACCATTATCAAGGCAATTTGCAAAAGAAAACATTTAACTGGGGGCTTATTTACAGTTTCAGAAGTTAAGTCCATGAAGAAGATGCACAGTTTAGTCTTTGAGAAAGTATCAGGAATTGGAACATTTGTACAAAAGCAAAATTTGGATGCCTAACTACAATTATCAGCAGTAAATATTATCATGCTCATAGATCACATTAAAACGTGACTCAGAAATCAAAGACATGTTTGTACACTTGCTGTTACATAAATTGTTAATGCTACAAGTTTTCGTCATGATCCATCCTTGCTTCTCCAAGGTCAAAGACCCATGAAGCGTGACTTTTCCTGATATGTGTTTTGGTATTTGGTTATTCAATATATTGAAATGCATGTGATAATTCATGCCTACAACTTAAACAGATCACAGTGTCTTTTTCTGCATTAAAGATATTGCATAAATGTAATATGTACACATGTGCATAAAAGGAATTCCTTCTTAATGAATGTTGGAAGTAAACCCAGATCACCAGTGTTCAATTAATAAGGTTAAATTTAATTGCATATATTGTTGACCTTATCTTTCTTTCTATTTCCCCAACAGACAAGGAGAATGTAATTATGTTTGAAATAGAGTAATATGCTGTAATTATGTGACCTTTTCACAGTTTAAGCAACAAACTCACTCCAGGGGTTTTTGGTGAAGCATAATATTAATATACCTACACAAGACTGACTTTTAATCAAATATGTTAACATATTACCAGAAAATATCCCTGAAGTATTTAAATTGTCACTGAGTACTGGATATAAATGAATTGCTTAATATGTGAGAAAATTTATTTTCTGCAACTTTGCTTTTTATCCATAGGAAAACTTACAAAGACATATTTTATTTAAATGACTAACTTAGTGTATGGAATATCACCAAGTATAGTCTTCTTTTTACAAAGTGGGAAATTATATGATCCTCTACTAATGAAAAGCTCCTGATAATTTGATTAGACAGATGGGGCAAAGAAGAATTTACACAAAAGTTTGAAATATTTCAGATTTTGTGAATGAAGAATGTTAATAGTATTCATTGTTGTGACACAGGAATTCTTAGAAACTGGACATCATTTTGATTGGCTCCATCCAAACTTTTATTATACACAAGTAAGCATGATTTAGTATTTAAGTTCTTCTTGCTAAGTTCATCAATTCATGCTTTACTTTAAATAGAATTGGTGTTCTTTTCTTACTGAACTACTTGAAAGTCACCAATGGTTGTTTACAAAGCATTTTTATTAAAAAATTCAAAGGAATAATTGCATAGTTTGAAGAATGAAATAATACAAAATTTCTTGTAAAAATATAGTGGCTAATTCATCCTGGTTGTATTTACCAATGAAGTTTACATGGTATTTAAAGCAAACCTATAGCATCTCATGAGATAGAATTAGAAAGGTAAGGACTACCAACTGAAACAACAACAAAATTCATGGGGCCAGATAATTTTAGAGCAGAATTCTACCAGAATTTCAAAGAAGAGTTAATGCTAATTCTCCTCCAATTATTCCACAAAATATTTTTAAAAAGAAATATTTCCTTGCAGGTATAGATTTCCTGTCTAGGAGCTGCTTCAAAATACCACACAGAGACTTATATTAATTTAAAATACTTTAATATTTTAATTTAAATATATTAATTTAAAATATCTCAGGCTATTTACTAACTAGCTCTAACATTTTAAGGTAATCCATATTACTTCTTTATGCTCTTTCACATGGCAGTGATTTTATTAGTATGGCATGTCTATTTCCTATTCCCTCTATGTCTGGCTGGTGACTTGCCAGTTCCCCTCTTCATCCTAGCATCCTAAGTTGGATTCTCTTACCTAACTGTATCCTGCCTTGCTCTAGGCAAATCAGCTTCTTTAATAACTGTGGGAGAAATTGTTGCCAGTCAACACAAGCTTCAATAGCTCTGCCTCTGGTGCCCAGGGAAATCCGCATGCACATGCCTGGCAGGCTCTTCCTCCCTGAGTCAAGCTGCCAAACCAGCCACAAAGTCCAGTGATGCTGATGGCAAGACACCTCATCCAGAAACACCAATGAGGAAAGAACAATGTTACAGAGTCAGCCGCCTGAGCCAATAGGACTCTGGGAGGTGGTATAAAAGCATGTCTAACTTACTTAATAGACGAGTTTGCAACATGCTCTGTACTCACTGATTCTCATTGTCTGAGTTGCTGGAGATACATTTTCTCATCCCCTCCCCCAAGGTGTGTCTGAGTAGGATAACTCTCAACAGCTAACCAATGAGAGCAATACGCATTCAGTGTACAAAATACTATTCCACAGCATTTCCCAATTTCTTTTATGAGTCTAGGTTTATACTCTTACTTAAAACATATAACAATGCAACAAATATAGGGGATTACAGACCAATTTCCCTTATGGACATATACACAAAAACTGTCCTAAAAATACTTGTACATCTAATCTAAGAACATATCAAAAATATCAACCACTGATACTGTAAATAAAGTATTCATATTAATAATCCACTACCATTAAGGATATTTTATCCCAGAGATGCAGGGATGGCTCAGCACATATAAATCAGCAAATACCTCAGCCATATTACAAACAAAAAGACAAAGCCACATCACTGTCACATTAGATGCAGAAATTGGCTTTGACAAAACCTAAACCCCTTCATGATAAACATGTAGGAGAGATTAGGGATGTAAAGGACATGCCTCAACATTATAAAGGCAGTTTATAGCAAGCATATATCCCAGATCAACTTAAATGAAGAGGAACTCAAACCAATTCCACAAAAGTAAGACAAGGCAAGGTTGTTCAATCTATTCATGTCTGTTCAATATAGTTCTTGGAGTCCTAGTTAAAGCGATAACACAACTGAACAAGGTAAATGAGCAAACATAGGAAGGGAGAAAGTCAATGTGTCTTTATTTGTAGATGATATGATAGTACAAATAAAAGGCACTAAATATTCCACAACTGGAATAAAAGGAAACTCCAACAACTGATAAACACATTGAGCAATGTATCAGGACACAGAGTTATCATAAATAACACTATCCTTTCTATATACAAGTGACAGATGGACTAGCAAATCAATGAAATAATGCCTTCCAAGTAGACTCAAAAACTATAAAATACCTTCGGGTTAACTCTAAGTAAGGAAGTGAAAGACGGATAAAGATATCAGAAGATGAAAATTACCCTCACACTCATGGATCAGCAGGATTAATATTGTAAAAAATGTCCATCCTATTCAAAGCAACATACAGACTCAGTGCAATAACCATAAAAATCCCAACATAATTCTTCAAAGATTTTGAAAGGACAACTTTCAATTTCACACAGAAACAGAAAAACCCTAGGATACCTACAACAAAACTGAAAATAAAAGAACTGATAGACATCTGCTTCCCAGCTTCAAATTGTACTGCTAAGATAAAGTTTTTAAAAGTATCTTATTGGTACAAAAAGAAACATCACAGAAATTCCATTGACCAATAGAACTGATTAGACACACAAACAATACATATACCTATGGCCACCTGACTTCCAGTAACAAAGCCCGAAATGTGCATTGGAGAAAATGCAGCATCTTGAACGAATGTTGCTGCTCAATCTGGATGGCAGAATGTAGAAGACATTGAATATGGCTATGTAGCAAGAGACCTAACTACACACCTGTGGAGCGGACCATGCCCATTTGTGCGTAGTCATAGGTACATACAGGATGGGAGGTTTTAGGTTGGCTCAGTTAGGCGGTCTTCCTCTCTGGCTGCTGACTTGGGGACAGAACAGAACCTGGGAGGATCCTGTGGCAGCCGCCTGCCTCTTGGGTAAGTGTTTTTTCACTGAATAAAACTTTTTAACCTGTACCGAGTGTAGCAAATCTTGATTCCCACGCACGGCAGAACCATACTTAGCGGTTGCACAAAACTCATGTCTAAGTGGATCAAAGACCTCATGAAACCAGATACACTGAAGATGAGAGAAGAGAACATGAGGAATAGCCTTAACCTGAGTGGCACAGTTTCTGTCCAGAACACCAATAGTACAGGCACTCAATACAGTTAATAAATGGAACCTCAATGAAACTGAAAGGCTTATGTGATGTAAAGGACACTGCCACTTGGGCAAAGCAGCAGCCTAAATAATGGGAAAAGATTTTTTCCAACTACACATCTGACTGAGGCCTAATATCCAAAATACATAACTAAAAACCTCACTATACATGAAGTAAACTAATGACACAATTAAAAAGGGTAGTACATATTTTTCTTTAGTCTTTTTTGAGACAGGGTTTCTCTGGGGCTTTTGGAGGCTGTCCTGGAACTAGCTCTTGTAGACCAGGCTGGCCTTGAACTCACAGAGATACTCCTGCCTCTGCCTCCTGAGTTCTGGTATTAAAGGCATGTGCCACCACTGCCCGGCATGGGTAGTACATTTCTATATAGAGAATTATCAGAAGGGGAAATTCAAATGCCTAAGAAACATTTAAAGGCTGGGTGTTGGTGGCACCTTTATTCCCAGCACTTGTGAGGCAGAGGCAGGCAGATCTCTGTGAGTTCGAGGCCAGCTTGTTCTCCAGAGCGAGTGCCAGGATAGGCTCCAAACCTACACAGAGACACCCTATCTAGAACACCCCCCCAAAAAAAAACCCAAACAAACAAAAAAGAAACATTTAAAGAAATGTTCAATATCCTTATCCATCAGGGAAATTCAAATTGAAAGAAAGTATTTTGAGATTCCATTTTACACCTGTCAGAATGGCTAAGTCAATAACACCTCATGCTGGTGTGGATGTGCGGCAAGAGAAACACTTATTCATTGCTTGTGTGAGTGCAAAGTTCTAAACTTTTATAGATATCAGTGTGGTGGTTCCTTGAGAAGATGGTCATTGATATACCTCTAAATCCAGTAGTAATACTCGTGGGCATTTACCCTAAAGAAGATTCATCTTATCTCAGAGACACATGCAACCATGTTTATTGCTGTTATATTCATCATAGGAAGGAATTGGAAACATGTGGATATTCCCTCTGCAGATGAGTGGATATAGAAAATGTGGTATGTTTACACAATGGAAAATTACTCAGCCGTTGAAAAATGAAATGTGCAAGAAAATGTATGGAACTGGAAAATAATTGTCCTGAGTAGGGTAAGCTCACAGCCCGTTTCAATGGTACAGTTTTCTGAATACTTCTCATTAGGTGGACCTGTGTGTCACTCTTTGTCTGATACTTGAGGTTTCCTTGAAACCCTATATCATCCTATATCATAAAGCTTAGGTTTTTATTACAAATTGATTGTTTCCTTTGATTTAGTGTCCCTTAAAATAATACCATGACTTCAGAGAGTGTTATGTTTCTAGCAGTTAGTCATGTGCAAAACCTTTAAAAGTTCTAAAACACAATGAATGACTTTGACTTTGATTTATCTTCAAAGATATCAGATAGGTTGAAGCAATCAAATGTGTGCAAGAACAAAAAGATCAAATCAACTTTATTAATACATTGGCTCCAGGAGTGAATCTTAGTCTTGAACATCAAACTTTGTTGCACCCTAATTCTCCTCTGCTAGTTAAGGAAGAGACAGTCTCACAGCCAACTGTATGTCCCTGTGCACTATTTGTACACTTCAATTTAAACTCCAACTATTTCATTTACAAGTGCTAAAACCAAGGTTCATTTTATTCAGTTTAATCAATAACCTACAAGTGAATGTTAGAGGTGAATTTTAAACACACCTACTTTCCAAAAGATGGCATTCCATTGTAAGCTTTCCTCAAGTCATTCATCTTTTTCCCTTCTGTTGTCCGAACCATGGCTAAAATATTTAAGTTTCTCCTTCATCTCCATTATCTAATGTGACCATTGGCCATGTCAGCTCCAGTCTGTCAATAGTTCAGTGCAAAACAGGTGTGAGTGTGTGTGTGTGGGGAGGTGTATGAGACGCATGCAATTTTTTTTTTCTGTAACAAATTAAGTTTGAGTGGAAAAAATATTTCAAATGAGATGCAATAATAAATATATTAATTGATTTCTCTCAAAATGATGTTATTTAATTACCATCACACTTTTGAGCCTATGATTGTCAATAGTTGATATTCTCAAATGTTAAAATAAAGATCCAAAGACTCAGCAAAGACTCAGACTGAAGCTCTTGTTACATGGTGTCTGGAAAAGATGCTTTCCCTTTGTCAAACCTCTTCCATGTATTTTTTACTCTCCTGTGGGGATAATACTTCTTAAACTGTCCATAGAAGATAAAATAATTTTTTCCAAAATGTGAGCTTTCTAGATCTTAGAACATGCACCTATCCTAATTTATCAAAAGGGCTTTCATAAATTTAAGTAAGCTTCAACCAACTGGAGATACAGAGAATAAAAAAACATATCTCTAATTTATATTTTTAGTTATGTTAAGACATTACTTCATCTTATCTGTTTTATTAGAATACTTTAAATATATTATAGAACCAGAAACCACATTAAAACAATCTTTGCAGAAAATTGGACTTTTCGATATAGTCATAAATGATAATAAGATCTTTCTATTGCCTCCAAATTGATAACTAAGATGCAAAACAAAAGACCCATGTTCTATATTTCATCTTGAAGCAAGCCTCCTTGGATTACCAGAGCTTGACATCTCCATGATTTATTAGAGGACATCTTACCTGATTAAGTGATTCAAATCTATCAACTTATTGCTCTCTTCTGCCTATATAAGCAGATATTTCAGGAAGATTATGAGATCCAATAATCATTTTTAAGTTAGTGCTTTGATACAAGTGTGTGTGTTGTGACTACTGGCTGTTTTGAAACTTTGTAGCATTAGAAACCCAGATTTATTACGAATGAGGCATGGAGGGCCCCTCTCTACAGCCTGATACATGATCAACTAGGGAACAAACAATTCCAGGTTTGGAATAGTAACTTGTAGGTTAATTATTCAAAGAACTTGGCATGGATCTCCTTAAGCCTGAAGTGTTTGTGAACAAAGATGATGAGATCTGCTTTTTACTAGGTCATTTCTGGTGGTAGGAAAATTACCGTGTTTTCCCTAGTGTGCCAGAGTGGAAGTGAGTACAAAACAAGAAACATCAAGGCTTCACATACAAGAATAAAATTATCTTAGTAGCTAACACAGAAGTGTAAATTTTAAGGAAAACTGTCAGAAAAACCTTCTCAATTTTGCGTAGATCCTTAGTGCATAGCTTGCTGTACAGAACTTGTGAAGATGAAGAGATGACCCATGGCTAATAGTAACAATTGCAAAGAGTTTGGATCACAGCACTTACATAACAAGTGGGGTGTCCTGGCCACCTGTAACCACAGCACCAAAGCAGAAAGAAATAGAAGGATTACTATGTCCTTTCAGTCCTCAGTTTAGGCAAAAAATTGTCTCAGGCTCATGGAGACACCTGTTTAGGACCTTGAATGGATGCCTGTGTTGATAACGAATGAGTTTACACAAATCTGTAAGAGGAAAACTAGGAATTGAAGAAATATTGTGAAGTTATTGACAAAGAGGATGACTCAAATGTGCTCTTCTTGTGTCTCTTTCTTTCTTCTAACTTCAGGGCTGTCTTGAGTTTCTCTTCTTATAACAATGAGGGAGGTACAACCTTGCGCAGACATGTGCAAGATCATTTTTCAAGCTGGTGTTGTTTTATATATGGTCATTAACCCACCTAATAAAGTCACAAACAATGCTAAAGTCAGTATGGAAAGGCAAAGCAACATAAAAATGCTGATGCACTTACAGGAAAAATTGCTAACTGAAGAAGTAAAGACCTAGAGCCAGGACAGAGCTGCTGTTTTACATGCCCCACTACTTGAAAAACAGTGTAAGCACCATTTTAGAACCTCTGCTTATCTATTTGTTTCTACATCAAAGATATGAATAAGGCATGTCTAATCTGTAGATTCAGATGAGATAGAGTCACCTGAAAATAAGTCCGAAATTCAACCAGTGTTAGAATGAGTTGCAGTTAATAATTTCCATTAAATAAGAATAATAGAAATAGAGGACAGAGAACAAATACAACTTAAAGAACCTGAAACTGTTTTCAAAAAATAATTCAAGAAAATCTTGCTAACCTAAATAGGAAATGCCTATAAAGATAAAAAGAAGCATACAGAACACCAACTCTGTTGGTCCAGAAAAGAAAGTCACTTTTGCACCTAATAATCAAAACATAAATATATATATATAACTAAGAAAGAACATTAAAAGCTGCAAGGGAGAAAGGCAAAATAACATACAAATGCAGACCTATTTAGAATTACACCCAACATCTCAATGGAGACTCTAATAGCCAGAAGTATAAGGACAGACTCTCTGTAGACTCTAAGGGATTACAATGTCAGGCCAGACTAAAAACTCAAGAAAATGTACACATGTGAGGGTGCGTTTGTTAGTCTATAATATTTGCATATCTATTACTACAGAATTAGGCATTAATTTTTCATTTATCTTGCTATTTGAAATAAAAAAATTATAATTTTTTGGCGTTCAGGCCACTGTACAATGAAGAGTCAAAACTGTTGTCTTATAACTGTTTTTTGTTCTTATTTTTCATTTTGTTAATTAGAAACAAGCTTCTTTTACATGTCAATCCCACTTTCCTCTCCCTCCCCTTCTCCCTTATCCCCACCTACCACCCGAACCCCTTTCTGCTATCCAGGGAGAGTGAGGCCTTCCATAGGGAATCTTCAAATTCAGTCATATCAAGGAGCAGGGCCTAGACCTTCCACAATGTGTCTAGGCTGAGAGCATCCCTCTATGTGGAGAGGACTCCCAAAGTCCATTCATATACTAGGGATAAATACTTATCTACTACCAGAGACCCCATAGATTGCCCAGAAATCCAAACGGATGCCCTCTCTTAGAGGGTCTGGAACAGTTCCATGTTGATTTCCCTGGTATCAGTCTGGGATCCATGAGCCACCTCTTGTTCATGTCAACTGTCCCTGTGGTTTCTCCAGTCTGGTCCTGACCCCATTGATCATCACTTCTCCCTCTCTGCAACTGGATGCCAGAGCTCAGCTCTCCTCAATTCTTCCCCTGACTGAATCTTCCTGCTCTCTCATGTCCTCCTCACCCAAGCTCTTCTCCCCCTCTCTTTCTTCTAGATCCCTCTCCCCTCCCTCCATGCTTCCAATTACCTCAGGATCTCTTGTCCCTTTCCCCTTCTCTGGGGGACCATGCATGTCTCTCTTAGGGTCCTCCTTGTTTCCTAGCTTCACTGGCTGTGTGGAATGTAGGCTGGTACTTCTTTGCTCTATGTCTAAAATCCAGATATGAGTGAGTACATACCATTTTTGTCTTTTTGTGATTGGTTTACCTTACTTAGGATGGTTTCTTCTAGTTCTATCCATTGGCCTGAGAATTTCAAGATTCCATTCCTTTTTTTCCACTGAGTAGTACTTATTGTGTAAATGTGCCACATTTTCTCTATCCATTCTTCAGTTGAAGGGCATCTAGGTTGTTTCAATGTTCTGGCTATTACAAATAATTCTGTGATGAAAAACATTGAACAGATGTCCTTGTTGTATGAATGGGCTTCTTTTGAGTATATGCCTAAGAGTGGAAATGCTGGATCTTGTGGCAGAATGATTCCCATTTTCCTGGGGAATCACCATACTGATTTCCAAAGTGGCTACACAAGTTGGCACTCCCACCAGCAGTGGAAGAGTGTTCCCCTTTCTCCACATCCTCTCCAGCATAAGCTGTCATTGGTGTTTTTGGTTTTAGCCATTCTGACAGGAGTAAATATGTTATCCTAGAGTTGTTTTAATTTGCATTTCCCTGATGGCTAAGGATGTAGAGCACTTTCTTATGTGTTTTTAAGCAATTTTAGATTTCTCCATTGAGAATTCACTGTTTCATTCTGTACCCCACTTTTTACTTGGATTAGTTGGTGTTTTGGTGACTAGTTTCTTGAGTTTTTTTTTTATATTTTGGAAATCAGCCCTGATTTCCTATGTGGGTTTGGTGACTATCGTTTCCCATTCAGTGGGCTGCTGTTTTGTTTTCTTGACTGTGCCCTTTGCTTAAAGAAGCTTCTCAATTTTAGGATGTCCCATTTATTAATTGTAGATCTCAGTGTCTGTGCTACTAGTGTTACATTCAGGAAGTGATCTCCTGTACCAATTCATTCTAGGATACCACCTACTTTCTCTTCTAAGAGGTTCAGTGTGGCTGGACTTATGTTGAGGTCTTTGATCCATTTGGACTTAATTTTTGTGCATGGTGATTGGTGCAGATCTATCTTCAGTCTTCTACATGCTAGCATCCAATTATGCAAATACCATTTGTTGAAGATGGCTTCTTTTTTCCATTGTATAGTTTTAGCTTCTATGTCAAAAATCAGATGTTTGTAGGTGTATGGGTTAATACCAGGTTCTCAACTTCATACAGAAAAACAAAAGACCCAGCTTAGCCCAAACAATCCTGTGTAATAAAGGAACGTAGGAAGCCATCACCTTACTTCATGCTCTACTACAGAGCCATAGTCCTGAAAGCAGCTTGGTATTGGCACAAAAATTGACAAGTATACCGATGGGATTGAATTGTTCTTTTGTTTATTACAAAATCAAGCTTAATTCCTCTCTATGAATTTTACAATCTTCCATATATTATTTATTTGCATTCTTACAAAACATCTTGTTTCATTCTCTGGATGAAATATCTGCTAATATTTGGTTTATTCCTTACAAATGAAATGTCCTTGTACACCTTATTGACCTTGTATGCCTTTCACATATCTATCTTCCAAGAGATGAAAATATCATGTAGATGTTTTGAAGAACATTTACTTTTCAGTATTCTGGTAATATTTTTTCATTTTTTATATTACTTTGGAACATGGAAAATCACCTCACATGATGAATATGACAGTTTGAATGGAAAATGTTCTCCATAAGCTTTTTTGTTTGAATTAAGTCCCAAGCTAGTAGCACTGTTTAGGGATTTCACCAGTAATGCAGCCTTGTTCAAAGCAGTAAATTACTGGACGAGGGAGCTTTAAAACTTATTTTTATTTAAATTAAAACCAATCTCATTTAACATACCAATCCCAGTTCCTTCTCTGTCCTGTGCTCTCATTTTCCCCACTATCTCCTCATCCACCCCGAATCCACTCCTCATGGAGGGTGTGGCCTCTAATGGGGGATTATTAAAATCTGTCACATCATTTGGGGCAGGACTTAGCCAAACACTCCCCACCCATGAAACTTTAAAGTTTACAGCCTTGACCCTCTTCTAGATTGATTTCTATTCCATGTTTGTACTTGAAGATATGATTTCTCAGCTTCCTGTTGTAGCTGTCTACTCCAACAATTCACCTGCAATGAAGGACTTGCCCTCCATTCATCATAAATTATTGTCCTATCAGCAGCCTTTTGTCTCTGTGTTTCATCATTAAAATTGAAAAGTACACTGTGCAATATCAAATAGTGTTTACATTCACTTCATTTGCTATGAAGCTGCAGTTTCAGATGTTCCTCTATTTAGTTAAGAGTCATACCAGTATCTAATATAAACGCAAAACCCTAAGATGATGCAGTTGTTTCACAAAATGGTACCATATTTACTAACAAGGTATCACCAACTCATTGTGCATTTTGTCATCTCATTGTTGAGTTCAGTTAGATTCTCTCCAGTAATCAGAATACAGATAGCTGAAATTTTGCATTTTGTTCTACATCCAGAGATCCATGTGTGATTGGATCTCTGGATGTAGAAACAAAATGGTACGTACTGGACATATAAAATATTTCAATGTTCACATCTTGATAATTTATCCCCTTAATATTTCTTTTTTTTCATTCCTTTGTGAATTTGAGATTTTGTACAACATGCTTTGGTCTTATTCATTCCATCAACTTTCCTCAATCTACTCCCATTTATTTATTCACACTACTATATGTCTGCTAGTTTTCACTGTCAAGACTGATTTGTTCTGCCACAATATTCGTGGATATGTAGTATTTTGTCTGAGCATGCCCAAACTACAAAAGTTGACAGTCTTAGAGAAAAAAGTGACTTTCCTCCTCTAGCAGCTGACAATTGCCAGTCACTCTATGGCTAGCATCGGATTATAATTCCAATTTTCTCCCTCCATGGTTGAATTTGTTTTGTCTTGGACTTCACCAAAATTTGTACATTTTGTCATAACCTCTGTGAGTTCATATGTGCATGCTTTCCTTTTTGTTGTTTGAGAAGTTATCAAAGATATTTTGAATTAGTAAATTATTAAAGATATTTTGGATATACTTGAGTGTATACTCTGGGTAATCTATAAATTAATCGTTGGCAGCCTTAAGCACATACTTTTAAGTATGCAAGTTAATACCTAAGAGAAATTCATAAGAGCCCAGAAATTGAGATAGAGATTGCTTATTGACTATTCGGTGAATGATTTGGTGTATTTTTATTTTATATTTATTTGAAGAGTGTTTTAAGGGGAAAATCCCAATGTTTATATATTATGATTCTAAATGAAATGACATAAGAAAATCAAACCTATAAGCACAGAAAACATACCACACTTAACTTGTTAAACAGATATATAAAAGGATATTCTCAGTATTAAGTTGAAGAGATAAAAGATAAACAGACATTTGAGATGGTTGTTTTTTGGTAACATATGAACAGTTTGACTGAACATAAAAAGAGACCACTTAAAACAAAACTCTTTCATGGTAGTCATCAACAGAATATAAATACAATTAATCATTGAAAGCCTTGTAAAGTCTACAACTGAAAACTTATGGTTATGTTTAACAAATGACAATGATAATTTCCTTTCATCTTTATGAGAATTTAATTTTGTGACAAACTAGAGTTTATTGTATAGCCTATTAAAAGCTTCTATGGCTTTCTCAAAATGAAGAAATTAATCTCCCCAAAAACTGTACTCCAATTCTCTCTACAATAATGTTATAAAAGTAAACATGAATATAAGCAATATTGCATAGACTAAGCAGGTTCTATTTATGTATTTAGGAAAATATATGAACATATATACATATATGCATGAAATTACAATGTAAACAGTGGTAATGAATTTGAAGGAGAATATGGAGTGGTATTTAGAAGAAGAATTTGGGGTGAAGAAAAGGAAGGGTTTAATGTTGCCATTATATCATAAAATCAAAAAATAAATGAAATAATTTTTAAAGAAAGCTTGTAAGAAAGCTGGGAAGTGAAATATTTCACTTAAATTGTCTAGTGAAATTTATATATCAAGTTAGTATTTTTATATAACATTGTAGGACACACATTTGTTATTTTTTAATACTTTCTAAAATTGTATTTGCAATTAGAAATGTGGCTCCCTTCTTTTGTCAGTTCTTGAAACTAACTTATGGTACAATTTAGATGACTGTCATATATTATAAAAATAAATAGAAAGACCTCAAATCTATGGAAAGATTTGCAATTCATATAAGTCTATGTATAGGATCCTATAAATTAATATAGAGTATGAATAATTAAAAACAAAGAAAATAATACCACTGTTTATAATTAAGGATGAGCATTCAAGTAAAACTGATATGATAATTTCATTTGAAAATATTTGTTGAATTTATATTTATGTTACCATGATTCTAAAACAGAGAGGTATCCTAACTATTTCAATAAGTTTATCAAAAAGTTCCTTTTACAAAAGTCGTGGGGTGAGGGGGAAAATGTCTTCCAAAGTATTAATGTCAGACTTCTTACATCACCAAAATTGGGATTACTTAGAAGGCTTAATAATTCAATGAGATATGTAAAACTGTTTTCCACACTATAGATATTACAGATAGTCAGCAAAGCTTCACTTGTTTTTTATGGCCTGTTATTAAAATAGTTATGCTTTTCAGTAGCTCACAATGAGTGACAGCATAATTAAAGTGTGGCTAGATAAAAGGGAAATGCCTGAATTAAAATATTTCTCCAAATTCCAAAGTCAATGAATGCACTAAGAGATTACTCTAGGGTATATTGTAATTAGCACTTATAGTTATATCTCCAGTATATTTTATAGATTTCCTTGGAGCACCTAATAATCCATAATGACTTGACAAAATGTGATTTAGAGTACGTTTTTAAAATAATTGGCCATATTTCAATTGAATTTATTTGCATAGACTACAGTATGCAATTAATTATATATGTTTTAATTAGCTAAATAAAATTAACAGCTATTGATTAAAATAATTTTGCAAAACAAATAAATTTTAAATTGACAAATATGACGTGAAATAATATTCTACACAATATAACATATGTGTAATATTATGTGTCAGATCTTCCTGGAGATAAAAATTGCAGAATTATTATATACATTAAATAATTATTCTTTTACGTTTGGTCACGTTACTCATTTATATTTTAAACTACTGTAAATTTGCTAATATTCAAGTTAGTTCTCAGATGCTGGATAAGGAAACAAATTATACTGAAAATTTCTTAGTTTCAATAAGAATGTCTCATTCTTCAAGATACACAACTAGATTAATTAAGTTGTGGTAGAAAGCATGCTACAAAGTACTAAAAATTGGAATCTCTATAAAGTATTCAATTATCATTAATACAGATAGATGCTGCTGAGAAATTTTCAAAAATAAAGATTTGTCACTAATATGAACATACATATAAATCAACCAGGTACTGAAGTGCACATGTGCAATCCCAGCATGTTTGAAGTGGAAGCAGTGGATAATGAATATAGTGCTGTCTTTGTCCACATAGAAAGTTTGAGAACAACTTTTATCACACAGACTCTATATCAACAATCAAAGAAAAAATAAAAGAAAATAATGTTTGAATTTTTGCATGAAAATCCATGTAATCTTAAATTTAAAGTGAGCTTAATGAACAAAATTGGGATTTCATTGGAGCAAGGATACATTGTAGATAACATGCATGGATTCCAGTTCAGGAAAATTGGTTTGTGAAAAATGATTAAGTGTTGAGAAAAGTCGAATAGCAAGTTCATCTGACTTGTGGTTTCGTCACTGGAGAATGACCTGTCTGTATTATTGAAGGACAGTGAGCTTTTAAACACTGAATGTAAGGCAGATATTTATAGGATGACTAATGAATTTCCTTTTGAGGAAGTTCTATGGGCATGCACATAAATTTCCTTTGACTGTCATCATACAACAGAGAGAAGGAAGGGTAAGAGTGAGTGCACTCAAAAGCATGTCTGAGACTGAGGGTGATGGTCTTCTTAGCCTTGTTACCAATTCTCTGTACAGAATCCCATTCCCACCACTGTGAAACTTCTAAAGCTTAGTGCTTACAAGCACTGCCACGTTCTTCATCAATCAGGCACTGTATGAATTTGAGATGAAAAAAATATTCATCCCATAGCATTGCCCGATATGGTTTGCACTGCCTCAATGAAGGACTAAGCCGACATAAGAGCCCAAGTTGTGTGAGCATGACCTTTAATTCCTTGCTCAGCAGTGGAAAAAGCACTAGTTCTAGGCAAAAATTTGGGGACAGGGGAAAATACCTGCTTGTAAATCTAGCAAACCAAGGGAAAATGGAGAAAAACAAGTGTAATATGAGGTTTTCTAGGCCCGGCTAGGTCCCACAGCCCTTCTCTGCCCCAAAGAAACACACAGATGCTATATTTGTTATTAAGATGGTGGCCATTGGCTAAGGTTTCTTATTTGGCTACCTGTTACTTAATTGTTAACTCAGGTCAATCAATCTATGTATTCCCACATGATCTTCTCTTACTGGAGAAAGGTCCAGAGAACTCTTACTCGTCTGGTGTCCTACATGGCAACTGCTAAGTATGTCCCCTGCTTATATTCTGATTCTGCCCAGCTACTTCACTTCCTTTGGCCAATCAGCCAAATCTGTGTCTTATTCATTAACCAATAAGAGAAACATATAAAGAGGGACTTCCCCCATCAAAACAACAACAACAAAAGCCTAGGTTTTCAGTCCTGATTATTTATTTATGAAGGTATACTAGCAAGTTCCTCAGACAATTGGGCACCAAGATATGTACATGTTGCAGGGTAGTTACCAATTTTGAAATATTTGCTTTTCTGACACATTGGTGTGCTTTACTGGTAAGTCTTTTGAATTTTTTATTAAGAATAGTTATTGACTAGAAAATTGAGACATTGCATTAGTGAATTTTTGAAAGATAAAGGTAGTCAACCAACAGCTGTTTCACCTAGGATGATGTAAAGGAATATTAATGTCTTCTATGAGAGCTGTCATCTATGTCAAGCTCAGTGGGAACCTAATGCTGTATTGTTTCAATGTGTTACATCCAAAAATAATTTAACAATCAACATTTTTACAGATATTTTCTTAAATTTTCTTCTTACAAGCAGTTATAAATCATTATTACCAAACACCATCTTTGTGCAGTCTCTTTCTGCAGATCAATACTGAGAAAATTGAGTCATATAACTATAAACATAACTAAACATTATCATCTGCTCAGAGTTAAAGAGAACTAAATTGTTTATCCAGCAGTGTGAATTTGGTAGAAGCTTTAAGTATGCTTCTTAGAGGAATTTTGTATGAAATGTTTGAAAATGATATATGCTACCTCAAATATGAATATGCTCAAAATTGGCATATATTTTCACAATTTTTCCTACAAACAGATGCATTGGAAAATATCCTGAACAGAAAACGTTGAATATTTCAGAAATTTTTTTTCATTTTCCCTAGCTGAGAATACACTTCAAGAAGCAATAACCACATTAATGATTAAATCAATAAGTACATTTGGAGACTTAATTAAACCTTCCACAAATAATATTCCGCTTTTCCCCATTGCCTACTATCACCACAACTCAGTCTTTGGAGGAAGAACTAACTTTTTATCATCTCAGATCCTAATGGCCAAGGGTAATGTAGCTTGACATTTAGCAAAACTTTTGGAATAGCTAGCTAATCAGAGTAATACAGATGACCAAATATTGCAATCTCATTTCTGAGTATTAACTTCAGTTTCCCTGACCTTATGAAAATAACTTCATTTTCTGTTCTTAATATTTATGAAAACTATTATATATAGTCAATGATGAATATGACTTAATTATAAAGCTGGTATCTTGTTTAAATTTAGCATACAATGGAAGGTATTGATTATCTACTACCAACTTAAAGAAAACATAATAATATACTATTATTATATAATATGTACTAAAATAAGCAAAAGTCAGCCTCACACACAAAAGATCAAAAATCTTAACAACACTTGAATTGAAAAAGATTTATTTATTTATTTGACAACATGGGCTCAGTTTTATATTCATAAGTATACATTGTGTACAAATGATATGTAGTAAATCATGAATAAATTATATATAATGTGGAAAACTATTAGTAGGGTCTCAAATTAGGGTTAAATAAAAGGAAGGCAGATTTTTTTTATCTGCAAATATACTGGAGGAAAAAAATGTTTAATGATTCTATTCTAAGAAAATGTCACAGCAGCTGAAAGACACATAAGAAAGTTTCAACATCCTTAGCCTTCAGAGAAAAAGCAAATCAAAACAAATCTGAGATACAATCTTACACCTGTCAGGATGGCTAAAATAAAAAACAACAAGGACAGTTTATGCTGGAGAGGAAGTGGAGAAAGGGGAACACTCCTCCACTGCTGGTGGGAGTGCCAGCTGCTACAGACACTTTGAAAATCAGTATGGCGATTCCTTAGGAAAATAGGAATCAGTCTACCACAACATCCAGCAAGTCCACTCTTTGGCATATACCCAAAAGAAGCACATTCATACCACAAGGACATCTGTTCAACAATGTTCATGGCAACATTATTTGTAATAGCCAGAACATTGAAACAACCTAGATGCCACTCAACTGAAGAATGCGTAGAGAAAATGTGGTACATTTACACGATGGAGTAATATTCAGTGGGGGGTGGACAAAACAATGGACTCTTGAAATTCCCAAAGAAATGGATGGAACTAGAAGAAACCATTCTGAGCAAGGTAACCCAGTCACAAAAAGACAAACATGGTGTGTACTCACTCATATGCAGATTTTATATATAGAGTAAAGGGTTACCACCATAAAATCCACACTACCAGAGATGATAGTAAACAAGGAAGACCCTAAGAAAGACATACATGGTCCCCTGGAGAAGGTGAAAGGGACAAGATCTCCTAAGCAAATTGGGAGCACAGTGGGGGGCAGGGGGGAGGGAACTAGGAGAATGAGAAGGGCAGAAGAGTAGGGGTGAGGAAGATATGATGGGGCAGAATTTGAGTTGAGGGAACAACAGAAGAGAACAAGACAAGATAATATAATAGAGGGAGATATTATAGGTTTAAAGAAAAATGAGGCACTAGGGAAATGTCAGGAGAGCTACAAAGATGACACCAACTAACAGTCTAAGCAACAGAGGAGAGGCTACCTTAAATGCCCTCTTCTGATAATGAGATTGATGACTAATTCATATGCCATCATATTGCCTTCATTCAGCAGTCAGTGGAAGTAGAAGCTAACAACCACAGCTAAACCTTGAACCGAACTGAAATCCAGTTGCAGAGAAAGAGGACAGAAGAGCATATTGGTCCATACCAGGATGATGAAATCCACAGGAACATCTGACCTGAACAAGGGAGAGTTCTTGGTCCCCAGACTGATAGCTGGGAAACCAACTTGTGACTGATCTAGACCCCCTGAATGTTGGTGTCAGTGAGGAGTCCTTGGAAATCTACAGGGCCCCTTGTAGTGGATCTGTTCATATCCCTAGCATAGAATGGACTCTGGGAGCCCATCTCACATGGAGGAATATTCCCTGAGCCTAGACCCAAGAGGGTTGTCCTAGGCCCTATCCCAAAAGATATGACAGATATTGAAGACCCCTATAGAAGGCCTCACCCTCCGTGTGTAGCAGGTATGGGATAGGTAGAGTGTTAGTTGGGTGGGCAGGGGAGGAAGGGAGAGAGAGGGACCTGGGATTGACATGTAAAATAATTTTCTTTCTAATTAAAATTAAAAAAAATGAAAAAAGAAAATGTCACAGCAATGTCATTGCCATTTAATTCCAGATCAATCCACTGTTTATACTGTCATTTGAATCTGTACTCATCAGTGTACTTTCAATAACTATCTCTTTCTTTTAGATGAGCTGCACATCAAAAGTGCTACTTACTTACAATACATTCATTTGTTCTTCCTCTGTTTTTAAAAACATTCTTACTGAAAAAAAATTATTCAATATATTTTAGCATGCACTTCCCTTTTCCCACACACTCCCAGATTCACTCATCCTACCCACACACACACACACACACACACACACACACACACACACACACACACACACACACTTCATTTCCCTAGGAAAGCCTTTCTTTCTGTCTCTTGCCTCTCTCTCCTTTGTCTGTTTCTCTCCCTCTTTTAAACACAAACACACACACACACACACACACACACACACACACACACACACACACACACAACACACACACACGCATGAAAACCAAAATATAAATGCAAGACCTATAAGAAAAAATTGTCCAAACAAATAATATATGAGGAAAAGTGTCCAAAAAAATACAATTGGGTCCATATTGTGCCATTCATTTACTCATGGGCTTATTGCCTACCTTGAAGAGAGGTTAATACATCCAGTGTGACTCCATCGGTGAAGAGTAATTATTCATTCCTTTGCAAGTAAGTATCAATTGCAGATTGCTTCTTCATTATGGATAGAACCTGGCATTCTCTTCGCCCTCTCATTAGTCTTACTCAATCTGTCTTGAATTTAGGCAGGCCTTCTACATGTTGGCATAATCTCTGTGAGTTCGTATGTGCATTGATCCTCTTGTATCTGGAAGATATAGTTCCCATCACTTCTGTCTCTGACAGTATTTTCTTCTTCCATTCTGCATCTATCACAGGTACACAGACTGGATAACAAAAGTATTTGCTCTGTATTGTAATTAATTTTTCCTTCCTCTCTTTGCAATGGGTTACTTATATTTCTTCTTCCACCTTTGTCAATGTTTGATGTTATATCATGCTCAGAGTAAACAAAACTGTCTTTTACTGTCAGTTTACTGATTAGATAAGATCTAATAGAAGTGTCTGTTAGTAACTTTTGCTTAGAAAACTCATAAAACATAGTATTACCCACACTCAAAAGAGGTATATTAATTATCTAAAAATGCATACAAATAAAATTTAGCATTTCTTTGTTTCATCCACAAACAGCATTGCTTTCAGAAAATTACATAATTTTCAAGAGTCTTTATGTTGTGCATAGAAGTAGAGGTTTAAATGAAGCCATAAATTTATTCCTATTTTAAATAATAGAATCTTTTGCCACAATTTTGCCAACAAATCCATGTTTTCTTTCTTATACAATATTGCTTTCAAATGCCAATCTTAATTTCTGCCACCTCAGTTACTACATCAATATCACTTTATTGCTCAGCAATTCTTTCATCATTTTATTTAAAGATAACTGTGATATTTCTTTATAGTGCACATCTTTTTATTTTAGATTTGTTGAATTTGTGATAAACTGATGAAACCAAATAAGAAGAAACTATCAAAATCGACATTCTCATATAACAATCAATTTTGACTGTAACAGTATTTTAAATACCCCTCTTATTATTGAAAATGTCTTTATTTTTGAATATTATGAAAAAGGCAACCAAGCTAAGGAACTTCATGATAGGCACTTATGCTCGTAAGATACTAAGATCAGATCAATTTATGTTATATTCTAGAACAAGTTGGAGATTCTAGAAATGGGTAAAATTCTATCCTAAATGTGGCTGAGAATGTGTCCATTCTATTTGTTGCCAGAGAAACAGAAGTAACATCCAGATAGAAACTGATAGGCTTATATTAACTTTAGTATTAAATGTTCCCATTATCACCATTTTCAGCCAGTGAGTAACTAGATATAAATCTACTACACCAGGCTGAAACTCTGGGATGCTGAGTTCAACAACACTTTGGTAATGTTGTAAATTCTTTTCACATCAAGTCAGGTTGTAATTTGCTGTAGATATATCTGCCAAATTTTACTACCCAGTTACAAAGAAAGCATAATCCTCTTATTTCTGTTTCATACATCATTGATACATGACATTAAAAATAGCAAACATTCTTGGATGAAAAAGAACAAAGAAAGCTAAAGGTGGTTATGTTTTGGCTGCAAATAATACATGATATTTAATTTTGATAATTGGAGTAGTTTCAATTATAAATTCAGATGTTTAAATATTGGTCTCCTGATGATGAGTCTGTTTGGGGACAATTATTAGGTATGGCCATAATGAAGGTAATGTTTCATGGGAGATCCAATGGGGGTGGACTTTGAGAGTTGAACATCCTCATGTAACATCTAGTTTCTTGTGTCTCCTTCATGCTTATGGTTGAGGATGGAAGGTCTCAGCTTTCTACTTCAGCTGCCATACCTGCCACCTGTGCCACCCTTCAAAGTCATGATGGAATTCTATTGCTCTAGAACCATGAGCCAAAATAAACTCTTCACTCTGCAAGTTACTGTAGGTCTTGAGGCTTTATCACAAAAATGGAATATTGGCTAATATAATAATTAAATTGGGGGAGCGGGTTGGAAATATGGACATTAGGAAGGGACACTTCTAATTGCATCTATAAACTTGTTTCCAGAGATTATATAGGATATAAGCTACTTCCTTGAATGTGGACAGCACTATGCAATGTATTGTGACCCTGGACAACACAAAAGGACTATGTCAAATACACCCATTCTATCTATGTTTCCCTGCTCTCAAGGGTTGAATGATCAACAGGGCTCCTTCATGCCTTGCCTCAATGAAGTTTTACTTCACATTGTTCCCAAAATAATTGAGTCTGATGAACTTGCACAAAAAAAAAAAACTATGGAACCAGGCATCAAAGTAAATATTTCCTATCGTAAGGGTTTCTTTTTCTGCTATTTTATTAGAGAAAGAAAGTGAGTAACACAAAATGTAACTGATAATTTTACCAGCGAGACTGCCTTTGTATTTCAAACAATCAAAATAAATATTACAGCTATTTTTGCAAAAGTCTTAAGATTTCATGTGTGCCCAACAATATTAAAAATGATCAAAGGCAATGGATTTTTCAGCATTTTCCTTCTGTGTAAAAGATCAAATAACACTTAACATCATTGCTGTTGGATGATATTCAATTGCAGATGTTATAACAATAATCTCATTTATAAGCCCATAATTAATTTCATGACTCAATAGACATACAACTGAATACACATAGTTTGAGGAGATTGCCTTGTTTTATTTTGTGACAATTATTCATTCACTCACAGTTTTTCCCACATTTTTTACTATAAACACGATGAGATTTGGAAAAAACAATTGGAGATATAAGATAAATATGGAAAGTGATTGAATAAGTTGCCTCAGAACTTATCTTTCCTGCAGTGTGACTGATAGACTTTATGAAATGTCAGCTGTTGTCTAGAGTAAATATAATTTGCACTGCAGAATAGAGTGATTAGAATCAGATCACTGAGGGGTTAATGATAAAAAGCCATAGACAAAGATGAGAGTTGTTCATTTTGCAATGGATCAGAATTATGGCAAGTTTTGACAATGTTTTACACACCCTGAAATCCTATAGGCATGTTAAATCACATTCTGAGATACAGAGCAGTCTAATCATTTTTATATTAAACAATTCAAATTCTAGTACTGTTTGACTTACATTTTGAAAGACATTAAGTTGAGCCATTCATTTCTTGCAAGCTATAAAGCATGTTTCATAAACTGGGTTGTAAGAAACATTAACAAAAAAAGAGCTCTAATGAAACATAACAGTGTAGAGAGATGGAGTTTAGCAGGGATGATAAGCCAGGGATCAAATTGCAAAACTAAATTGCAAAGGCAAAATAAATAGATTTGGTATGCTGCTCAAAATAATAGCATACATATTTGTTTTTGAAAATAATGGCATATAATAGCTATTAAAGGAGTTATCTGAAAAAAATGTGCTTCTTTCTCTTGCAGTTAATGAGATTGCAGAACTTAAAACCTTGCCAATGGCTAAGGGACAAAGAATGGAAAAGAAAATTATGCTTCTTTAGCATCTTTTGGAGAATGCTTTCTATTGCTTAATCAAATAAAATTGGATCATAAAGGAAATCAGAGGGAAACAGGATCATCCTGGAAAGATCTCTAAGGAAATTTAAAAGAGGAGACAGAGGTGAGGTCAACAACAAAGTTCTTCCTTGTTGAGTGCAACCTTAGGCATTTAATTATCATATAATACTGTTAATAAAGAAAAAAGTAATAAAAGATGGAACAGTTTTTATGCCATTGATCTATTATTAGTGTTTAATTAATAACCTGGAAAGTTATGTCAAGAAGTTTTTAAGTGTCATTTTCTTTCTCAAAATTAATTTATTCTATTCACATATTTTCATTTATTTTCTTTGCATGTGTGATTATGTGCATGCCACTCCATCAGTTTGGCTGTCTCAAGGAATGTACATGTCTTCATCCTGCCTTTCAATGTTGTAGAGAATGTGAATTGAACAGAGGCAATCATTCATGTCTGCAGGTGAAATTACTCAGAGAGACAGCTCCAGAAAAAATTAAAATTATTAAGTATATTAGAATATTAAAGAAAGGCTTCATTAACATGGATATGTGTATGATATTCTTAGATTAAATTATACACACACACATACACATATATTTGTATATGGAAAGTGAAGCATTTTTATTATTCTTAAAAATATATAAACTTGTCTGATTTTATGATGATAAGCCCTCTAATTAGATTTAGGCCCACTCAATAGGAGGTAATCCATGCCTAGCAAACTACCTGGGTTTATTGAGGATGTGAATCTTAGAGGAAAATGCACTACTGCAATGATACTAATTAATCATAATTACTAGTTGTAATCTAAATACTTATATTTACACCCACAGAACGGTATAGCTACTTGAGCTCTTGAAATTGGCTTCTCTTTGCAACAAACAGAAACTACCATAGGAAACCAAAACTGCTTCAAATCCAGAGAAAAAAAAAAGATTATTGCATGCCCAAACCCTGAGGATTTATCTCCAAAACTTCTGCACATATGGCTCAAGGAACATAGCAGTAGAAGGGGTAGAAAGATTGTGAGAACCAGAGGACAAGAAATATGTGAGATTATATACCATGGAGAATGTGTTAATAGGGAATCTTCATCCATAATACTTCAAGAACATGACTGCCTAAACAGGATCTGAACGAAGACGACATCCTTAGAAATGCTTTATGAAGAGAGAAATCTCACTGGGTTATACTCCTAAACAAAGAACAAGAGACAACAAAGATGCTGAGAGTCAGAGAAGTTTTCCCCCATAGAGAGATTAGCTATCTACTTGGCTCACTATGAAGCTAATATAATTATAGATATCTGCATTTATATGTAATTATATAGGGGTGCCAAGAGGTTGAGGAGAGATTTAAGCTGGGAGGAGATGGAGGAAATTATGGGACATAAAAGAAACAATATAGATATATTTTAACAAAACAAAACAAAAATAAATAATCCAGGCCACAGTGACCACAACTATTTTGGCTTACATTGTGTGGCCCCCATTTTCTTACCAAAGAACTTTATGTAGGGAACCTTAATCAGTGGTTTCCTGAAGACATTTTTATACAGTGCTTTCCACATGATCAAGGATGTCTTTTTAGACAGCTAAAGAGAATTTTAGTAATCAAACTATACTTCTCCATAAAACATATATTTTTTAGATTATTATATTATATATTATATATTCCAATTACTTCAGCTATTTCTTCTTGGCTTTCTAAAAGGTATCTTCATCAGAAACTGAGAGATCAACTATTTAACTAAAAACAGATAAACAAAATTAGATGCAAGCTGAGGCAAAGGTGAAAACTATCAAAGCCCAATCTGAGTAGTATTAGTGATACAATGATTAGGAATGCTTTCTTTCCAGTATATTCCCAGTGGAACAGTTCTTCTATCAAGACAAAACCATCTACTAAAACACTGTCACCACCAATTGAGGACACAGTGTTGAAATATTGAAGACTACAGCAGATATTTCTTTTTTATTTAAATTAGAAACTAGCTTGTTTTACATGTCAATCCAGGTCCCTCTCCCTCCCCTTCTCCCTGCCTCCACCAATCACCTATCACATAATACCCTTTCTGTTACCCAGGGAGGGTGGGACATTCCATGGGGGATCTTCAAAGTCTGTCATAATATTTGGAGCTGGGACCTAGGCCTTCCCCCTTGTGTCTAGGCTGAGAGAGTATTCCTACATGTGAAAAGTGTTCCTAAAGTCTATTCATATAACAGGGATAAATAATGACCTACTGCCAGAGGCCTCATAGATTCACCAGGCCTCCTAACTGACACCCATGTTAAGGGGGGCTGGGTCCGTCAAATGCTGGTTTCCCAATTATCCGTCTGGGGTCCATGAGCTCCCACTTGTTCAGGTCAGCATTTAAGGTAGCCTCTCAACTATTGCTTAGATTCTTAGTTGGGGTCATCCTTGCAGATCTTTGTACATTTCCCTAGTGCCAGAATTATCTTCAAACCTATAATGCCTCTCTCTATTATAGTATTTTTTCTTGATCTACTCTATTCTTCCCCAACTCAAACTTTATGCTCTATCGTGTCCTCCTCCCTATCTTCTTCTCTCCTTCTCTTTCTCCTAACTCCTTCTCCCCATCGCCTGTGCTCCCAATTTGCTCAGGAGATTTTATCCTTTTCCCCTTCTCCAGGGGACCATGTATGTCTGTCACTCTTAAAATCCTCCTTGTTTCCTAGATTCTCTGGCAGTTTGGATTGTAGGCTGGTAATCATTTGCTCAATGTCTAAAATCCATGTATGAGTGAGTACATACCATGTTTTTATTTTTGTGACTGGATAACCTCACTCAAGTTGGTTTCTTCTAGTTCCTTCCATTTGCCTGCAAATTTTAAGATTCCATTTTTTTTCACACTGAGTAGTATTCTATTGTGTAAATGTACCAAATTTTCTTTATCAATTCTTCAGCTGAGGGTCATCTAGGTTGCATCCAGGTTCTAGCTATTACAAATAATGCTGCTATGAACATAGTTGAAGAGATGTCCTTGCTGTATGAATATGCACACTTTGGGTATATGCCTAAGAGTGGAATTGCTGCATCTTGTGGTAGACTGATTGCCATTATCCTCAGGAACAGATATACTGGTTTCCAAAGTGGCTGTATGAGTTTGTACTCCGACCAGGAGTGGAGGAGTGTTCCCCTTTCTCCACATTCTCTCTAGTATAAACTATCATTGGTGTTTTTTGGTTTTAGCCATTCTGATAGGAGTAAGAAGGTATCTCAGAATTGTTTTGATTTGCATTTCCCTGATGGCTAAGGATGTTGAGCACTTTCTTAAGTCTTTCACCCATTTTAGATTCCTCCATTGAGAATTCTCCATTTAGTTCTGTGCCCCACTTTTGAATTGGATTATATGGTGTTTTGGTGTGTAGCTTCTTGAATTCTTTGAATATTTTGGAAATCTGTCCTCTGTCAAATGAAGGGCTGCTGAATATCTTTCCCCATTCTGTGGGATGCTGTTTTGTCTTGTTAACTATGTCTTTTTCTTTAAAGAAGCTACACAGTTTCAGGAGGTCCCAGTTTTTAATTGTCGATCTCAGTGTTTGTGCTGCTGGTGTGATTATTAGCAAGCATTCTCCTCTGGCAAGTCCTTTAAGGGTACCTCCCTCATTCTCTTCTAAGAGTTGTAGTGTGTCTGAATTTACCTTGAGTTCTTTAATGCATTTGTACTTAAGTTTTGCAAATGTCAGTAGATATGGATCTATCTGCAGGCTTCTATATGGCAGCATCAAATTGTGCTAGCACCTTTTTTTGAAGAAGCTTTCTTCTTTCCACTGTATAATTTTAGCTTCTTAGTCAAAAAACAGGTGTTCCTAGGTCTGTGGGTTAATGTCAGTGTTTGCAAATCAATTCCATTGGTTTACCTGTCTATTTTTGTGCCAATACTAAGCTTTTTTTCAGGAATATAGCTCTATAACAGAGATGGAAATCAAGAATCATGATGCCTCTGGAATTTCCTTTATTGTACGAGGTTCTTTTGTCTATCCTGGGTCTTTGGATTTCCATATAGATTTGAGTACTATTCTTTAAATGTCTGTGAAGAATTGTGCTGGTATTTTGATGGGTGTCCCATTGAATCTGTAGATTGCTTTTGTCAAGATTGCCATTTTTACTATGTTGATCCTACCTATCCAAGATCATGGGGCATCTTTCCATTTTCTGGTATCTTTTTAAATCTTTTTTAAGTATTCAAAGTTCTTGCTATACAGGTCTTTCACTTTTTTGGTTAGTGTTACCCCAAGATAATTTATGTTGTTTGTGGCTATTGTGAAGTGTGATGTTTCTCTGAGTTTTTTCTCATCCCATTTATCATCTGTGTATAGGAGGGCTACTAATTTTATTTTAGATAATCCTGTATCCTACCACTTTTCTGAAGGTGTTTGTAACAATAAGTCATTCCTCCAAGCCACGGAGTCCTTCTGCCATGTGGGTGCTTTCCACAAGGCTGCCCAAGTTCTGCCTGCCACAACATTAAGTTCCCAAGTAAAAAAACAGAGACTTACATTAGGTATAAATGCTGCTGGGCCAATGACTAGGATTTCTCATCTGGTAGCTCAGTCTTAATTATCATAAATCGATATTTTATGAGACTTATGTTATTGAGGATGCCTCCCTCTGGAGCCCTTTCTTGTTGGCAGATCACATGGTGACTCCAGAGCAGAAACTAGGAGGAAGAGCAAGAGAAAAAGGGCAACTTCCTTCCTGCCATTGCTTATATATGAGTCTGCCTAATATGTCACTTCCTGCCTGTATCAGAGAACTTCATTTTACTACATTTCCCAGAATTCTCCTCAACCCCAGGTCCCACCTAACTTTCTGCCTCATTGGCCAAACAGTACTTTATTCAACAACCAATAAGATGCACATACACAGAAGGGTATTCTCTATCAGGTGGTTATCAGCTGTAGGTGTTCCCTGGAAGAGCTTTTCAGGTCCCTTATGTAAACTTTCATATCATCTGCAAATAGTGAATGTTTGACTTCTTCCTTTCCAATTTTTCTCCCCTTGACGTACATTTGTTGTCTTATTGCTCTAGCTAGAACTTCAGGTACTATATTGAAGAGATATGTCGAAAGTGGACAACCTTGTCTTATTCCTCATTTTAGAGGAATCAAAATGAATTTATCTCCATTTAGTTTGAAGTTGGCTGTTGGTTTGTTGTGTATTGCTTTTACTATGTTTAGGTAGGTTCTTACTATCCCTGATCTCTCCAAGACCTTTATCATGAAGGGGTGGTGAATTTTGTAAAAATATGGATTAGTGGATATGTATTGTTAAAATCTGGTTTTGTAATGGAATATCTTGGTTTCTCCATCTTTAGTGATTGAAATCTTTCTCAGTTTAGTAGTCTGGGCTGGCATCCATGATCTCTTAGTGTTGATTAAATATCTATCCAGGACCTTCTGGCTTTCAGAGTTTCCATGGAGTAATCAGGTGTAATTATGATAGGTTTGCCTTTATATGTTACTTGGCCTTTTTCCTTTGCTGCTCTTAATATTGTTTCTTTATTCTGTATGTTTGGTGTTTTTATTATTATGTGATGAGGGAACTTTTTTGTTGTTGTTCACTCTATTTAGTGGACTGTAAGCTTCTTGTACTTTCATCAGCCTGTCTTTCTTTAGATTGGGTGAGTTTTCTTCTATGATTTTGTTGAATATGTTTTCTGGACTGTTGAGTTGTGTTTCTTCACCTTCTTCTATACCTATTATTCTTAGATTTGGCATTTTGAAGGTGTCTCATAGTTCCTGAATATTTTGTGTTACGGAATTGTTGGACTTAAGATTTTATTTCATCAATGAATATATTTCACCTAGTGTATCTTCAATGCCTGAGATTCTCTATTCCACCTCTTGTATTCTTTTGGTTATGCTTGCATCTGTATTTCCTAATCATTTACCCAGGTTTTCTAGTTCCAGCATTCCCTCAGACTGTGCTTTTCTTTTATTGTCTCTATTTCAGCTTTCAAACATTGTACTGTTTGAATTGTTTCTTAAATTTTTGGTTTGTCTTTTCCTCCATTTCTTGATTTTTGTTTGTTTGTTTATTCTTCAATTTCTTTTTTAAAACTTTTTTATTTAAATTAGAAAAAAGCTTGTTTTACATGTCATTCCCTGTTCCCTCTTTCCTCCCCTCCTCCCCTGACCCCCCATTAACACCCTACCTATCCAATACCATTTCTGTTCCCCAGGGAGAGTGAGGCCTTGCAGGGGCATCTTCAGAGTCTGTCATATACTTTGGAATACAGCCTAGGGCTTCCCCGATGTGTCTGGGCTGAGGGAATATCCCTCTTTGTGAAATGGGATCCCAAGGTCCATTCCTACACTAGGGATTACTGATCTACTACAAGAGGCCCATATATTTCAGAGGCATGCTCACTGACACCCATTTTTATGGATTCTGGGTCAGTTCCATGCTTTTTCCCCAGTGATCACTCTGGGGACCAAGAGCTCCCTCTTTTTCAGATCAGCTGTTTCTGTGTCTTTCACCAGCATGGTCTTGACCCCTTTGTTTATAACTCCTCCTTGTCTGCAACTTCAGTTCAGTTTTTAGCAGTGGGTATCTACTTCTACTTCCATCAGCTGCTGAATGAAGGATCTAGGATGGTATATAAGTTAGTCATCAATCTCGTTATCAGGGGAGGGCATTTAAGCTAGCCTCTCCACTGTTGCTTAGATGGTTATTTGGTGTCATCTTCATAGATCTCTGGACATTTCCCTAGTGCCTGATTTTACTTTAAACCTATATTGGCTCCCTCTTTGATGGTATCTATTATTTTGCTCTCCTCTATTCTTCTCCCTACCTAAACTACCTGCGCCCTATGTCCTCCTCACTCCTTTTCTTATCCTGTCATTCTTCTAGTTCCCTCTCCCCTCCTCCCATGCTCCCAATTTGCTCAGATCTTGTCCCTTTCCCCTTGTGCAGGGTACCACATATGTCTCTTTTAGAATCCCCCTTGTTGCCTAGCTTCTCTGCTGGTGTGGATTATAAACTGGTAATCATTTGCTCTATGTGAAAAATCCATATATGAGTGAGTGCATATCATGTTTGTCTTTTTGTGACTGGGTAACTTTGCTTAAAATGAGTTCTTCTAGTTCCATCCATTTGCCTGCAAATTTTAAGATTTCATTGTTTTTTTTTTTTTTTTCTGTTGAGTAGTACTCCATTGTATAAATATTTTCTGTATCCATTCTTCAATTGAGGGGAATCTCAGTTGCTTCCAGATTCTGGCTATTACAAATAATGCTGCTTTGAACATAGTTGAACAGATGAGGGAATGCTGGAAACATCTATTCTTCCATTTCTTTAAAGGATTTTCTAATTCCTTGTTTGAGGGTCTCTATCATCTTCATGAAATTGTTTTCATGGTTCTCTTCTGTATCATCTGTGTTAGCACATTCAGATCTTGCTGGTATAGATTCCCTAGACTCTGGTGGAGTCACATGGTTATTTCTGTTGTTGAACATGTTCCTATATTTTCTTCCCATCCCTTCTTCCAGTGGGTGAATGTGGGGTCTCTTCCTTTCTTGGTGGGTATGTGCCCTAGGTTCTCTTCTGGTGGGTGAAAACAGGTCCAATTCTCTGATGGGTCTCAGCATGTGTGCAGCCAAGTCTGAGACACTCCCTCTCCTGGTGGGTGGAGGTGGGCTAGCACTGTGTTATCAGCAGTTTCTGGATGGTTTGATCTCCTTGGGGCCCAACAACCTGCCCACAGTCCCATGGGAAAGTAGAAATGGGGCCTGAGACAGGGGCCCACACTTTTCTCTCCCCTGAGATTGCTTGGTCCACTGAGGGTGACTCTACCTGCCTGCATTCCCCATGCCAGGACATCCCCAAAATGGCAAGCAGTAGTTGGGCCTCAGCAGATATTTCTTATTCAGACCACTGCACTATCTTTAAATAGTATCTGTATATAAGGCAAGAAACATTGTAGTTCATTCAGCTTTACAAATGTACTGTCAAATATGAGTCAAAGTTATGTATATTTTTTGCCAAATTTTTATTTGATATTGTTGTTTTGCTGGTGTTAGACAACTCCGTAGTCTTAATTACCCCTGTTTTCAGTGTAATTATACTTATATATAGTCTTAATTACTACAGCAGACAATCAGTCTTTTTTGTTGTTTTGCTTTATTACTTTCTTTGAAGAGGTTAAAACATCCCCACATACAGAAGTATACAGTCATACATGTACCCTCACAGGCTATGTTTTGTACATTTTAATTCTCAGGAAAGCTCCTATTGTTAAATTTTAATCAATTGCTTCTTATTATTTTTATTCCCTGTATTTTTATGGTTTTAAATCATATTTAATATAAGATATATATTTTGTGTTCAAATTCCTTTATTTTTGCATTATTTATTTGAAATTCACATATATTTTTAAAAGTCATTTTGTTGCTTTTTGTTCCTGAGTATTATGTCAGTACAAACTTAGCTTCATTTAAATGTCTCTGTTAACTTGTATTCAAAAACACAAAATAGTACATTAAAATACCACAGTGTGATTTTCAATACATGAATACATTATGTAAATGTTGTGATCAGATTAAACCTGCTTGCATACTCAAAAGCATAATTTATTCATGAGAAAAACAAATTTCAAAATATTTTCTTCAGAGTCATTGAAATATTATCTATATTTTATAAAAATGCATGTTAAATGAAAATGGAATCTTATCACTTTACCCCTACTTTATCCACCCTCCAGACCCTACTAAGAACTCTCGCTCATAACCCTCCAATGCACCACAAAGATATTCACAAAAATAGTGAATATTGCATCTATCTATCTATCTATCTATCTATCTATCTATCTATCATCTTTCTATCTACACATATATGTATATGTATGTATGAACAAATATAAAAATATGGTCTTCTGAGCCCATTTTTATTGTTGGGTGTATATAGCTTCAGGGATGACATCATTAAATAAATAATAAGGGGTTATTAACACTAATTCTTTCTCTCCCAACAGCTACTGGTTTTTAGCTTTTTCTCTAGAAGTGGGACACCATGAAACTTCTGCCTTTCAATGTTAACATGTCTGTTGGTATTGCCCTATTGTTTTCATCTTTTTTTTTTTTTTCGGGAAATACTAGATGTTGTTTCCCAGACAATATCTAGATAGCCTGGCTTTTACAATCTTTTCATTCCCTTGTCCACTATGTTGCCTGAACCAAACATGTAGCAGCTGTCAGGTAGCCCAGTATCCACCAGGGCTTGGAACCCCAAACCATGCTGAACTCTGCATTATGTTCATGTATTACTGTGCTGTGGACTATATCACAGAATAATATCATGCAAAGTCAAGGAGCACTATTAAATACTGACACATCTCTCCTGCCCACTAGCTTCTTTGTTGTTATGTAAATAACTGTTTGAGTTGCACTGAAACTAGATATTATAAAGACAATGCATGATTGAATTCATTTTTACTTGGTTTTATGTCAATTTCTATACTCTGTGTGTGTGTGTGTGTGTGTGTGTGTGTGTGTGTGTGTGTGTGTGTGTGTGTGTTTGGTTTTCTAGAAGGATGTGACTATCTTTACCCAGAATCATTGTTTACTTTGGCTTTGGAAGAAGTTTACAAATCAGTTAGTGCTAATCTTCTTTCTAATTTCAGTATTGAAAATTGTTTTATTATTCTAGTTTAAACACACTGAGCATGCAAAATAAAACTTTTACTTATATGTATAAAATATAGGCATTATCATCCTTGAAACTATAACACTGAACAATTTAGTTGAATAAAATCTCTGTTATCAAGGTAAAGTTAGTTTAACACAAAATAATCTCAAATTGTTTATTATAGCATGTTTAGTCTTAAAGGATGTAAACTAAAATAACGATGAAATGTTAGTATATCCATTTGAAAGTTTGAAGTAAAATTAACATACTATAAAGAAAACTAAATCTCTCATATACTGATGGTGGAGGCATAAAATAGTTCATTCCAAATTAATTTTGCAATTAAAACAAGACTAGGCACAGAAATACTATATAATATAGCAATTTCACTTTCAGGAATTCCTCCTAAAAATGAAAATCTATGTTCACACATCATTCTCTACATGTCTGTTAAGTACATTTTAATTCCTAAAAGCCCAACAAAATGGGTGCCATGACAGCATCTCAGACATCTTTCAACAGACAGTGATTCAATCATTTCTAGTCCTTAAATACTGTAGATTACTTCTATGACAATTAATAGTGTCAAATTGACAGAATGGAAATTTAACCTGAAAGACAAACTCTAGCCTTTTTTGTGAGGAAATTGTCAGACAGGGTTATTTAAGGTAGGAACACTCACCTTAGTCTGGGCAGAATTATTCCATGAGCTGGGATCTCAACCAGAAAAAAAAAAAAAAAAAAAAAAAAACGGAGAATGATCCAAGTACTGGTATTCATGTCTTCATTTATTCACTGCTTAGTCAATGACCAGGTGGCTGAAGGTCCTGCTGCCTTGCTTTCCCTTCTATGAAAAACTGTGCCCTCAAACTCTGAGCAGAAAGAAGCCCTTTTCCCATTAAGTTTCTTTTGGCAGTCATTTTGTTTCAGAAATAAGAATTTGAACTAATTCAATTTCTCAAAAGACAAATATGTGTTTGTGTGTGACATCTATTATTTTAAATAATCCATAAATAGGTTAAATAAGTGACAATATCTTTCCTGTTTTTGAAATAGGCAAATACAAGCATTGGAATTGAGAAAATTAGCTTCAGATAAATGACAAATGAAGGAGTCCATATCTTATTTTGAATATCTGTGTGCCAACATTTAACTGTCTCTATAATAGTTCCTTTTGGGGGGTACCAAATATAATACACTGATAGTTTCACTGAGAACAGAGAGATGGAAAAAAAAAGAATAGACAGCTTGAAAATCTCAAAAAACTGTTATGAGCTATTTCAGCAAATTTATGTCAAGAACAAAAGAGAAAGACCAGGTTCCAAGAATGCAATGTAACTTGGTATGTAATGTAATGTAATGTTGCTGAAGAATCGATTAAAAGTGGGACAATTTAAGCTTTGCCGAAAGTAAAATTCAGGTTAAGGGTAGAGACATCTGGAAAAACTGCATTGCTTAAGATAACTATTTTTAAGAGTGATCAGAATGGTCAGGTTGGAATGTTAAGGAAATAGAAATTTTTGAAAGGAATGAGAGGTAAGCTGTTAATATCCATGATAATATGACAGGGTGGACAATTATATAAGCATAATGTATTCTGACACTAGCGTTTTAAGTTAAGGAAACTGAGAAGTGCCTTTGGGGACATTGCCTTGAAGCTGTTTTGTTGGTAGTGTTCAGTTCACTCCTTAGAGTCTGGGAATACTGGAAGTGATATCCTTTACCTGTCAGATCTCTTTGGGGTCCTTGTTGACACAGGAGGTCTCTGAAGGACCAAAGTAGTATCAGGACACATATATTTGCTACAAAGAATGGAAACTCTTAGGAGTTGTCCCTGATTCAGATAAGTGTCTAGGACACTGAGACCTATACCAGGGCTCATCACACTCTAGAGCACCCTGTTTTGTTTTGTGTTTTGTTGTTGTTGTTGTTTTTTGTTGTTGTATTTTTTGTTTTGTTTGTTTTTTTGTTTTTTTGTTTTTGTATTTTTTGGGTCTTCTGCAATCCCAGGAATTCTCATTGGGAATTCTTTCATATATTCCATTTGTTTCCATAGTAAGTCACCCTGTGATAGTTAGCACTTCTGTGATGTATGTAACTGACTGGTGTTTATTCTTCTTGGTTGAAATGGATTATTTTAAATATGGATGTAATGCTTGCATTTAAGATAATACCATCATTACCAGTGTTTCTTTAACTTTAAATGTGCTAGCAACATCACCACACAAGAAATCATTTCTGGCATCTGGGATCCATGCTTCAACTTCTTTCTGGGTTCTGTCCTATGCTTGACAAACCTTATGAACTGATTTCTACCAATTTTCAGTTATGAACCTATGACTCGTCTACACTCTATGGTTTTTTTTTTGAGACTCTCTTTCATAATTTGGCAATTTCATTTTATTTTCTGATCTTTTCCTATGCTCTACTAATTAGAGTGATCTTTGTAATATGTAATCTTATTTGTGGTACTTCCAAACTCAGAATTCTTTCATGGCATTCAATTACTTACAGAACAGAGCCATTACATAACTATGTAATAAGAATGAGTTTTTTATATCTTCTCATAATTTTTGATGTTGCATTCAGCCTGCATTTTTTTCAAGAGCATATTACTATATAATTTAGCTAACCCTCATTGTTTACTGTGGCAGGAACTATATCCAATGTTTACTTTATGGATTTTTCTAGCTGTTTCACTATATCAGTGTCTTCATAAATTACTCCATACACTATGTCATGCCAACCCATGATTCCATTCAATGCTGCTACTTCAACCTGCAATAATTTTATTTATCTTAATCTCCCATGGGAATAGTATTTTTTTAAGACTCAAATAATTCACAGCCTCCTCATTTCTATTGCAAACTTGCAAACATATTCCTTACTAAAAACCTTTCAACCACTTACTTTAGAGTGACCTTGCTGCAATTTGGGGAAATAAATATGTAATATTTACATTATGGAATTCAAGACTGTTAATGACTAAACAGCAGATTCATTGATAATTCACATAACTATCTTACTCTATCAAGAAAGAAAATATTAATATAATATGTAGTTAATGACAGAACTTGACTAAAGGGATATTGTGTCTCATCAGTAGATATGCTAATTCTAAGACATTTTGGACTATGTTTCAATCCTGATTTTTGTTTATTACCAATGCATAAAATCACCTCAAACTTCAAAATACACCATTTTTACCTTTTTAATATGATTGCAATGATTTAAAACATATCTTTCAACTAATCTTTTCAACTGCACTTTCTCATGGTGCATGTGATGACTGGTAACCCCACAGATCACAAACAGTTGCATCTAATTTTAGAAGTGAGTTTAAGCCTGATTTAAATCACTTTGGGTTGAGTTACAGGGGACTGTAGCTGTGTCTGAGGATATATATCAGGATGCTGGGTTCGAGGCACACTTCTGTGCTGGTTGGTGCCTATCGCCCAGGTACTTAATACCTACCAATGTTCAACACTGCTGCTTTTTACAGGCCCCACCAATAGCCTAATATGTTGACATTAGGAATGCTTGTTCAGGCTCTTAGCTGACAGTAAAACTTCTAGTAATGGTGAATATGGGTCCAGTATAAGAACATAAAAAAAATGTGACACTGGGTGGCAGACATAAGTCACCCTGTCATGTATCCCCTCGGTTCCCATTGTGTCATAATCCTCCCCATTGCCCTTTTCACTTGTACTTGTTACTTCTCCTCCCATCCCACTAAAGTACATGCTGCCATTTTAAAAGCACTATTCTACCTCATATGCAGAAATTAATGAAGCACTTCTTCAGAGCACTTGAATAATTCAGCTGGCTTTCTAAAGGATGGAAACCACATATCTGCAAATGGTACTCACGTAGGTCAGCTACAGAACAGGAGCTGACCATCCCATTGATTTTTCATTTTGGTCTGAATAGCAGGGAAATTACAGGAGAATCAACTCATCAAAGGTGAATGCATTTGCATTCAAACTTATACATGAGCTAAGCTTTCCATGCAACATAATTTAAAATGTTATTAATTAAAATATTTAATCCCAGGCAGTATTTTAACCACAATCATGTTTGCATTTTACTTATTTTGCCAAAAAATACATGGCATCTAAAGATGTCTGAATAGCAAAGACTAACTTATTTTTGCTGTATTTTTGATTGTGCTAAAACAAAAATTAAAATACAACCTTACAAAATATTGAGATGATTGCATAGAAATTCACTCTGGTATTTTCTTTTAATAGTCTTTGCTTAAGAAAAATTAGCTTCATAATTTAATATAGTTTCAATAAATAAGAAATTCCAAATTGCTAAAGACTAATTGGGCTTCTTGTCCCATGCTGTTAGATCAGATCAGGCTGTGCCGCACTGTTTGCTGCGGTGTGTAACCTTGGAGAATGTCTTAAAGAACTGTGTCCTGACATGTTAATTTCTCTCAGAAAGCAGCCAGAACTCAGTAACTGTTGTGACACTAGGTGGCATTCCTGCACAATCAGAGGAGGGAATGGCTATGGCAGTAGTTGAACTTTTTCTTCTCAGACCTACTATAAAATCAGAAATAAATACATCACAGCTGGGGACAGTTAATTATAGAAGTTCACTGAGGAGATCATGATAGCAAGCTAGCTCTTTTATTAGTATTTGCATTTTTCTCTTATAAGAGTTGTAAAGATGATCATGCTGCCTTCTCCAAAGTTGAAGTGTAAATGCCTGCTATGTAAATTTCTCCTTCACACTTTTATCTATGATGCTTTAAAACGAGTATATATTTCTGTTTGCACTAAGACAACACACTTAACTTTTATGTGAAACAGAGATACACATGACTTTCCAGAAGAAAATAGTCCCAATATAAATAAACTGTCAATTATAACAAAAAGTGTTAATGAAGAGAAGAAAACACTTAGAATTTCAAACACCCTATTCTATATAGAGAAAATTTACCTCTGTGAATGCCAAAACTGACACAGTCTCATGACTCTTTTATTATTAAATGGTGTAATTCTGGCATAAAACTCAGTATTTAATGCAAATTCAGTTTTCAAATTTAATGTGCTCCTATGTAAATACTTATTATTCAGTATTATTTAGAGACTATTGATAAAGTGGGAGTGGGTGTATCAATTACATAACCAACCAGTTTCCCTTCCTTCCTGTCTTCCTGTTCTCCACCCTCTCCTCCCATATGTCCTCCCCATCTACTCCTCCTCCAGTTCAGAAAGGGGAAGGCCTCCCATGGGATGTCACATTGAAGCAGGACCAAGCTCTACTCCCTGCATCAAGGCTGGTCTTGGCAGCCCTGCATGGAGAATAGGTTCCAAAAGCCAGTTCATGCACCAGGGACAGGTCCTGATCCCACTGCTAGGGCCTCAAAAACAGACCAAGCTAAACAACTATCACCCACATGCTAGCTCCCTAGCTTTTGGTTCAGAGTCACTGAGCTCACAGCTCCCACAGCTCAGGTCAGCTCTCTGTGGGATTCCTTGACATGATCTTGACTGACCTGGCTCATACAATCCCTTCTCTCTTCAGTCAATGATACTCCTGGAACTCAGCTTGGAGCTTGGCTGTGGATCTCTGCATCTGCTCCCATCAGTTACTGAATGACTGCTCTTCATTGAGATTTAGGGTAATCACCCATCTAATTATAGGAGAAATTTAGTTTGGTACCTGTGGAGTGAACAACCAGCAGTCAATAGGGTCAAGGTCTCCTTATTCGGATACACCAGCCAACCTCAGGCCAAATTGAGGAGGAGGGAGCCTGAAGAAGGGCCAGAAGAAGGGAAGGTCCACGTGTCCATGGTACTTTAAGAAGCCTTCCTGATGTCACCTTAGACTTCCTCTCACGGGCGTGTTCCGGCACACCTGTCTGGGTTACAGATTTACAGGGATTACTGAGACATGCAGGAAGAAGTGGCAGAGAATGTGTTATTACTGATGCCTGTGGTTAGCTTGAGTAGCAACAGATTCTCTTTTAGTATGTTAAAATATTGGGCCATCAATCATTTAAAGACTTTGAAAAAAACAAGTGTCACTTAGTATGAGCCTATATGACAGAAAACTAATTAATGACTCAAAGTTTCATTCTCTGTCAGGACTATACTGCTCAAAGTCCATTATGAGCCACCCATGACCTGACACAAAATCCAATACAATACATGCCCCAAGGTATTCAGTTACAAGGGGCAAGGAATATTTTTTTCTTGGTTAAGTGACAAGTAAGGAAGATTGGCAGCTAATTTGCTTTTTGTGACCTCTAAATCTTCCCAATTACTCATTCTGTTTTAGAGTTTCAAGTGAACATAAAAAAGACCACATTATTATAAATAAATGAAGAGTTTTTGGGTCTATACTTGTACGTAATTTAGGGGAAAAAAGACATATTTTTAATGCAAAATTGTATAAAGGAAACCAGTAGTAGTGAAAGAATCAGTTGTACTTGCTTAATTTTCTTCAACTAAAATAAGTTTCATAGGTATGGATAATATCAGATGTTGCAGTAATTTATTTTAGTTAATTTTATTCTATGGAAAGCAATGGTGTAATTGAAAATATAACTTCTTATTTAAGTTTCTGAATTTTGAAACATCTTTGCAGAAACACTTTGCTGTAAATAATGATAACTTTCTAATATTTGTAGCAATGATATATGTGAAATGTTTGCACTTCTTTGACATGTGGTGTACTGACTCCATCCTATATTTTTAGGTGATTCTAATGCTTAAATTCTTCTTACAAAGACATTGTTTGATAGTAAGTAACATCACCTTAGATGCAGGTCCTCAGAAAACCATTGTTTATGCTGCTAACAGGTCTCATTTCCACGTGAAAAAAGGTAATTGATTTTCTGGTTATAAAGGAGGTCTTATCTAAACAGTTAACTCTATATGCATGTAAACTTTTAAAAATATATTCATTTTTCTTTTGAAACACACACATTACACACACACACACACACACACACACACACACACACACACATTCCTAAAGCTCATATTGTTCAAGTCAAGACTACATATAAACAAATTCTATTAATATCCTGCAAGTTACTGCTCAGTGAAATAAAATTGCCATTTGATTGTAGCAAGGAACACTCCCAACAGGACATATAAATCAGTATTATTGGCATTTGGAAAAGACACATTGTCTAAATGACTGGTAGTGACTCAGGGAATAAATGACGATTTTAGTAGTTTTCACAGCAATTGGAAGAGTAAATGAGGATGTTTTTGAAAATTGCTGGTGGAAAGTCATCATAATGAAAGTCAATGTTATATAAACAGCATTTTCTTTCCTGATTTCATCATGTTGAAATGGATTAAAACTTGGATGAAAAGTGATATCTTTTGACAAAAAAGTGCTGAAATCTTATAAAAGAAGAATCAGAAAGAGTTTTCAGTGAGTATTAACAGGTAGCAGAAAAAGTTTTGTTAAAATCATTCTGAATTTTGAGATGTAAAACAGTGAATCCTAGCACAAATTTGTGCTGCTCTGTCATATTTTATTGGGTCATGTGTTAAGAGCAGAAGCTGATACTGCACTGAAATTCTGGTATGCCAATCAACAGATAACATCTGCTAAAATACCTACTGTATATCTAATATGTGAATACATCTGAGTCTCATTGATTTGTTTGAATATTATAGATTCCAAAGAATATAATATTTTAAGCAGAAAACCCATGAAAAATAAAGTATTATGTAAGAAATAAATCAAAATATATTAGGATTCGTCTTTTAGACAAGTAAATTGCATGTTGTAACCAAAGACATATTAGCTTAGAGAGATAAATGCCCACATTTAAACAGTATTAAATGTCACAGAGATAAATGTTAAAGTGAGAAATCATTTGAAATTTTAAGTAGAAGATCAATCAAAATATGTTTATTTCTCTAGAAGCTGAATTCATAATGAAGAAAACGTTAAAGAATCTTGAGTCAAAGAAAACAGTGAGGAAATTATTTAAACTTGGCTTTCAGCTTATCCTTTCAAAGATTTTGCAAAGTAAAAGTCTTTGTAAAAAGGAAAGTGCACTCAATTGTATTAAATGAAAAAAATGAGGTGATAACATCACTGAATCTATAATTTTGATTTTTGTTTATAATACATGTAATTATACACATATGGGCACACACAGCAGAGAGAGAGAGAGAGAGAGAGAGAGAGAGAGAGAGAGCAATTTGAATTAGTCTCTGTGAAAGGGACCTTCTGGTTTTAGTTGGAAGAGAAATGATGATACTTAAATAGCTTTCCCCTTTAATGAATTGGATAAAAGAGCAAAACATAAGAAATAATTGGACTCAGACATCTGTTAGACTTATAGCACTATGATGCCCGAATGAAAGCTCCTTCTGCAATTAGGAAGAGAAAACCGACTGTCACATATTTCTAATGATAAAGGTCAATGTTTGGGAACAAGGAAAAGAAATATTGGATCTACTGTCCAATAGAAAGTGTTAATGCAGAAAACAATTTCCCAAAACTTTCCTAGGGATCTCTCTCTAATCCATTGCACAGAAAGTTATTATACACAGATTGAAATCTCACAAAGCTGTATGAGGAACAACTATTAGTAAATGAAATTCTTCCCAGTAGTTCAGAACTAAATAATGACTGCAACTAATAACAGTAAAGAAAGACAATATATACATTTTCAGCTAAGGACTTGTCTCAGCCTATGGACAACAATAGGTATCTCCAAAGGCTCACTGATCAGAAATACTACTAAAAAACATCAAGCTCAAGACTGTATCTAGTTCCATGTAACTTCAAGTGATGCAAAGGTAGAAATTAGACCCACCCAAAGGAAGTCAATAACATTCAAAAGAACCAACCAAAATTCAGTAATTGGATGTACACATATCATCAAACAATAAACATTGCAGCATGTAGCACACAGATAAATAATTCCATCAATAAGAAAAATTGACAGAGATGATAAAATTAATAGAAACAAGTCTCCAAACAACAATCATAAATGTGTGTTATGGTTGAAAAGAAAAACATAAGCAAACAGATAAGTGAATAAACAAACTATGCAAATCAACATCATATATATGAAATGAATTTAATGGTGTATTAGGAAATAGTGATGATGACAGTAATGAACAAAGTTCATCTGCTCATGTCAGCTCCGAAGAAAGCATCTATTAGTGTATTTATTGACAGAATGTGGCAACATTCAAAAAAAGAATAAGTAAACTATAATAAAAAATAAGTGAAATAAAAGGAAAGAGTAAAAATATTCTCAAAAATATTAGAATTAACTTTAATTCATATCTATGCAGAACGTAGAATCAACCTGGAATAGAATCAGTGAAGGAATGTCCATTTAGTGTTGGATTCGGGGGACTGAACTAATTAATTGATATTGGAAGAGCCGGCCCCTGCTGCGTAGCACCATTCCCTAGCCAGAGGATCCTAGAGTATACAAGAAAGGAGAAACTGAGGTGGGCCTGAACAAGTAAGAAACAAGTAAGCAACAAGCATGAATACATTTACTTCTCTGGGCTCTTGACTGTGATAGTGGTGTGACTAAGTTCTTGCCTTGAGTTCTGCTTACTAATGGACTGTCACCTGGAATTGTAAGCAGAATAAGCTCTTTATCTCCTAAGTTATTTTAGCATAATTTATCACAGTAATTGAAATGAATCTAAGGCAAACATTACATGGTTTGTAAACCTGATAATTGACAATATAGATGGCTTCAGGAAAAACTGGAAGTCTGGGGATGGAGAGATGGCTCATTCCTTAAGAGCACTGGCTGCTCCTTGATTAGACCAACTTTGAATCCCAGAACAGACATGGCAAATTAAATAATTATACTTCCAAAATATCTGAAGACTTGTTCTTGCCTCTGTGGGGCTTGTACACAAATGTTGCATAGACATACATACAAGGAAAACAATCCATCATTTAAGCAGAATAAAAATGAGTAAGACATACAAAAGTGAAATCTGAGCTATCAATATCAGAAAACCTCTGGGTATCAATATAAACTTCAATGAACGTGTATGAACTATTGTACTAATATGAACATTTTATGTTGACACATTTGAATTTCCTGATATGTGCTTTGCAACTTAAAATTTAAAACAATTGGGCCAAGAAATTCGAAAAAAATAGGATTTATTTGGCTTTAAAAATGTTTCAAAAATCGGGTCCTGAACACTTGGAAATTTGTGGCAGGAGATTATTAAAATTAAGGTCATTGTCAGTTACCTAACAAGTTTGATCCAGACTAGACAACATGGCATTTTATTTCAAATCACACACTGAAATCATTTCAAGTGTACAGGTTGATAAATATATAACTCTAAAATCATAACAATCTAGAAAGCGAGTCCTTTCTACACTCCCAAAGGCTTCCTTCCATGTTTGAAATACAGAACAAGGAGTGGGAGATATCAAATAACACTAAAGGTGTATGAAAAATAATTAGGAATCATACTATTAACTATCTGTCTTAAAAACCTTACAATAGACCTAATCTCTGTGTAAATACACATATATTGCTTAAATAAAAATTTTCCTCCTGACCTGACAATGCTCACTCTAAAGCCAAAGTTCACAACCACACACACACACACACACACACACACACACACACACACACACACACCACCACCACCAAAAACTAAACCAAAATAAAACTCTCATAAATAAAACATAACACCAAGAGAGTTGGTTTGTGCCACTCTTGTACTCTTAGGTGTTGGACAAGTCACTGAAGCACAGGAGGTTTACCAAGAAACACACTCTTAAATAAGACAGACTCTCCCTTACAGCAGGCATTAGTTTCTAATACCTCTCAGCTTCTCAGCTAGAAATTGGATTGCATACTTATAGCACTCCATATTACGATTATTTTTCTGGTTTAAATTGTGCAGATCTCTGACTGTTGTTATAACCACCGACAATTGATTGAGCAACTCTAAACTGTCTGGGAAAACCATGTTACCTTGAATTAACAACCACCTTTGTCTCTTATCATCTTTCTACACTCTCTTCCACAATGATTCCCTTTGTCTGAATAGGGTGTGATATATATGTCAAAATTAAGTTCAGCACTCCACAGTCCTTTTATTCTCTGCACCTTGATCTGTAGATGTTTATTTTCTGTTTAATGAAAAAATAACAATGAAAAGGCTTCAGTGATGACAGTTGAGAGCTGTACTAATCTATGGATATAGTGACAATTGATAAGAAGTCAGTTCAGTACTATGCCAATTTAGCAAGGCAATAATAGTAAGTTCTCCTTTACATTTCCTTGCTAATGTTCTTTGCTGCTTTTTATTTAAACTTGAGATCACAACAATGTATATTGTCTAAATGGGAGGACACATAGCCAAGTCACTTATACTCTTATCCAATAATAGGATGCATTGTCCTCCAAAGGTCCTATCTTCTCTCAACCTCCTAGACAGGTTGAGGAGATTTGGGACATCTGAGATGGAATAAGAATATATAACATAATGACAAGCATTTCAGTTTCTGTATGACAAAGTCCATGAGATAAAAAAGTTACCAACTATCTCTTTTTGAAAGGAAGAAAGGAATAAACATATCAGGAGATTATAAAATCACACAGTGGAACTAAGAATATAAACAGGGGAAAAATAGAACAAAATGTTAGAAGTCAACTCACACCTTTCAATAATAACTTTAAATTAAAATGGCCTCAACTACCTAGTAAAAAGGCGTAGGTTAGTTAAATTAAGAAACAAAATCTTTTAGTTGTATGGCAGGAACTCATTTTACCTTCAGAGATATGAAGCCAACTTATAGTGAAAGAACAGCAAAAATAACCAAACAAATGATAGGTATAAGAAATAGGTGCCACTCAATGAAAGATGAAATTGATTTTGAATAAGAGTTAATTAAATGAGGAAAGACACTTACTTCTAATCAAAGGAACAACTAACCAAGGAGACATTGTAATCTTAAACATGTATGGACACATAAGGCATAATCTGGGTTACCTAACTTCACACTATTAGACTTAAACACACAGCTTCACTCTAAGTCAGGATCAGTGGGTGATTTCATTAGTACACTTTCTCCAATAGACAGATCATCTGAAGAAGAAAAAAAAGAAAGCAATGCAAGCAACTGTTTTGTTTGTTTGTTTTGTACTTATTGTTGTGGTAGACTACAAATACATCAGTGTTCAATAACAGGATGAGAAAAGTAATGGAATTTGCTATATAATATAATAATCTCTTAGAAATCTTAGTGTACAAATAAGAGAAATATTAACAATCCTTGAACAATAAGATGTTGATATTATTTTTTATTCAATTTTTTAAATTTTATTTTAGAAGCACTCTTATTTACATATCCACCCCCCCATTCCCTTGCCCTACTATCCTCCCAAGCTCCCCACCAACCACCCAACCCACCCCCACCTACTCCCCAGGGATAGTGAGTCCCTTCAAATGGAACCATCAAAGTCCACGACAATATTTGGGAGAAGGCCCAGGTCCTCCTTCCTATATCTGGGCTGCAATAGTATCCCTCCATAGGGAATGGGCTCCCAAAGTCCATTTGCACTCTAGGGATAAACACTGGCAACACTGTCAGAGGTCCCATAGACTGCCCTGGTCTCCTAGCGGGCACAGACATTCAGAAGACTTGGTTCCATCCAATGCTGGTTCCCCAGCTTTATGTCTAGTTTATCCATTCTCTCAGTAGATCAGGTCAACTGTTTCTGTAGGTTTGTCCAGCACTGTCTTAGCTCCTTTGCTCATCCTTCCTCCCTCTGCACAACTAGATTCCAGGAGTATGGTTCAGTGTTTAGCTCTGGGTGCCTGTTTGCTTAGGTCAGCTACTGGATGAAGGCTGTTATTATTGTTTAAAGATGCCTTAGTTTAGGGTTGAAGAGATGGGTTAGTAGAGCAAGCAATGGGACCTAAGTTCAGATCCCCAAAACTGTTCAAACCCAGCTGGTTATGGGCAGAGATGGTGTGATTCAGCTTCCTGAGAAGCCTGTCTGGGACTTTCACTGAGAGACCCTGTGCCTGCAGGTTGAAGTAGAGAGTGATATAACAAGAGTCTCTGCACTCATGCACATAGATTCATACCCCATACACTTTTTGTGTATAAACTAAAAGAAGTTTGATTTGGTAATCTTCATATTTCATATTGTTTAAAACATGATATAGTGGAAAAAATATCTCCTGTTCACTTGACATCTGTTGAATTAGTCTTTTACTTTTCCAACCACCAAACAAATTCAGCATCATTCAAAAGGGGCAATTTGCACAAAGCATCAGTGTCTATATTTTCAATTGATTTATATGTTATATTTAAAAACATCAAATTTTGTACAAGTTTATTTAATAAAGTCCTACATTATACAATATAAGGTGTGAAAATGAATTGAGGAAATACAAAAGCTGCTGACTAGTTCTCTTTCTTTTGCAAAGGCCTGCAGAAGAAATAGGAAGAGGAATTTCAGCATGAAGGATTTGGAATTACTTCCTGTCAACACAGGCACTAAAATATATGCTTTTTTGATTGAACAATAAACTTCAGTAATAAAGCAGTGAAAAATCCAATAGCACCTGATTACAGAAATATTTTATGTTCCATAAGTGAGTCAATACCCAATTTAAAGCAAAACAAACTCCCAAAGTTTACCGTACCTTGGGTTAAATATTTTGACCATTACACTCACCATGAATTTCATATCAGTAATTGTTAGTCACTGTGTAATACAGCCTTTACAGGGCTTTAAACAGTTTTATTTGCTTTGGGGTCACAAAACACTAGGCAGAAGTTAATTTATTGTGTAATTCTTCTATAAACGTTTCATTAAAATTAATGCCAAATCTATATCTGAGATAAAGCACTTAGCAATGTACATTCATTTCCACAATCATTCTTTCAATTAGAGACCTGAAAAATGTTTTCTTTAATTATCTGATTTTTTGATTTCTGCTTGAATATAACTTACACTCCTTAACTCAAAACACATGACCTTCTGTTTTCTGCTGCTTCCCAGGTAAAAACAAATCTAATGAAACTGAAGCAGATGAAAAATCTGTTCAAGTATACTTTTTTTGTGCTAATGGGCCTCAAGAAGAAAGTTATTTAACTAACATAGTAAACCATCTTGAAAAGTATACCCTTGGCGATGGACTTCAAAATGCAATTAAAGCCTTGTGTTTTGTTAAGGTAAAATCCTCCTTGAAGAGGTTTTAAATTTTACTGTTGAATGAAACAAGCTATAAAGTTTCAAGTTATGTAATGATTTACTGTGTGTGTTTATATTTAATTAAATATTTGGCTATAGTATCTCATAAACTAGACGTTTATAACTCAAGAAATATATATATATATATATATATATATATATATATATATATAATTACTTTGAAACACCTTATTTTTCTTTATTATTTTCTTAAGCTTTTTAGACATCATTCATTTATTTAATAAATATGTACATTGATATTTCTGTTTCATATGTACATTGATATTTCTGTATCAACTAAATAATCATGGATATTGGGCAAATTGAACATTTAATCTTCAAAAGCTGGAGCAATGTGAAAGCTGTTTCCTAGTAGGGTAGTGACTGTACAAGAAGGACTGTGATGTCAAAATGTTGAAAAATATTTATGAAAGTCTGTGAAAACTACAAATGATTTGTCAAAATGAGATACCCTGGTGCGTATGATACATAGGGAAAGGCAACTCCCCAGGCAAAGTGGAGCATAACAGACACTCATGTTCTATGCTTACTTACAATGAGTAGTTAGTGAGGGCACAAGAAAAGTAGGCAGATTTCATCATACAAGTCAAGTGTGTGCTGTGTCCATGAACTCAAGCAACTGACTGTTCAGTTGAGACACATTTAGATTCTAGCAGGGCTCCAACGCACCAGCTTCTAAGCTTCACCCTAAAAAAGATACCTTGATATGCCCCAAACAGTGGGACTGCTTATTAATTTAACTGAGGGAATTGCCTCTGAATTTTAAGTATAGTTTTATTATGCATCCTCTGATACACTGAGGTCTTGTGGAGAAAAAAAGATGCTCAATTTCTCTAAGAGATACATTAAGTAGGGCTCAAATGCTCACATGCACTAGAGGAGATGGAGGGCACATTTCCAGATTAGACTGCTGAGGGTCATTCTGAATGGTAAATAAAAGCTGGCTGGACAACATGTGGGGAGGAAGAGATTGAAAGTGTAGTCAGACTAGGAAAATTCTGGAAAGAGGAAGGGTAGAGTCAGAGAGACACTGGCAAACATAGAGAAGCAACATTAAAATGCTATACTGAGGAAAGGTACTAAGCCATGTGGCTAAACATTGATAAGAATTATGGATTAATTTAAGTGTAAGAGTTAGCTGGTAACAAGACTGACCTATCAACTGGACAATTATTTATAAGGAATATAAGCTTCTGTGTGGTTATTTGGGAAGTGGCTGATGAGTAATTGGGACCAAGTGTCTTGGGAACAGAAAACATACATTTATATTTGACATCTCTAAGTACTGCTCCTGTTGACTTTAGTAACCGCTGTTGATGAGTGAAATGCCAGATAAGTAGCTTCATACATTGTCCAGTTTATGAGTAAGATGTTTCCAATGAAACAAGTATGTAAAAGTTAATCTAAGTTCTATAGGGTTGTTTATGACAAATAAAATTTGATCATTGAGACCCAGCACACCTGGACATTGCCGAGGCCCTGGTGGCAGTTCTACCTACATGCACTGGCCCAGGTATGACAGGGGTTGTCTCCACTTCTGGTTCAAGTGGGATATGGCACACCCAGACACTGCTGATGCCCCAGTGGCATTCCCATAACCATTCACCCACCTGGGTGGGCCTGGGACTGTTTCTTGTTCCATTTCAGCCACACTGCTCGGAGGCATCTGATGCCTAGGGTTTGCTCACCAGATCCGAGATGGCCAGCAGGATCTGACACAACTGGACACTGTCAAGGCCCTGGTGGCAGTTCTGCCTCCATCCACGACAAGAAGACAGACATCAGAGTATTGGAACTGTTTGCATCTACCAGAAGGGAGCCTTGGTCCCATACCCACCAGGAGAGGAAGAGACTCCTGCTACACGCACCAGAAGAAAGGAAGAGAAGAGGACAGTAGAAAGCACATTCAACAACAGAAAACACAATATGACACCACCAGAGACTAGGAACCATACACCAGCAAGACCTGAACATCACAATGCAAATGAACCAGAAGAGAATTACCTTAAAAATCTCTTCATGAAAATGATAGAGGTCCTCAAAGAGGACATGGGAAAATCCCTTAAAGAAATGGAAGAAAAAACAAAGTAAAAATACATGATATCAACAAATCTCTCAAGGAAACAGTTCAAGACCTAAAAGCTGAAATAGAGACAATAAGGAAAGCACAATCTGAGGGAATGGTGGAAATAGAAAAGCTGGATAAATGATCAGGAACTACAGACATAAGAATAACCAACAGAATACAAGAGATAGAAGAGAGAATCCAAGGAATTGAAGACACACTAGCAGAAATAGAATCATCATCCAAAGAAAAATCTTAATTCCAACAAATCCCTAACACAAAATATCCAGGAAATATGGGGTACCATGAAAAGACCAAACCTAAGAATAATAGGTATAGAAGAAGGTGAAGAAATGCAACTCAAAGGCACAAAAATTTACTCAACAAAATCATAGAAGAAAACTTTCCCAACCTAAAGAAAGACAATGAAAATATAAGAAGCCTCCAGAACAACAAATAGACTGAAACAAAAAATGTCTCCTTGCCACATAATAATCAAAACACCAAACATAAAGAACAAAGAGAAAATATTAAGGGCAGCAAATGAAAACTGTTAAGTAACTTATAAAGGCAAACCTATCAGAATCACACCTGACTTTTCCATGGAAAGTCTGAAAGCCAGAAGGTCGTGGATAGATATTCTACCTACACTAAGCAACCATGGATGTCAGCCAAGACTACTATACCCAGCAAAATTTTCAATCAATATAGTTGGACAAAACAATATATTCCATGACAAAACCAGATTCAAACAATACATATCCACCAATCCAGCCCTACAGAAAGTTTTGGAAGGAAATCTGCAACTTAAGGAAGTTAACTACAACCAGAAAAAATATAGGCGATAGATAATCCCACATTACCAACATCCAAAAGGAAAAAGGGATAGAATCCCACACATAATTTAGCCACCATCACCAAATCCAAAACAAACAAGAATCAACAATCAATGGTCATTAATATCCATCAACATTAATGGTCTTAACTTGCCTATAAAAAGACACAGATTAGCAGAATTGTGGATAATAAGACAGAATCCATTCTGCTGCATACAAGAAACACACCTCAACTTCAAAGACAGATGGTACCTAAGAATTAAAGGTTGGGGAGGGTTTTCCCATCAAATGGAAGCAATAAACAAGCAGGAGTAGCAATCCTAATATCCAACAAATTGGACTTTAAACTAAACTCAATCAAAAGAGATGAAAGTTGTCACTTCCTACTCATTACAGGAGAAATCCATCAGGATGAAGTCTCACTTCTGAACATTTACGCCCCAAATACAAAGGCATCCACGTTTGTAAAAGAAACATTACTAAAACTCAAATCACACATAAAACAGAACATACTTATAGTGGGAGACTTCAACACCCCACTCTCACCACTGGACAGGAACACCATACAGAAACTTAACAAAGAAACAAAGGAACCAAAAGAAGCTATGGCCCAAATGGACTTAACAGATATCAATAGAACATTCCATCCAAATACAAAACAATTTGCCTTCTCAGTGCCACAAGGAACCTTCTGTAAAATCAACCACATGTCTGGCAACATAGCAAACTTTAACAGGTACAAAAATTGACATAATCCCATGTATCTCATCAGACCACCATGCTTGAAAGTTAGAATTCAACAACATGAATTACAGAAAACCTACAAACGTCTGGAAATTAAGTAGCACCCAATTGCACAATTCCTGGGTCGAGGAAGAAATCAAAAAAGAAATTAAAGATTTCCTAGAATTCAGTGAAAATGCTGAAACAACATACCCAAACCTATGGGACACTTTGAAAGCAGTGCTAAGAGGAAAGTTCAAAGCACTAAGTGCCCACATGAAAAAAACAGTAGAATAATCATACTAGAGAATTGACAGCACAACTGAAAGCTTTAGAAAACAAAGAAGCTAATACACCCCTGAGGAGCAGACAAGGAAATTATCAAATTGAGGGCTGAAATCAATAATATGGAAACTAGGAGAATAATACAAAGAATCAACATAACGAAGAGTTGTTTCTTCGAGAAAATCAACAAGATATACAAACCTTTATCCAAACAGAATAGAGTGAACATGCAAATTAATAAAAATCAGGAATGAAAATGGGGCCATAACAACAGACCAGAGGTAATCCAGAGAATCATCAGGTCATACCTCGAAAAAATGTATTCCTCAATATTTGAAAATCTAAAGGAAATGCACAATTTTCTGTACAGATTTCACTTACCAAAATTAAATCAAGAACAGATAAGCAACTTAAATAGACCTATAAACACTAATGAAATTGAAGCAGTCATCAGAAGTCTCCCAACCAAAAAAAAAAAAAAAACAAAAAAACAAAACAAAACAAAACAAAACAAAACAAAACAAAAAAAAAGCCCAGGGCAAGATGGCTTCAGTGCAGAATTCTACCAGAAATTCAAGGTACAGGTAATACCAATTCTCCTCAAAGTATTCCACACAATAGAAGCAGAAGGGTCATTGTCAAACTTTTTTTGAGGCTTCAATAACCTTGATACCCAAGCCACACAAAGGCACAACAAAGAAAATGAACTACACAACAATATCTGTCATGAACATTGATGCAAAAATTCTCAATAAAATACTGACAAATGGCATCTAAGAACACATCAGAGAAATCATCCACCATGATCAAGTAGGCTTCATCCCAGGGATGCAAGGATCGATCAACATATGAAAATCCATCAATGTAATCTACCATATAAACAGACTGAAGATAAAAATAAACACATAATCATCTCACTAGATGCACAAAAAGCCTTTGACAAAATCCAACACCCCTTCATGATAAAGGTCTTGGAGAAATCAGTGATAACAGAACATACCTCAGAATAATAAAAGCAATATAGAGCAAGCCAACAGACAACAACACATTAAATGGAGAGAAACTCAATGCAATTCCTCTAAAATCAGGGACAAGAAAAAGCTGTCCACTCTCTTCATAACTCTTCAATATTGTCCTTGAAGTTCTAGCTAGAGCAATAAGACAATAAAAGTAGATCAAGGGAATATAAATAAAAAAGGAAGAAGTCAAACTCACACTTTTTGTAGATGATATGATAGTCTACATAAGTGACCTGAAAAACTCTACCAGGGAACTCCTGCAGCTGATAAACACCTTCAGCAAAGTGGCAGGATACAAGATTAACTCAAAAAAATCTGTAGCCCTACTATATACCGATGAGACATTGGTGGAGAAAGAAATCAGAAAAACATCACACTTTATAATGGCCACAAACAAAATAAATTACCTTGGGGTAACACTAACCAAAAATGTGAAAGACCTGTACCATAGGAATTTTGACTCTCTAAAGAAAGAAGTTAAATAAGATACCAGAAAGTGGAAAGATCTCCCATGATCGTGGATAGGCAGTATCAACATAGGAAAAAAGGCAATCTTGCCAAAACAGCCTACAAATTCAATGTAATCCCCATCAAAATCCCAACACAATCCTTCACAGACCTTGAAGGAACAATTGTGAACATTATGTTGAAAAACAAGAGACCCAGGATAGCCAAAACAATCCTGAACAATAAAGAAACTTCTGGAGGCATCACCATCCCTGACTTCAAGCTCTATTACAGAGCTATAGTCCTGAAAACAGCTTGGTATTGGCACAAAATAGACAGGTAGAAAAACAGAATATAGTTGAAAACCCTGATATTAACCCACACACCTACGAACACCTGATATTTGACAAACAATCTAAATTTATATGCTGGAACAAAGAGAACATCTTCAACAAATGGTGCTGGCATAACTGGATGCAGACATGTAAGAGACTACAGATAGACCGAAGCCTATCACAATGCAACAAAACTTAAGTCAAAATGGATCAAAGACCTCAACATAAACCCAGCCACACTAACCCTATTAGAAGACAAAGTGGGAATTACTCTTGAATTAATTGGTACAGAAGACTGCTTCCTGAACATTACACCAGTAGCACAGACACTGAGATCAACAATTAATAAATGGGACCTCCTGAAACTGAGAAGCTTCTGTAAGGCAAAGGACACAGTCATTAAGACAAAACGGGAGCCCACAGACTGGGAAAAGATATTCATCAACCCCACATCTGACAGAGGGATGATCTCTAAAATATACAAAATCTCAAGAAGCTAGTCTCCAAAATACCAAACAATCCAATTAAAAAGTGGGGTAAAGAACTAAACATACAATTCTCAATAGAGGAATCTAAAATGTCTGAAAGTCACATAAGAAAGGGTTCAACATCCTTAGCCATCAGGGAAATGCAAATCAAAACAACTCTGAGATACCATCTTACTCCTGTCAGAATGACCAAAATCAAAAACACCAATGACAGTTCATGCAGTAGCGGAAGGTGGAGGTAGGGGAACACTTCTCCACTGATGGTGGGAGTGCCAACTTGTACAGCCACTTTGTAAATCAGTATGGCGTCTCCTCATGAAAATGAGAACCAGTCTACCACAAGATTCAGCAATTCCACTCTTCGGCATATACCCGAAAGAAGCACATTCATACAACAAGGACATCTGTTCAATGATGTTCATAGCAGCACTATTTGTAATAGCCTGAAACTGGAAGCAGCCTAGATGCCCTCAACTGAAGAATGGATAGAAAAAAATGTGGTACATTTACATAATAATGTACTACTCAGTGGAAAAAAAGAATGGAATCCTGAAATTTGCAGGAAAATGAATGGAATTAGAAGAAACCATTCTGAGTGAGGTAACCCAGTCACAAAACAAAAACATGGTATGTACTCACTCATATGTGGATTTTAGACCTAGAGTAAAGGATTACCAGCCTACAATCCACACTGCCAGAGAAGCTAGTAAACAAGGAGGACCCTAATAGAGACACACAATGTCCCCTGGAGAAGGGGAAAGTGTCAAGATACCATGAGCAAATTGAGAGCACTGGAAGAGTGGGAAGGGAGCTATGATAATGAGAAGGGAAGAAGAGGAAAGATGCAGAGGTCATGAGGGAGTAGAAAGGTTGACTCAGGGGAAGAATAGAAGAAAGGATATGTGATAGGTAGGGTTTTAGTTTGGGGGAGTGATAGGGAAGGAAGGAAGGGAGAAGGGAACTGCTATTGTCATGAAAAACAATCTTGTTTCTAATTCAAATATAAATTACTTAAAAATTTATCATTGATTAGGCATTTATCTGTGTGTTTACCTCATTCTTTTATCTATTCCCCTGGTCAAGGACATTTAGCTTATTTTTATAACTCGGCAGTTACGAATACCGAAATAAATATTTGAGTGATTTTATTGCCTTTAGATACATACCCAGAAGTCAGATTTCTGTATCATGTGATAGGTCTGTTTTGTTGACAGTGTGTAATAATACAAATAGTCATGGAAATCATTCTTCTAAGGAAATGAGGATTCTTCTATTTGAAATAAGTAAAAAGGGAATACTCTCCAATAGACCCAGAAAACTTTATTGGATTGATGTTCAAAGTATATATCAAGCAGAAATTTTAATCAATAAACAGGAGAGGTTATAGATTTCCCAGGGAAGTGTGGAAAGATATTATGTGATTTCTTATTACTGCTTATTAAAAATTCAAAAGGAAATTAATAAACTGATGGAGCAATTACAAACACAAACGAACCATGCAAGGCTAGACCGTGTATCATGGTAAAAGGCGTGCCTGGTGCACTCAAAGATCTGATTTTGAGCCTCTTCACAGAATAAAAAATGTAGACATGACTTGGAGGTTTGAGAAAAACACAATTTATTGTGGTTCATGTTTTACTACTTTGCACTTACATTCATTAGAAAAGATAAACAGTACAGACAGAGACTCTCCTATCAAGCTGAGCTATCATATCATGTGATGTAATGTAAAGACATGTATTTCTCACAGATACTTGAGAGTCAGAATTTCACATTCAAAATGTGTCTGTTTAATGCCAAATTTTTCTTTCGTTTCTGTGTGGTTGTTTGCTTTTCAACTCTTGCTGTATGCTTAGAGATGCTGTCTTTATGTTGGTCCCTAACTCTTTCATAAACATAGCCATATTTAACTACATCCATTCCAACATCCTTCTTAACTTGGTTGAATCTGTGAATTCCATGTCTAGAAGTATAGTAATATTCTGAACTATACAATTCAAAGATTTCATATTATTTGAGGAGTCATTAATCTCAAATCATGCTATATATAAATATGTGCTTATGTAATAATATTTACCTTACTAATTGCATGTGATTTCATAAAACTAATATTACTATGAACATTCTTTGAGTTTCTGTAATAGCTAGCTCTTGTATTTTAGTGGATAAATACTTGAACATGTAAATATGTTATGAGATTATTAGTCAGGTCGGAAATGGCATTCTGCTCAAATGAAACCCCTTGAAATTTTAAAGCAGAGTATGAAGGAATAAGCCAACTATATTGAGTATAAAATGAAGACACAGTACTATGTGTTTGAGGCTGGATAAATTGAGCAGTATTTAAATTCACTGGGTGCTCTTCAAGAGGACATGGGTTCAATTCTTAGCACAACACATTAAGGATCACAGCTTTTGTAACCCTGTTTCTAGCACATCTGATGCACTCTTCTGGCATTCATTGGCACCTTGCACACATAGGGTACACAGACATACATGAAAGTCAGACACGCAATACACTTTAAAAATAATATATAAGATTTGCATATTCTTCTTATATTTGAGTGGTTGTAATTATGGTATTCAGTGATTCTAAATACAAAAACACCTGTGGTAGAGTATCATTTTCAGGTGTGTGATTTTGTTTACTCTGCCTTTGTTTAACTCTGTTAAACTGTGACCTTTGCCTGTCTAAAACCCCTGATGATCCTAACAAAGAGATGAATGGCCAATAGTGAGAAAGAATCAAGGATAGGAGGTGCTGACAGGCAAAGAGCATAAATAGGAGGAGAAATGGGTAAGGAGGAGCAGCAAGAGAACAAAGAAAAGGGGATGTCAGGGGCCAGCCATCAAGCCACCCAGTCAGCCATGAAGTAAGATGAAAAGTAAGATATACAGAAGTAAGAAAGATAATTGCCTTTAGGCCAAAGATAGACAGGATAACTTTTAAAAAACTGCTAGAATGAAGTTAAACTAAGGCCAGGAATTCATAATTAATAGTAAGACTCTGTGTTTGGTTTATTTTGAATTTGGTTGGTGAGCCCCTCAAAAAGCCAAAAAATATTAAGAGTAAAAAAAAGTTGTTTACCACAGCAAACATCAACCAAAAATATATGTCTCAGTGTAGTTTTCAAAAGCATATTTTAAGGACCATCCATGATACACAAGCATATCTGTTCATTATTTCTTTCTAAGAAAAGGTAAAAATAAGTACTTTTGTACTAACAAAAGCTGTACTTTAAATTGTAAATGTATGTTGTATATTGTTCATTACGTAATCATATTTGCAGAATATATAGACAGGTTTATATTATACATTAAAACTTTTTTGTAGAAAGTAACTCTTTAAGAGCCAAAAACCTGTTGAGTGTCAATAGAGCCCAGATAACTCTACATGAGCTATGAGAGGTCATTTTTATGGCATGTGGGAGAGTTATTTAAAACTAATGATGTATTTAAGAGCCATATACCAAGCTACTATATTATAAGCAATCTCAAAAACCAACAGTTGTTTTTTTTTTTAAAGAATCTTGATTAGAGGTGACCTGTATGTGTGGTTAATAGTGTGCCAGAAATTACAGGTTTTTAAATAAAAATCTTAGTGTCAAGTAAGGGACTACTCCCCATGAATGTTGGCTAGGAATGTACAGAATGCTAATTTAATTGCCCTGTGGGCTCTTCACAAGTAGATAGTAAGTCTTCATTGCTGAAGAAATCACATACTGTATAGATACATTACAGAGAAACCAATATTGTGCATTCTCTCTCTTGACCAGAGAAACCCACTTTCCACAATGGATAACAATCGAAATTAGCAAAAACCTGAAGAGAATAAGTGATTGCAGAGTACTTGTCCCCTATGGGATATTTCTGTCACAACCTTCCTTGTACAAGGAACATAATAGAAGAATGGAAGGGAGGGCCTACATGATCAGAAAGATGGGCAGAATTTCATGGGATATCTTGATACAACATGGCCACTGCAATCATAAACAATTTCTGCCTGTAGTGTGGGGAGGAAAGAGAAAGCAATCTGGAATGAAAGATGGAACTGAGGGAAGAAGGAAAGATGTCAGAGTTTATGGAGGATAAATTGGGAAGAAAGACGTTAGTGGGAATTGGGGAGGATATATGAATGTAGTAGGGGTTGAGGGTAATAGAAATGCTTTATGTACAAGGGTGCTAGTCTCAAATTAAAAAAAAATATGTGAATGAAAAAATAGATAGCCAGCAAGCAACAATTCATCTCATACCAAAGATAGTAACATGTATCATTATAGTTTTTAGATGTTTAAATAGATTATATGCATATCAATTGCCATGTGTACATATTTTCTAATATTAAAACATGAAATCATTATCAGTTGATAGCTTCTGTAATAGAAATGAACTACTTTCCAATATGCAGTCCCTTTAATTATTTTTAATTAGAAACAAGCTTCTTTTACATGTCAATCTCAGTTCCCTCTCTCTCCCCTCCTACCCTTCCTCCCCCCACTCCCATCCCAACCCATCTTTGCTCCCCAGGGAGTGTGAGGCCTTCTATGCAAGGAATCTTCAAAATCTGTCATATCATTTGGAGCAGGGCCTAGTCTCTCCCCCATGTCTCTAGGCTGAGACAGTATCCCTCTATGTGAAGAGAGCTCCCAAAGTCCATTTGTATACTAGTGATAAATACTGATCCACTACCAGAGGCCCCATAGATTGCCCAAACCTCCAAACTGACAGTCTTGCTTTTTTCCCATTTTCATCATTTTGCAGAAAACAGGTAAGTTTACTTACATGTGCACTTCTTTCTTTGGTATAAAGGGATTAAATTCTTACTGACATATAAGTAAAAGGATATTTCTAACTTGTCATGGATCTGTTTGCTTTTTACAAAGCAATTTTCCTAATAACAGATTTATATGAATCTTATACAGATAATTTTAAGTGATACCATCCAGATATATGACAAAAAGCACCTCCTAATGGCTTGTGACATGGAACTACCCTGCTCATCATCAAGTTGTGTTCTCTGTCTTTTTTTTTCAGTCTTCCTTAATGGATTGTCTACTCATGGTACAATTTTTTCATTCATATGATCTTAAACATATTCCACATTAGCCATTTTATAATGTTATAGCAAAATTCCCCAAACAAAGAAACATCATACTTTTAGTTCTCACAGTATCCAATCTGGTGAATGTAAAGTTTTCACAAATAATGTGGGGAAATCTTTCTTAATGGGATACAACAATCATTGTCTCCCTTCATCCCCATTTTACATGAGGTAAAGAAACACTCCGTGTCTTCTTTATGATGACACTAATCTCAATTCTTAGTCTCTGGGCTGATCTTCTTGTCATGTTCCAGAGGATATACCTCCGAATACCAGCACATTTGTGGTTTGTAATTTAATATATACAATTTTAAGGAAAGATAAAAGGCTCTATGCTTGATGTGTTTATTTTCACAAAATACAATTCCAACATTGTCAACTGACCTTATCATCATGGCTTTGTGGTGTTTCTATTCTTTTAGTGTTTGTTTGTGGCCTCAGCAACATACATAAACTGGGTTGTCATACTAAAAGGAGAATAAGGAAACACTATTCATGATTAGGAAAGGAAAGAATTATTTCACTTCCAGGATAGAGACTCGATAAGAAAAGAGATGTGCGCTATTGCTAGTGATGTATTCTATACATTACTACATAATGAATAGGGACATTATAAGTATAAATAAACTATTATTAAAATTTAGTGAAGGTATATTTGTATAAATGCAAATACTATGCCTCTCCTTTGTGATGTGGGAGCTTCAACTTTTGTACATTCTAGGCATGGGTTCTTAAATGAGCTACACCTTCAGGCACTGGCCTCAGTTTTTACTAAGTAACAAATTCAGTAGAAAAGTATTGCAGTATCTAGTAATGATTCTTGAAAAATAGTCCCAAATAAGGATTATGCCATGAGGTGAAAGAATATTTTCACCCTTTAGGACGAAAAGAACACACAGTAAAAGTTCCACTGAAGTTTTCTAGAGGTCATGAAGGATTTTCTGGCAAGCTAAGCATTTGTACTTTTGTCCTGAGGCTATGGATATTTCAAGCATGAAAATGCAAAGCTCGATTGGAATTTCAATGTCATACTCATATATAAGTATAGCAAATAGATTTTCCTCAATATATACTGAGTAATAAAAGAAAAATGGGGAAGCTATAACAATTTTCAGGACAATAATATTAGAAGAGGGTTGTAGAAAGGCTGTAGCAATAAGGATATACTAATGGGGTTTTATGAACAAAATGGGGAAAAAGAACTATACTAATATAATAATTAAGCATTTGCTGTGGTATTATATTATCATTTTATAAAATACATATACTATAATTTTTATTTCTTGGTAATTTCCAATTTAATAAGTGTTGGTGTTGGGAATTTTACTTGATCATTTACTGTAGAATTAAGATACAGCAATCATGCAGAGCTTCCTCCCAGACAGAAATGTGTAAAATATTGTAAAATGTGAAGCCACAAAAATTGGCCTTTTATCAGAAATAATTTGTAAAATCTCCATCTCATAACACTTTAGGGCAAATGCACAGTAAACCAGGTTTTCGTTTCTTTTTTGTCTAAAATTGGAGCTATGATGCAATCAGGGTTGTATTAAAATATTTATCTATAGGAATCAGAGTGGTCAAAGCATTGGAGAAGCTGATATTTATCAATGCTATTTTATAGCTCTTTTTATTTATAAAAGCAAGGTAATTTAATGTGCCCCCCTTTCAAGTCATTATTTATGATGAACAGGGTAAGGAAGCTCTGAACTACTCTTGAAATATGTTCAAGATGCGTATTCACCAACATTTCTGAATCTAATGAGAGGGTACTCTCACACATGTTGCTAATTTTATGAAGCTGATCTATACTTTACAAAGAAGCAGCAAAGACAGAATGCTATTGACTGTGAGACAGCCTCCCAAAGGACAAGAGATCCTGGCTGTGTACCAGTTTAATATACATGTAGTCAGTTTGTAATGTAGGTGACATTCCCTATATGTCAGCCTGTCCTGTGATTATACCACAGGATTGTAAGAATTGCTTGACTAATACATAGAAGGACATTTTGTTCTGAGGAGCCTAAAATCAAGCCCAGGGCTGCTTTTGCCAACATCCTCTTGCATCTGGTTGCTACATCCCTTGCACATTCTACAGTCACTATTAAGCATTATAGAGATGAAAAAGTGTGTGTGTGTGTGTGTGTGTGTGTGTGTGTGTGTGTGTGTGTGTGTGTGTGTGTGTGTGTTTGTCTGGTGGGTAGCTTGTTTGTCCAGATCCTTATGGAAAATTATTATTCTGCACTTCTGTGTTGGAGACTGTTATTTCTACTCCCCTTTTTACTACAAGAGAGACTGCACATGGACCCATCATAGAAAATAAAGAATGTAGTGGACAGGGGCAGATGTCTAAAAATATTTAGGAATGATTAAAAATACTTATCTTTTTGTAAATTAAGTTTTTATTTAAATTGAAATCAGTTTTATTTTACATACCAATCCCAGCACCCTCTCCTTTCTGTCCTCCCATCCCCCACCTCCCCATCCCACCCCCCCATCCACTCCTCAGAAAGGAAGAGGCCACAAAGTCTGTCACATCATTTGTGGCAGGACTGAGGCCCTCCTCCCTGTACCTATGCTGAGAGAGTATCACTCTATAGGGATTAGACTCCAAAAGCCTGTTCATGCACTAGAGAAAAATACTGGTTCCACTGTCATTGGCCCCATAGACTGAAATATACAAGACCTCTTGAGAAAATTTGGAGCATGTGGGGAGGGGAGAAGAGGGGTAGGATAAAGAGGAGGGGAGAAGGGGACAGGACAGGAGAACATGAGGGTGAGGAAGGTCCAATTGGGGGAAGAATAGAGGAGATTGAGGGAAGAGATACCATGATAGAGGGAGCCATTGTGTGCTTAAAGATAAATCTGGCACTAAGGAAATCCCCAGGAATCCACAATGATGACCCAACAAAGGATTTAAGCACTAGTGGAGAAGTTACCTTAAATGCCCTTCCCTTATAATGAGATTGATGAGTACTTTAAATGCAATCATAGAGCCTTTATCCAGTAGCTCATGGAAGCAAAAGCAGAGATTCTCAGATTAGCACTGAGCCAAACTGCTGGAACCCAGTTTTAGAGAGGGAGGAGTGATGAGCAAAGGGCTCAAGACCATGCTGGGGAAACCCGCAGAAACAGCTGGCCTGAGCAAGTGGGAACTGACTGAACTCCAGCTGACAGCTTGGGAGCCCCCATGTGACCAAATCAGGCATCCTGAACATAGGTGTCAGGTGGAGGTTTGGGCAATGAAAATTCCTTATCTTAAACCAGGTGCATTTAAGGTTATGCCAGGAGATACTTTGCAGTTTTTTTTTTATTGTGTGTGTCAGGTGTAGTCCCATTTTTAAACACAATTCTACTGATCAGAAATTAAAATATGGTATTCAGTCTGAATTCTAGCATTCAGTATTCTATGATCTGAAACACACACAGGTGAGTGATACTTGTTTACTATAAAAAAAAAAACAGTGTTATATTTTCTACTGTCTGTATTACCTGCACCAAACACATTCTCACCAGACTTTCCCACTTTTCTTTCTTCCTTGATATGACAAAGTCTTATGTGCTTTTTGCTGGGATTTCATCACACCACACAATTACTCAAAGTAGTAGATCAGGCTATAAATGTAAATTTTGTCTTGCTGGAAACCTATTCAAACTTTTATCATCTCATCCTCTTAACATAGACTTCTAAAGTGCTATGGGAAGTTTGATTTCATTGAGAAAGGTAGTAGGATGAGAATGCCTGCATGAGCAAACTATTTTTTTTCTCATTTTCTTCTATTTGGGCCACCAGCCTGTGCTCACTTTACATATTCATAGCTGAAAATAACACCTCCTTTAGTCAATTACTTCTAGAGAGACCTCCTTTCACTAATCCTTTATGCATTTCTCAATGAAATTAATTGGCCATAAATGTTGAGCATCATAGTAATTCAGTGGAGTTAGCCAGACATGCTAGAGAAATGCAGATTATAACCATTGATGTAGAAAGAGAAATGACTGAGTCAACATCTGACATTTGATAAAACAGTGGTGTTCAACTTGGAGGTAGTGACCCCTCTGGGGATCAAATGACCTTTTCACAGGGGTCAACTAATACCATCAGAAAACACAGATATTTACAAGTAATAACAGTGGCAAAATTACACTTAAGATGTAGCAATGATAATAATTTTATATTTGGGAATCACCACAACATGAGGAACTGTATTAAATGATCACAGCAATATGAATGTGAGAACCACCGTGATAAAGAAAAATGAGAATTATGAAAGCCTAAATTCTGATTACAAGACAACAATTGCGTTATTTTGCTGGGAATAATGGCATGCACCCGTAGGTCTAGTGCTCAGGGGACCTAAGCAAAACATTCTGGGTTTCCGACTATTCAGAAATGTATAGGATTTCTCTGTCTCACTGCAAAAAGCCACCAGGGCTGTCATTCCTACCATTAGAACACAAGAATGTATACTGTGGGGTGACAACATAGCCCAGTGGCAGAAAATGTGCCTAATGTGTGCAAAACCCTGACTTTGGTCACCAGAACTACAGATAAATAATAGTGACTATAAAAATAATAAAGACCCACACCATAACAGGAAGCACCTAAAATGCTCATTCATACTTTCCCTTGTCACAAAATGAGTTCTTCCTGTAATTTGAAAGCTACAAATGGGGTTCTTTATGTTCAGCCTCCAAATGAGAAGGAAGAAAGAAAGCAGATCTGAAACTTCCCTCACCTGAAGGTTTGTGAGATCCTGAGCTAGCATCAAATGACCTGAGCTCACCTACATGAAGTTAAGAAAATAAATATATACTGATTAATTGACAAACCTTGGGTAACATCTTGATAATAGAGAGATAATAGGAGAACCCTGAGGTTATGGTCAGGTTATCTTGCTCACGTATTAACTGGAATAAACTGACTTATCTCAAAGTACATATAAAATTCCTTCCATCCTCAGTTCATGCTCAAACATGTTTAGTCAAGCCCAGGATATAAAACGCACAGATCAAAGGAGAAGTATGTCAGCTGAATGGGGCTTGGACATATTATTCAAAGTCAGAGAAAACCTGAAGTTCATCATTTGTATAAAGGAGCCCTTTGTCACCCTTACTTCTGTGTGGTGATTTTACTAGTATGAGAATAATTCAAATAGTTACTTAATCTCACTGCCATTACATACATATCATCAACCCAGATAATCTTCCTAAAAATATCTGAAGTGTTATGGTGTCATTCAATACAAAATCTCAAAAGCAAGTCTCTGTGTGAATCTGGGGTACCCTCTTAAAAATAAACAAGGTGGATTAATTCCTCTAAATTCACTGAAAATATCAATAGTCACTATTGTGACAAAAAGCTCTGATAAGAATTCAGGAAATAAACATTAAAATCATGAACAAAAGCAGATTTGTAGAAAGCATGAGCCAATAGTCTTAGCTAACATTCAAAGTTAGATAACTTGAGAGAAAAGGATCATGTTGTTTATATTTATCCCTAGTCAATTGAGAATTGAGATTATCATCCACACAATGATGCATACATTTATCTGAGTTTCATACATGCATTTTCAATAGATGTTTTCTTTCATTCAAGTAGTGTTTCCCATTTACATTAAACCAGCACAGGAGCATCTTTGTATCAGGAACCATTAAAATGTGTACTGATAAAGACAGTTTTAAAGTGAGAATTTTATGCTGGGTGAAGTGTGACATTAGACTCTGATGATCATGTGAACAATTTAGGTGCCTTTTTAATAGTTTCATAAATTGATTCATTTGAATTTAATTACTTGCTTTAAAAATTAAATTCTGTTATAAAAATTAGACATGTATTTTCCATAGGCTTTCAGTTTTCTTAGAAAAAGTCTATGGCTTTGAAATAGCTTTAGTAAGATATTTCTTTTTTAAAAATCCTTGTTTACATAATCCAATTATTAACAGTGGAAGGTGAAATAAGATAGTGCAAAATGATTAGGAACTAAAAATTCAAACTGCAAATGCCACAATATAAGGTAAAATGAAATTGGCAATTCAATTTGGATTAGCAAAAAAAAGCTGAAAGTTTTTGTGATTAATAGATTTAATCTGAATGGAGTTATTTTGCTCCTTGTTTGATGCAAGTAAATGCTAATGCAATTTAAAAATAGATGCCTTACGTCACAAACAAAAGCAACACATGAAACAACATTATTTACATTTATGTGAAAGATAAAGTATTGATGAACAATATAGTTATAATAAATATTATATTATTATTATTAAATTATTATTATTATTATTATTATTTTATTATATGGCTGTGTACCTCTTACATGGGTGCTGGAACAGCATTCAGATCTCAGGAAGAACAGAATGCTTGTAACAGACGAGCCATCTTTCTCACCCTTATATATATTATATAAATATTACATAATGACAGAAACACAAGGTAAGGGAATCTTTATTATTCCACATCTTCTTGAAAATAGAGTTGTTATCATTACCATTTATGACAGCTTGCTGTTCTCTCTCTCTCTCTCTCTCTCTCTCTCTCTCTCTCTCTGGTTTACATTCTGCAGTACTTAATTATCCACAAAAAATAATCTCTTCATCAATTGATATGTTGATGTTTTGATTCAATTTGGAGGGTGTTTAGTGGTACTTCTAAAAATATGTGCAGTGTTGCCATTTTTGTTTTTCCCCCTTTCCTTTTTTTATTACCCTGATTATCATTTCCCTCCTTCTAATACTTTCAGTTACTTCCCATCTTCACTCCCCCTGGATTCATTTCCTTTCTGTCTCTAATTAATAAATAATAAGGTATTTATTTTTTACTAATAAGGTATAACAAATAACAATAAAACATGGATAAATAAAATATGAGGTTAATCAAAATTTGTCCCTCACGTGATCCAAATGAATGCTAATTAAATTATAAAATATATCCTTGTGTCACAAACAAGGCAATACATAAAATAACATCCCTCTCCCTCTCCTTTTCCCTCTCCCTCTCCCTCTTCTCTTCTGCAGCTTCTGTCCCCTAAGGCCAGTCTCAACTCTTCCCTTTCCCCATTCACTTTCCCAGTATTAAAAAGTAACCTACTCAAACTCTGTGTTTTTCTCTTGTTTATCTGTTTATAAAATTATAACAATAAAACTGGGCATTGGTGGTGCACACCTTTAATCCCAGCACTCGGGAGCAGAGGCAGGCAGATCTCTGTGAGTTTGTAGCCAGCCTGGTCTCCAGAGTGAGTGTCAGGATAGGCTCCAAAGCTACAGAGAGAAACCCTGTCTCGAAAAACAAAAACAAACAAACAAAAAATACAAGAATATGTAGGTATAATTCTGAGATTGAGGAATCAGTGGCAAAATAATTTTAAGTTCAAGGTAAAACTAGACAACATTGTTTGATGCTGCCAAAGAAACAAGTGAAACAAAAAAAAGAAAAGAAAAACAGACTGGTAGGTTAGGTTTAATAATATATTAAATTATCATGTGTGAATCCATCTAAGTTTTAACGTTCAAATCAAGTATGTGATGCATTACATTTGGAGCATATTGATGCTGTTTGAATAGATAGATTAACCCACACATAGTCTCTTTAAAAGTTTAAAATAGTGGACCAAAAATGTTTTCTCATTACACAAATCTACAAATGAAATAAACCAACACAAGACAAAACCAATTGCTAAATTAACTTAACCTCTCTGTTGAAAAGTATTTTTACACATGAGGGACAAACAGATACTACAAGTCAGTCACAAACTTCCTGAAGCTTAGATATTAATGTTCTTATCTATTTGTTTGAGCAAATTTTACAGAGAATCTCAGTGGCAATATATAGATTATAAGGCATATGATATTCTGGTATTTTCCTGAAGCCCAAAGAGGTGCTCTGTGAAGAACAATGGTCTCAAACTTGCTGTGACAGTGTTCTGCCCTTGTCCATAAAGAGTGGAACCCCTGAAGTACATCAGTTCTCTTCAGCTGTTCTGCGGGATAAAGGTGCAGAGGCAGTCCCACTTCTTTAAGATTGTTTGGGATGAAAATTCTGTTAAGTCAAAGACTATAACTTAGGGAAGAATCTCCATCTGTCCTTCAATTGTTATAAGCACCTTTCCTGTCCCTAATTTATTGAGACCTTACGTCTAAGAATTCTTCCTGGGTTCTGTTTCTGTTTTCCTATAAGAAACAGAAAAGCTTGTTTTTCTCTTGTATACACCACAGCAATACTGTGTTTTTAGGATCTGGATTATATTTATCTGTGTCCCTTTGGTAATAGGCTTAAATTATACTACTACAGAAGTTTTCCCTTTATGCCATATTTCACACAGAAATCCTAAGCTATTATTTCATCTTCATATACTTCCTGCCAATTTCTTCCTCTGTTTTATTTCATACTAACATTTTTAGGATCAGTGCCATTGTGATTTCTGAAGAAATAACTTTCAGGACTATATATCAATAGTTTGGCTTCTTTGGTTTTGTTTTTATAGTCAGAAAAAGTAAAAAGAATCCATATATTTCAGACCTAGTTTTAGTTTGAAAAACAAAAAAATAGGTTATGAACATATTTTAAAATTTTCTAATAAGTAAGGCAAAATACTCCTGGTAGTACCTATTAGAATCAGACTTTTCTATGACAAATTTGACAAACAATATCTCATACCATTTCTCCCCAGGGTACTGAAAACTTTTTTAGATCCCTAAGTATAATTTACATGATGTCTACATTTTCTACTTTATATTTTAATTGATGGGCTTTGTTCTTTTCTCTTTTAAAACTTATTTTTAATAGAAATACAACCTTATCATTGCCCAGAGACTGTCTCCTCCACTCCCTCTCCCAGAAATTACACAAGAAGGCAAAGCCACATAACTGCAACACATGGGCAGAGGGCACAGATCACTCCCATGCAAACTCTCTGGTTTGTGGTTCAGTCTCTTTGAGCCCCCATGAACCCCCATGCCCGTTCACTCTTCATGTTTTTCCATGGTGTTCTATGTCTCTCTGGTTTCCAGATTTCTTCTTTTCCCTCAGCACACGATTTCCTGAGGACCACTTGATGTTTGGCTGTGGGTCTGTCGATCTGTTTCCTTCAGTTGATGGGGGAAGCCTCTCTGACAAAAATTGGTCTAGGAAACAATGTATATGTATAGCAGAATATCATTAGTAATCATTTCTTGACATTTTTTCCTTTGTGCCAGTCATGCTTCCTTGTATTGTAGGTATCTGGGTTGTCCAGGTTCTGGATCCTGGCCCTCCAGGCATTAGACTTATTTTTTATCATTTTTTATTTAAATTAGATACTAGCTTCTTTGACATGTCAATCTCAGTTCCCTCTCCTTCCTATCCCTCCCCACCTCCCCTGGACCCCACGTTGCCCCCTATCCCAACCCCTTTCTGTTCCCCAGGGAGGGTGGTGCCTTCCTTGGGGGATCTTCAAAGTATGTCATATCATTTGGAGCAGGCCCTAGACACTCCTCAGTGTGTCAGGGCTGTGAGAGTATCCTTCTATGAGGAGAGGTCTCCCAAGGTTCATTTGTGTACTATGGGTAAATACTAGTAGATCTACTACCAGTGGCCCTGTAGATTGTCCAGATTTCCAAACTGACTTCCCCACCCCCACAATTGACAGAGGGCTGATTTCCAAAATATACAAAGAACTCATGAAGCTAGTCTCCAAAACACCAACTAATGCAATTACAAAATGCGGTACAGAACTAAATAGAGAATTCTCAATAGATGAATCTAAAATGGCAGAAAGACACATAAGAAAGTGGTCTATATCCTTAGCCATCAGTGAAATGCAAATCAAAACAACTCGAAGATACCATCTTACACATGTCAGAATGGCTAAAATCAAAAATAACAATGACAGTTTATGTTGGAAAGGATGTGAAGAAAAGGGAACACTCTTCAACTGCCGGTGGTAGTGCCAACTCATACAGCCACTTTGGGAATCATTATGGCAGTTCCTCAGGAAAATGGGAATCAATCTACCACAAAATCCAGCAATTCCACTCTTAAGCATAGACCCAAAAGATGCATATTCATACAACAAGGACATCTGCTCAACTGTGCTCATAGCAGCATTATTTGTAATAGCCAGAACCTGGAAGCAACCCAGATGCCCCTCAACTGAGGAATGGATGGAGAAATGTGGTACATTTACACAATGGGGTACTACTCATCAGAAAAAAACAATGGAATCTTGAAATTTCCAGGCAAATGGATGGAAATAGAGGAAACCATTCTGAATGAGGTAACCCATTCACAAAAAGACAAAATTGTGCCTTCATACAGTAGCTGATGGAAGCAGATGCAGACACCCACAGCTAAACATTGAGTTGAACTGAACTCTGGAATCAAGCTGTAGAGAGGAAGGAGTGATGAGCAAATGGATCAAGACGAGGCTGGAGATACCCACAGAAACAGCTGACCTGAACAGGGGGTAGCTTATGGACCCCAGACTGATAGCTGGGAAACCAGCATAGGACTGTTCTAGACCCCCCTGAAGGTGGAAGTCAGTTTGGAGTTCTAGAGTTATTTTTAATGAACATGCAAAGCATGCTGTATTATGCATATAGAGAAAAATTTGAGTCAGATTCCATTCCATTTGTCTTTTTATATCAAAATAAAATACAATAAGATAAAACAAAAGCCATCACAGTGAAGTTTGTCATTGTGACCCAACAGAAGGAAAAGAACCCTAGAAGAGGCACAAGAATCAGAGACCCACTTGTTCTCACACTAATGAAGTGTGAGAACTTATAAAAAGCACTAAGCAGAAAGTATATATATATATATGGAGGATCTGTTGAAGACCACTGTCACTCACTGCTGTCTCTGTAAGTTCATGTGAATTTGCTCAGATGATCAAGAGGGCTTGGTTCTGGTGTCCTCTGTCCCCTCTGGCTCTTACACTTCTTATGCCTCATCTTCCCCTGGGTTCCGTTAACTCTATGGGGAGAGCAATTTGATGCCAACATTCAATTTGGAGCTGTGTGTTCCAAGGACTCTCTATGTATTGTCTGGGTTGTCTCTGTATCTGTTCCCATCTGCTGCAGGAGGAAGCTTCTCTGATGATGCCTGAATAAGGAAGGCACTGATCTATGAGTATAGCAGAGTATCATTAGCAGTAATTTTATTGTTCCTTTTTTTCTTTAATTGCAGTAGTATTTGATTTTACTTTAGGTCACCTAAGCATTGTTGAGTATAGGCTCTGTTTCATGGAGTACAACTTAATCAAATCAGACATCGGTCTGATGTCTCTTGCCACCATTGCCCTTTTGGAGGGAGAGATTGTAGGTCGAAGGGTTTGTGCCTGGTTTGGTGTTTATGTTTCTCTTTTGATACCCTGCAGAGTAACTTTGCACACAAAGACACTAAAACATAAGGATGAATGTTCCAGGGAGGCACTAGTTTCACTTACCCAGATCCAATAATTTGTGTATGTGCTGCCCTCACAAATGGGGCCTCACTATCAGTTTAAGGAGAGTAAGCCATTGTCTTAGTAAAAGTCTGGGTTGCTAACTACAAAACTACAAACTTACAAATTGAAATACATGGAGGACATTTTTCCATGTAAAAATACCTTTGAGGCATATATAAATGAAATACAAGTGACGGACATGAGAATTGAATCCACTTGACTGTAGGATTTAAGTGAGTCATCTTTAGGCCTTGTAGATTTCAATTTAGTATATATCATTCCAGATGACTATGGAGTTTTGTTGTGCAAACCAATTTTTTGACTCAGTGGATCAGATAATGCCTAGTATATGCAGTGTAGGCTAAGGTGTATTTGTGTACTTGGATCTGCATCATTACATGTTCAAAAGCCTGAAAAATGAATGATCAAGCAAGTGTCTTTCTGATCCTAAGAGACTACTTCATGGATTCCCCATTGAGCTTACCAGAACTCAATACAACCCTTGTAACTGGCAAGAACTTTTAAAAAGATTAGGTTTCTGTGTCTGTATTCATAAGCAACAATTGATGTAATAAGTTGTACGGTATGCTTTATTAGAGATAATAATTTGACTCTGAATTCCACTTACAAAAAGCAGATTTATAGGCTTGCTTAGAATATAGTATAAAGAAAATTGCCATATATGATAAATGTTAGATCTATGAATCTAAATGTTTTGGTAAACATTGAGCTTCCTTTCTGATGTTGGGTCTCTAATTTTGTTTTCTAGGATTTTTTTCTCATACTAAAGTTGACACAATGCCTTAACAGATTTTTGACATACTTACCTTCTTTTTGATTATGAATTCCAGGCACCATATCTCCAACTCCATGAAGCAAAAAATATCATGTATAATAGTAGTGCTCAACACAGTAGGGAGCTTCTCTCTGACAAGGAGTTGTTGAACTGTATTTGCAATGATCTTAGACAGCATAGGTCCACTGATGTTCTTAGAGTGTAGTAAGCCTGTCAGTGACATTACCCACATGATACAGAGAAACATAAGCAACAGTATGTGCATAAAAAAGCAAAAGGCCTCATGATTTACCTCCAACAAAGGTATCAAAAATCTATTGCAGTAGGTGGTATTAAAGCCAAAGTTTGAGAAAGAAATAATAATTTAGTTATATTCCTTATTGTGTTTTCCTAAACAGACTAAATAGAAAGAATTAGTTTAAAGTGATGGAAAGACATCTCTGCACTTTTTCCACATCTTCCCAGTGTGAAAAAACTATGTGCAATCTGTAAACAAGTATGACTTGTATTTTTTCTTTTGTTAAAAAATAAAGGTTCCAAGTGCTTCCATTCTTCCTTTTCTTGTAATTAACTTCTGATCTCTAACAGTGGATGCTGATGCTACAATTATGGCAGCCATTTCCCAAGGGTGGATGCAGAGGGAAGAGCTGAAAAGATACGTGTGGCTATATTAAGACAGATTCAAGACAGATTTATGTCTTCTCAACTCCAAATTCAGCATGAAGTCTTTTTCCAACAATGATCAATTGAACTCCTTTAAGTGGCACTTCACAAAAATGCCAATTCTGGAATTTCCTAGGAGAGATGACTGAAGGGATGTTGTGGATAGGGCATATTTTTTTCTGATCTTTTGAGTTAATAAAACCATTTCACACATCCTTCTTGCTCATCATCCCCCCAAACCTTTAATAGTATATTCTGTTTACTTTTCTAGACAACACTTTTGAAATACTTTCTTTCACCTTGTTAGGCTAGCCTTCTATACTACTTCAAAGTCAGTTGAACTAACTCACTTAAGCTAAATAGCCTAAGAGGTACTAATAGGTCTTGCTTTGTCTGATATTTCAATTACTACATAGTGCCTCTATAATGTCAGATCTCCCAACTTTTTCCCACAAGTGTTTCTTAACTCCTACTCACTGAAAATACAAAGCATATAGTTTCTTCCACTAATATTACATCACTTCAAAATAATATCTTGTTTTTTTTCAGTGGTCATTTTCTGTTACCGTGGTTATGGATTTGATACTATAAGCCTTGGTGAGACAAGCCCTGGAGGAAGTTGTTTTTCATTCAAGAGCACATCTTACCAAAATGATAAGCTTTAGATGCAGTGACAAACTGTCTCAATAACATGGTTGTGAAGCTATTGAGGAAGTTATTCTGATGCCAATATCTTGCATCTATTTGTATTGTAGAGAAAACTATCTAGGAACACAGGTCTATACATTCATATAAAATATATATTTGAACAAAGATACATGTGCATAACACACCACCTCTACCACTACGTTGGCATTAGATATATAATAAAATTACTAAAGTCATATCTGTGTCTCTCTTCCAAGCTGTACCTGAGTCCCTTAGCCAAATACATATATTCTTCCATTCCAATTTCAGTCATTTTTATCTCCAATTTTCATTTTTAGTTTATTATACTGGATCTCAATGTGTAGCCATGTATCATCTCAAATATGTGTGGAACAAAGTGTTTGAACATTCCACCACCAGGACTATCAAGGTAAGCTTGTACTAGTTCCTTTATCAGTTAATGTTTAACTTGTAAATTGTATTTTAAAGGTCCTTAAGACATAAAGGTGCAGCGATTACAGCACTGGTGAACCAGGTAAAGTCATAGAAGAACAAAGGGCTATACCTGATGATAGACCCATTGTTTGAGTATAGAGTTCTAATCTCTAATTTATGCAGTTTCTGGAATGGTCAATATCATAGCTGTGTAAAGGATATAACACAGTAAGGGATGCAATTAAAGAAACAAAGATGGAAGTTAACTGTTTATTTTAACCAAGAAAACAGATAACTACAATGGGTTACAACATCCCTATTCAGGATCTTTCAGAGAAAAATAAACAGCAGAATGAACTTGAAAATGAAGACAATTGAAATTTGAACACTACCAGGAGAAATGAGTAGAGAAAATAATTGTAAAATTCTATGAACGCCGAGGTCGTGGCACTTGTCTGCCATCCAAAAACATGGGAGCTTGAGTCAGCAGAATATAAAATTGAAGAAAATCCTACAATGTACTCTGAAACCATGTCTTAAGGTGGCAAAATATAGTTGTGGATTTGGGAAAGATGAGGGCAACTTTGTAACAGAAATATATCAAGGAGAGAAATTCAAAAGGATATGCCTTTCTGTATGTGATAAAAAAACTAATGCTCTCCCTACATTGGCCACTTCTTAACATTTCTATGACCAGTGCAGAGAAAGTTCTTCCATAGTATATGAGGATAACAGGTAATATATAATTTAAAAATTCACTTAATGCAGTTAGCTGAAAGTTAACAAAAGTTACTTGAGTTCTTTTGTAATAAAGATATATTTTTTAAGTATGGAAAGTGTAGGTGGGTGTGTTTCTATTTCCAGACCTATAAAGTGTGAATTTGCAAATTGTAAACAGTGATTCTGTCATTGGTTAATATCAAGAGAGCACTTTGCAAGGCATAAATTCTAGCAAAGCCTACTTTGCAACTTGTCACCTTTTGTAAATCACCATTTCCCAGCAAAATAATAGAAAATATTGAAAAATAAAAAACCAGCAAAGCATATTTTAGCCTCTCTAAATGCAGAAATAAATTGCTGTTTGTTATTTGAAGTAGATAATATGAGCATTGATCATAAATATAAAATGTTTCTTGCTAAATGACATCTCAAAACATGATTGCTATTGATCTAGACAAATCAAAGCAATATAAATCATGAATAAATATAATAATTCATGCTTAGGAATGATTAAATGCTTTTAAGTTGTGATTTATTTTATTTATATACTTAGAATTTTTACTTTGTAATCATATGGTGACTTGAATCTTAATAGAATAATTTGCTATATTCTTCTTTGCCAAGAGAAAATGAAGGAACACTGATGATTCCATACTTTAGGAAAACAATCCTGTGAAAATGTCCATAAAGACATGACTCAAACAATTTATTAAAGTAAGAAAGTAGTGTCAATGTAGCTTAGTGTGTGATGAGTTTTTGTGACTCTTCCTTCTCTCCCCTGCCCCAAGCATTCCACCCCCTCTCTGATTCTTTATTTCTTACATTTTAGGTTATGAGCTTAGCCTTTAACAGCTGAGCCATCCCACCAGTCCCACTTCTTCATTTTTAGGCTACAGATTAGACCTAAGATCTAACATCTTCAGGAAATATCATAAGGGCGCACTTTTGTGTATAATTTTTTTAAAATTTTTATTTAAATTAGAAACAATGTTGTTTTACATGTCAATCCCAGTTCCTGCTACCTCCCCTCCTCCCCTATCCTCCACTAACATCTTACATATCCAATACCATTTCTGCTCCCCAGGGAGAGTGAGGCCTTCCTTGTGGACAGGGCCTAGGTCTTCTCCCAGGTGGTGTGTCTAGGCTGAGGCAGTATCCCTCTATGTGAAATGGTATCCCAAATTCTATTCCTATGCTAGAGATAAGTAATGATCTACTACAAGAGGCCCCCATATATTTCTGAGGCCTCCTCACTGACACTCACATTTATGTGGTTTGGATCATTTCCATGCTGGTTTCCCAGTGATCAGTCTGGGGCCATGAGCTGAATGCTCTAGTTCAGGTCAGCTGTTTCTGTGGGTTTCACTAGCGTGGTCTTGACCCCTTCGCTCATCACTCCTCCTCTGCAACTGGATTCCAATTCAGTTTCAGTTTTTAGCTATGGGAATCTGCTTCTACTTCCATCAGCTTCTGGATGAAGTCTCTGGGATGGTATATGAGTTAGTCGTCAATCTCATTATCAGGAGAGGGCATTTAAGGCAGCCTCTCCTCTGTTGCTTAGATTGTTAGTTGGTATCATCCTTGTAGATCTCTGGACATTTCCCTAGTTCCTGATTTTGCTTTAAACCTATACTGGCTCCCTCTTCGATGTTATCTCTTATTTTGCTCTCCTCTACTCCCCTTAACCTCAATGTCTGGGATAAGCAGGGGCTCCGGGGAATATTTCTCTGTCCTCACAGTGATGGCAGTTATAAATCTCAGCCCAAAACTGGCAACATGTCAAAGAACATAACAAAAACACAACAAAAGTCATGGAGGCAAAAAAATAATATCTCAGGGAAATATGTAAGCTGCAAATGGAGAAATATGTTTCTTACACATAAAATTACTCAATCAAGGGAATCTCAGTTTACTCAATCAATGAAAACATATATAATTATGAATGTTGTAAATGTATAATATTCAAACATATTCTGTAAATGTATAATAATCAAACATATTCACTGTTGATTAGAAAATTTGTGGACTTTGTGTAGCTAATTCCTCTAATCTGAAAATCTCCTTCCTAAACTGAACAAGGATTCTCACAGGAGCAAAGAAGGTAAAATAACAGGTCAAGAAGATAACAAAATTCAGGAAACTCAGAATGCTAAAAAGAAAAATAAAAGGCAAAGCCCCTTCCAAAAGTTGGTAAAGAGTCAGGAGTTTCTGGTAAGAAGTTTCTCTGGTGGGACCTATCAGCAAGTTAAGTAGCAAGCCACAGGGATACAACTTTTCTAAGTCAACTACACAAAATGGGACTTTTGGTAGATATAACTATCTTGGAATGACCTATTCTGTTAGTAAGCATTTACCCATGTTCTGTAAATAACTTGTTCAATTCATTCATTCCCCATCTTATATAATTATATAAACTTTATTCAGGGTACTAATGGTGAATGGATTATAACATGTTTATAACTTTCAAGGAAAAGTCACAGAATGGGACCACAGAAGGTAGTAGGCTGTTCATTAACCTCACACAATCCATAGACATTTATATACTTAAACAAGAAAATCACAACCGACTTTAATTCGTAATTATTTATTTTAAATTCATTTTGCATTCCAATCACAGTTATCCCTCCCACTCCTCCTCCTACCCCTGCTTACCTCCCCCATCCCATCCACCATCTACTCCTCCCAAAGGTGAGGGCTCCTATGGGGAGTCAACAAAGCCTGGCCCATTAAGTTGAGGCAGGACCAAGCCCCATCACCCTGTATTAAGGCTGAGCATGTCATCGCACCATAGGGAATGAAGTCCAAGAAGCTAATTCATGCATCAGGTATAGATCCTGATCCTACTATCAGGTGCCTCTCAGATAGATCAAGCTACACAACTGTCTCCCACATGTAGAGGGACTACTTTGGTCCCATGGAGGCTCCACAGCTGTCAGTCTAGAGTTCATTAGTCTCCACCAACTTGGTTCATCTGTCTCTGTATATTTCTCCATCATGATCTCAACATCCCTTTCTCATATATTCTCTCATGCCTCTCTTCAACTGGATTTCTGGAGTTCAACCTGGTGATTGATTTGGATCTCTGCATCTGGTTCCATCAATTCCTGGATGAAAACTCTGATGATAGTTGAGGTATTCACCAATCTGATTACAGAGGAAGGCCAGTTCAGTCATCCTCTCCCCTATTGCTAGGAGTCTTAACTGGACTCATCCACATCCTTGTGTATTCCTTGGAATTTCCTTCGCAGGGGGTTTTCCGCTAACTCCACAGTAGATTTCATTGCTCTTCCACTCTGTCCTTTTCCCATCTCAACCATAACATTCCCTCATGTTCTCATCCCCCATCCCCTCCTTTTACCAAAATTGTTGTCCCCAGTTTACCAAGGAGATCTCATCTAATTCAACTTCCCAGGACAATTCATGTGTCCTTCTTAGGGTCCCCCTTGTTACCTATCATCTCTGCAGCTGTGAATTGTAGTCTTCTTGTTCTTTGTTTTACCCCTAGTGTCTACTTATCAGTGAGTACATACCATGCTTGTCTTTCTGAGTCTGGGTCACCTTACCAATGATGGTTCCATCCATTTAGATGCAAATTTCATGATGCCAAAATGACTCTGAGATATCTTCAGAATGGCTAATATAAAAAATGCTAAGGACAGCTTATAATGGAGAGGATGAGGAGTCAAGGAAACACTCCACCATTACTGGTGGGAATGCAAACTTGTACAATAACTTTGAAATCAGGATGGGGGTTTCTCAGAAAATTAGGAATAAATCTGCCTCAAAGCCAAGCAATTCCACTCTTAGGCATATACCCAAAGCATGCTCAGTCATGGACACTCAGTCATGGACCACCTGGACACTGGCAAAAACAATATTCACAGTAGCACTATTCATCATAGGCAGAACTTGGAAACAACCTAGATGACCCTCACCTGAAGCATGGATAAAAAATTTAGAACATTTACACAATGGAATATTATTCATCTGTAAAAACAATGATACCATGAAATTGCAGACTTCCATCATTAAAAGGGAATAATGAAATATCTCGTAATGGTAAGTGGGTAGAGACTATTCACTATCTACTGCCTGGTTAATTGCCCATCCTCCTACAGAAATGAAGTGAGAAGACAGTGAGGAGACAAGAGTACTTATATTTAGTTTAAAATTAAAGCTCTCAATGGCTAAAACAACTTAAAATTAATAGCACATAAGATGCAAAGGCAAGAAGTTTGATTTCTACATAGCAGAGCTATAGTAGAACTGAGCTGTTAAAACTCTGACAAGTATTGCAACTCCTTCAAGTGCAACTTGTCAAAGCTCCCAGGAATTCCAAGTTACCTCTGCAGGTCATTTATGAGAGTAGCCGAAACAAGCCTCCTGTCCTCAACATGTCTTAAAGACCAGGATCTCTTGTCTCTGATGACTGAGGCTGGGATCCGACTGCTTGCAGCAATGGGTGAGTATTGGAGGCCAGCTGTAGTGATCTCCATGCCAGAGAAGCCTCAATTTCAGGAAGAAAGAAAGTCAAGACCAGGAGGCAGACTCTGACGTTTTCATATTGTGGTGATTTGAATGAGAATTTCCCAACTGGCTCATTTGTTTCAGTTTGTTGCTGCCAGTTACTGGAACTGCTTGGCAAGGACTAGGAGGTGTGAATTTATTGCAGGTGGAGTGTCATTGAGTGTGAGCTTTTGGGTTTCAAATGACCATGCCAGGCTTTCTTTCTACCTGCTGATCAGGCTACTGTTCCAGCATGATTTCTGACTGATTGTTGTCATGATCAGTGACATCAGGACCATGGACTAAACCTCTGAAACTGTAGCTAAGTCCCCAGATAAGTATTGTCCTTTGAAGAACTGCTCTGGTTTATGTACCTCCTCAAGCAACAGAACAATAACTAACTCTCTCTCTCTTCATTTAAGAGTTTCTATTTGAAGGTGTGTGTCAAAGACAGAGGAAGAACAGATATATTGAAAATCAGTTGGGTGCTGATTGACTGGCTCTCTCACACACACAACTGGGCTGTCAAAAATTTGATATCAGTTCCATCTGGCCTGTGGGTCTTCACAGGCCACCTCTGCTTCTTCCCAGGCTTGGCCACAGCCTGGACTCTGGTGGTCAAACACTGGGACACATGTTCAGGAGATGCACTCTTTCCAACTGAGCTTCTTTACCTGGGGGAAATTGAGTTTCCCACCCATCTGTGTGTGCCCACCAGCAATCAATAAAGTTCCATACTGGCCTCCTTTCTAGCCTCACAAGTACTGCCCTAGTGGTTTTGGTCCAAGATCATATGATTTAGTGTAGCAGAAAGATGCTTTACTCATTGAAGGATATCTTTGAGTAATTGTTTTATTTTACATACACTGATGATACTTTCCATAGTTTACTCATGGCAGTTTTAAGCTAACTTCTGTTTGCATCCTAGATCTACTAACAATTGATATGTTTCTAGTGCCCCCTGAATACAGAAGCTAAGAAGAAAATATTATTTTCATATAAATGTCCACAAGTCAGTTCAGAAGGAACTGCTTAAAGACCCATGGTCCATGAGTAAAATCCAAGTATTTCTGTATGGGTTAGTGGTGAAATAACTGATTTCAGAATTTTAGGTGACTGAATAGAGTCTTTGTGTGCTTATTTGAGTGCTAGGTATATATCTGCTGTGTATATAACTGCATATGCATAAATCTGCATTCTTCTGAGATACACAACTTGGGCCAAGCATATTCTCTTCATATGAGCGTCAATTGAAAATAGGATAAGGACAAATGCAAACATCAAAAAGGTAAGAGCACATTTGGTGGAATGACTCAGCCAATTAAAGGCTAGACTCACAACCAAAAGTATAAAAATAATTTTTCATTCTATCACCAATCATCCTCATATTCATACATGACTCAATCAATAACAAATATTCTTTCAATTATCTCACATATGAGATAAGACATATTTAGGAAGCTTATGTGTAAGATAGTGTTTCTCCTATAAATTGCTTATATTTTATATTCATACACCTTATTCTATCCACGAGTGAAAGAAAATATAAATTAAATATTAGAATCTAGTATTAGGAAGACATGTTTCTTACAATCATTAAGAAATTTACTTAGTGAGGTAAACAAGATAGCTCATACAAAATAATCATTCTTAATTAAATGCCAAATCATTTAGCAGGTTATTAAAAAGTATATATAATTGAAATAAGATTATTTTCTCATCAAAAACACTCCTTGAGGATGTTAGGAGAATGAGAAGGAGAGAAGAAGTGGGGTGCAGAGGACATGAGGAAGCAGAAGGGTTCAGTAAGTTGAAGAATAGATGATAACAAGAATGGAGATGTCATAATAGAGGGAGACATTTTTGGTTTACAGAGAAATCAGGCACTAGGGAAATGTCTGGAAATCGACAAAGATGACACCAGCTAAAAATCTAAGCAACAGAGGAGAGGCTACCTTAAATGCCCTACCCTGATAATGAGATTGATGACTAATTTATGTGCCATCCTATAGCCTTCATTCAGCAGCAGGTGGAATTAGAAGCAGACACCAACAACTAATCACCGAACTGAACTGGAACACAGATGCAGAGAAGGAAGTGTGAAGAGCACAGGTGTCCAGCCCAGGCTGGTGAAACCCACAGAAAGAGCTGACCTGAACATTGGGCAACTCTTGCTGCCCAGACTGATAGCTGGAATACCAGCATGGGACTGATCCAGACCCTAGGAACATGGGTTTCTGTGAGGAAAGCTCAGAAATCTACAGGACCTCCTGTAGAAGCTCAGTATTTATCTCTAGCATAGGTGTGGACTTTGGGAGCCAATTACATAGAGAGATATACCCCCTGAGCCAAGACACAGGGGGGTGGGCCTAGGCCCTTTGCCAAAGATACAATAGACACTGATGACACCCCATGGAAGGCCTCACCACCCAAGGGGAGCAGAAAGGATATGTGATAGATAGAGTTTTAGTTAGGGGGTGGTGGTATGGAAGGATGGTTGGGAGAAGGGAACTGGGATTGTCATGTAAAACAATCCTGTTTCTAATTCAAATAAAAAAATTGAAAAAATAAAAACACTTCTTGATAAGAAATGTGTAAATATATTTGCAGAGTTGCATTGTTCAAAACAGAATATTTTGACAAGTAAACATTGGGAGTGACACATTGTAGTTAAGAAGTAGAATGATTTATAGAAAGATGTGAGTTTAAGGCTATCTCTATAGGAGTTCCATGAGACCCAAGCTTGGGAATTCATCACTGTATCATTCTTCCCCCTTAGAACCTTCAACATGTTTCTTCCTCATTAGAAAATAATATGGATGCACAGGACTTTGGATTGCATTCATTAATGTAATGTATGTAAATGTACTATAAATTTAGTTGCTAAAAGATTCACCTTATCATCTTAGCTTCAAAGAAGCAAATATCTGGCTGTGAATGGTTTGATAGAGAGGATGGATGGACTTGGTTACTGCATTTAGCTGACAACTCAGTTAATAAACCAAGGTCATCAGTTAAGCGTTGTGCATAAAGTTGTATGTTGCCCGTGACCATGGAGTTTGGAAACAGATCCTACTTATTTGAATCTTAGACATTGCAAATTTAGGGCTGGAGAAATGGCTCACCCATTTCTCAGAAGCAAAAATATAAGAAATTGCAAATTTAGATCTGGTACTCAGTCTGCAGAGGACCTAGTGAATTAATTTCTGAGACACATAACACATGAGATCCAATAAACTTAATTGTTAAGCCAATAATTTTATTATAAAAATACCACCCTCAAATACACAGCTAATATAACTGTGTGTGTGTGTGTGTGTGTGTGTGTGTGTGTGTGTGTGTGTGTGTGTATCATTTAGTAGAATATCTGGAATTTGTATTGGTCATTTGGAAGGAAAATTCCAGATACTTAAAATTTTCATGCTTATATTTGTTTGTTATAGTACCAGCTTTGGTACAAAAATCTGTATTAGTCAAGATTATCTGGCAGAATAAGACACACACACACACACACACACACACACACACACACACACACACACACACCATTTGTGTTTGTGTATTCTAGCTCTTGTAATTATCCCAAAATAATTATTCTATTATTAATATGATTTTTATTAGAATTTCATAAATGGTGTGGTCCAGCCAGTATAACAAAGTCTGCCAACCAATGGAAAATCTTAGAATCAAGTATTTAGTTGCTCAAGTCACAAGGCTGAATGTCTTAGATGGTTTTCAATATATGCTGTAATCATTAGGAAATAGGCTCTAATGCTAATGAAATAATTGACTTATCAGTGATAGTTAGGGCAAGGAAACAATAAGTGCTTGCTTCTTCAATATCCTTCATATTGAATGCCATTTGCATGGACCAGATTTAAGGTGAAACGCTGTATGTCAAAAGATCTGAAATTAGGGTGTGTCTTCCTATGTCAAATGATTTTATGAATAATTCCTCACATGAGTACATATCCACCTTGATTTTTAGTTAATTCTAGATAAGTCTAGTTAACAATCAAGAATAATCATACCACTAACTAAATATTTGAGGATTATCAATACACATTACAATTAAAATTATATTAACCGTAGCAGAATTTCAAAAACCTATTGTTTGTCGTAAATCTCAATGACTAAAAGACAGTGGGTGATCTTTTGTGATTTTCCATAATCTGTGTCTGTAGAGAGTGCTTATTTAAATTTTCTGCAAAGACAGATTTGGGATGAAATAGAATTTCATCATGAATTGACTAAAGAGGCCATGATTTATTACCATGCTTACGAAGTTTGTAAGGACATTGAAGGGCAAGGTATACAAAACAAGGCTAATCTTGAGACAATGATGACAGTAAATTAGATGAAATTACTTGTCAAAATATAATATAGAGTTCACCTTTATAATAAAAAATAATAAAATATAAATGGTACTTTCCATGCAATATATTTTAAAACAGTTTGATATTATAAAAGAAACAGATAAAAATAGAGAAAAAAGTACATTGTTCTTTCAGGAAAAAGATGTAGAAGTAAAGTTGGTAGAGTTCATATTAAGAATGTTATATTTAACAAACCAGAATGGCACCTTGAATGATAATTTATAAAATGTTTTTTGAGATAAAATAATATTTAACATTAAAGCCACATAATGTTATATAATCAGGAATATATTTATGAGAATATTGATATATTAAGATTAAAGACAGGGGATCATGACTCCAGAGATACAGAATTAATGGGATCAATATGTAAAATAATGAAAAATCTGCTTTTTTACAATATGTTTTTAAGAGCATATCTATTTATATTAGATATTTCACTAGAAATTTTACATACAATATTGCTTCCTAATCTTTTTTGTTTGTTTTTGTTTTGGAGACAGGGTTTCTCTGTGTAGCTTTGGAACCTATCCTGGCACTCGCTCTGAAGACCAGGCTGGCCTCAAACTCACAGAGATCTGCCTGCCTCTGCCTCCTGAGTGCTGGGATTAAAGGCGTGCACCACCAACACCTGGCCAGCTTCCTAATCTTGTTATATTTTAACCATGATAAAGAAGTCAGTATCTTAGAGTCAGTATTATATACTAAATCTCAATGCATGCAAATTCAGCTGTCAAAATTCTAATCTTGAGTACACAGTATGTGATTATATGTGAGACAATATGTTTAAAGAGGACATGCAGTTGCATGAGCTTTGTAGGATGATGCTGTTCTTCTAAGAATAGTTTATGATATAGATGCATATACAAGGAAGATCATGTTTGGATACTAAGAGCAGACAGCCATGGACAAGTCAAAGAGTAGCCCCTGAATTGTAGGGCCTTGCCTTTATAAGGCACTGGGATCAGTTTTCAGAAATAGAACCCTTATGCAAAATATGAAATAATAGAAGAAGTATTTTTAACATTTCATAACTGGAAGTAATACAAAGGTTTTCTTTCGAAGATACATTTTTATTGATGAGGTTAATGTGAATAGAATTCTGTGAGTCATTTATGTGAAGCACATATATCTGCCAATCCCAAAGTAGCTGAAAATAGACACCTGGATATTAGGGTTTTGAAAGAAGAGAAGATAGAAAGAAAATTGCTATCAAATGTGTGTAATATTTTACTTATCTAGATGATCAAGCTCCGGTCAACATTCTGTTCATAATTACAAAACTATACACACACTTATAATGTTTTTAATGAGTAGATCTTATTCAACATTTCATACCATATTGTGAATTAAGTGAGTATAAAGAATGAATGACTATGTAGGATTACTAGTATCAGAAGTGTACTGTGCTATATTTTCTTACTTTTTTCTTCCTCAGTTTAAAAATGTGTTTTTATTACACAACTAGTCCCAGATCCAGCCCTTTTCCCTTCCTACACAATTAAATAAACAAAGAATAAAATGTGTTTCCACTTTGTCCTGCCCAAATATTTTTGAATGTGTGATCTTTAAGTCCTTTTGTGGTGCCTCCACATGGTATAACCTGTTAAAGAAAATTGATTCTCCCCTTCCACCAGTTATTATTTGTCAATTGCTCCTATACGAGTTTGGAGTTTTGATTATTTCCCCTTTCCTAGCTGTAATTGTGTCTGGTTTGGAATTTGTGCAGTTCCTGTCCATGCAGTGATTTCAGAATTCCTGACTCCTATGGTTAGGAAGACACTGTTTTTAGTATTCATCCACAACCTGTAGCTTTTACAATTTTTCTTCCTCCTCTTCCATGATGATCTCTGAATCTTGAGAAGGGAAGCTGTAATATAGACTTTCCTTTTAGGTACAGGTATACCACAGTTCTTTATTTTCTGTAACTTAGTCTCCTATGGTTGTTTATTAATTGTCATCTACTTCAAATACACACTTCTTTGATGAGGAATAAGAAATGCATTAATCTATATGGATGCCAATAAATCATTAGAAGCCTGTTCAATACTGTGTCAGTTTAGCCAAATGACATTGGTGGGTTTTCTAGGACCTGTGAACTATCTAGCACCAGGTTCTTGAACTCAATAACAATTCCAGGTATGAGTTTAATATTTTAGGAGAAAGTTTAAATCCATACAGAAAATGCTTGTTTAGTCCCATGATACTCATACCACTACTGCACCAGTGAGCATTTCTTGTGAAGTGGGTGACTATTTTACTTCTCAGAGTTCATTTTTGGTAAGACTGTTGAGTGATTTTCTCTTCCAGTAGTAAGGAAAACACCTTTTGTTATTATAAAAGTTACCTAATAGAGCCAATGTTTCCAGGTGAATTCCAGCAAGCTCCCTGATCTTCTGACACTTGGAATGTTTACATCCCTTTCTACCAATGACTCCTGAATGTTAGGTTCTGGAATTGTTTTGGTACTGACTCCACAACTCATCTTGATTGTTGAAATTTCTGTAATGGTCTTCATCTATTGCAAATAACATTTCATTGATGAGGGATGGGACTACACTTATCTTTGCATGTAAGGACAAATATGTATCTCATAGTTAGCTATAATGATGGTACAACTACAGGTACCTTAAACATAATGAGATTGAATAATAATTTTCCCCAGAGTATAATACGCTGATTTGTTACACAAGAACAAATAGCTATTCCCCAAAAAAGGCATATAAATAACACTATACAGACTGAGCAGGTTGTTTCTATGTATTTAGGAAAATCTATATGCCTACACATACATATATGTATGTAACAACAACTACTGATAATAGAAACTGAATTTGAAACAGAACAAGAAGTGGTATATGGCAGGATTGCTGGAGGGAAAACGAAGGTGAAAATGATGTAATTATAACTGAATAAAATAAGACAATTTAAGAATTGAGATATAACCTATACAAATGCTTCTAGAAGATGTAGTACAACTGGCTGAGAATCAGTTTTTTTTAATTCAGCATTTTAGCCATTTGGAAATCTATTGAGAAAATTTATCTCACTCTATTCAAGAGCAGATATATCAAAAGCAAACAAATGCTAGCATGAATATGAAAATAGAGGGAACAACAATTCACTGATAGTAGGCGTAAAACCTTATGAAAGCATGATGCAAATAAGTTTGGAGTGTCCTCAAAGAGTTAGAACTACATCTACCACAAAATACCACTTTAGACACACAAAGCACTCTACATCTTAACATAGAGATCTGCTCATCCATGGTCAGTGCAGCCATATTCACAAAATCCAGGAAATAAAGGAGCTTTGATGTCTAAAACCTGAGGAATGGGTTTTAAAAATGTGGTTTGGAATTTTATTTACCTGCTAATAAAAATGAAAGTTTGTAATTAATAGGAAAATGTATGGAATGGTAAACAATCACATGCTAAAAGATAAGCATGTTTTCTCTCATTACTATATTGTCATTTTGAATGGTCATTTTGAATGACCATATCTTCATATAGGTACATTTCATTTTGGGGGAGCGTCTCAATGCTCTTTCATACAGGATTTTTCCTTGCCATGCTTCACCACAAGCAAGGACACCCAGAATTTAATCATTATAATGCCACTGCTGAGTATTAACAAGTGAAACTGGTTCCTGGAATGTAACTGAAGAGAAAGTTTGGTATAATAGCTCCTTGCACGCTCAACAAATCTCAATTGAATGCTTTCTACAGATACTTATTTTACTTGTCAGTGTAATAAAAGTTAATGCAATTTTTCTCCACATGTTAACTTTGTCTAATGATTTGCAATCAAAATAACTCACTTTTATTTCTTTATGCAAATGCTATAATGCTTCATCATTTCAGATAGATAAGATGTGGAGGTGTTTTGCAGACTTTTCTAAATCAATTTAACATGTATGATAGTAACTATAGGATGTGTAAAACCTCTAAAAATTTGATTCATCAGCAAGAATGTTTAAGAAGTCTTAAAAAGTTTGGGAAAATGCTCTTTTTGTACTGTTGACAGGTAACCTCTGCACCCAATTTGCTTGTTCAAACCCCATTTTGGAAACATATTCTTACCAATTAGTTTGAGGATATTATGCAATGTGAAGATCTGTGAAATCCAAAATTTTGTATATTTTGAGTCATTTCTGGGTACTACTGTGTACTACACAAGAAAAACTGCTATAGTTAGAGCTCTTGACTTCATATGATTCTGAGTAATGACAACAAATGCTAAGTTTGTAAGACAGACAATTTTCTTAAAGATTTTACAACAGAACATTCTAAAGTGTTTGTATATTTAAATGCATTTTTGTAAAAAATATATCTTGAGCCCTCAGCTTTTTTTCAACACAGTTTCAAACAATGTAGACTATTATATTTCAATTTCCGGAAAAATACAATTCAAGTATATCTTCTATGTATTTTAACAGACTTAAATGTACACAGCATAATTTATCACACAAAATTCTTATCACAAGCCTGTGTCTAAATATCCTGCTCTTAGCTTCTTAAGAAAAACTATTGCTTTAAGAAAGCAGTCTCATCAGCACACGTGCAAAAATTTCTTTCTAAAGATAATCTTGAAAACACATTTAAGACTGATGTTTTTGTCTGTTAATCAATTTACATGGCAGAAAGAAATTCACAACATGAATACCTGAGAGAATCTGATGAGATGAATGATAGGAATGTCTTTAAAAATAACTCCTGAGGATTTTGATTAGGAACAAATTATCTATTGCCTAAATTTAAACTTGTGACTACATCAGTACATCTTATCCTTATGAACAACACATCATTACAAACTAAATGCATAAAAGATATCTGAGCTTTTATGTGTGCACATTTTCACCATGATTTTTAAATAAAGAATAACTCAAATATAATATTAGCATTTGGTAGACACATATATTCAAATAGTAATCCAATAATCTTTAAACAATATGGGATGTTTTAATCCCTTATGCTATATTTCTTTTCAACAGTAGGGCTTGCCTCTTACATGTTTGATGTTGAATTATTTTTTCTAATTTCTAATTAATAATAGCTGGGCAAGCTTTTTCTGCATCTGGTTTCTTAGCTTTATAAACAGAAAATGAAATATTTGTTTTATAGAAATTTTATGAGGACCACTAGAAAGCTAAAATAAGTAAGGAAATAATCACGTTTGCAGGATTGGTACATCTTATTTCATGATTTACCACTCATTTATATAATCCCTCACAGATATATTTTTATGCATATAAACTGATTGTCATTAGCATGTTGGTATGCTTCCAGCATTACTTGGTGTGGAACAATAATAATAATCCTTTGTATCTGAGAAATTAGGGTGAGTTATTTAGAGATGTGTTTTATGTTTAAATTACATTTCTGTATCTATTAATAAGTGTATAGGTGCTTGCATACTCATAAGAAATCAGCAGATCCCTGGAACTGGAGTTCATGGCCACTGTGCACCACTTGATAAAGGTACTAGGAACTGAAGTTGGGTCTTCTCAAAGAGTCATACATGCTCTTAACTATCTTTCCAGCCTCTGTGGGTGAATTTCTAACAGTGAAAACACGTCCTATTTACTCTGATGCTGTTGTGTGAGTAAAGTGTTTCCATAGAGATTCAGTTGTACATTGGATTAACCTTCCCTGTGGACATTTTATTGTTCTTTCTTGCCCTTTGCTATTCGACTCCAGTGATTTCCTACAGAGTAGAAAGTGTACAAATTTCTGCAGACATCCAACCCTGTTGACTCTGAGTTTATCCATGTGAATGTCTTTTAGTGATGGAATCTTGGATCATACTCAAACCCAATAAAATTTCTTTCAAGCAGAGTGACAATGTGTTTGTCTTCTTGAGCTCCATCCAATAACTGTATAACCTCCCACAGAGCAGGGGCTTCTTCAGGGCAGAACCCTAGAGTGAAAAGAAACAAATAACAAAAATACAATCTCCCAGAATCCAGCTAAACCTATAAGCGTAATGTTCACAGGGGAAGAAATGTTCTTTTTCTAAGCATTGACATTAAGAGTTGTTTGTTACTTTCAATGAAAACTGAATAATCTATGTGATAATGACATTTATATAAATTAAAGGATTTGTTGCACTTCCTTGGAGAAAAGGAAAATAGAAATAATAATGTAATAATAATGGAAATGAACACCCTGTGCAGATATACTAGGTATATTCTAGGGAGATGGAATTCCATTCTCCCATAATCGGCTGGTGTTCAGTATAGTGTTGGGACTGGAAAATACAGACACACTTTGCAATTTACGAAAGGCAGTGTTGTGAGAGAGGATGCCATGCAACAGAGTTCAAGTCAAGTTTTTTTTTTTTCTTTTAATTAGGGAAAGGGATCTTTTAAAAGGGGAAAGGCAAGGGTGGAGAGAGAAGTAGGAAAGAGGTGAAAATAAATAGCGAAAGAGGGGGAGAGAGAGGAACAGATAGTGAGAAAGAGAGAGGAGGATGGGAGGTGGGCAGGGCCCTTTTAAAGGGGGGAACATAGAGAATATATTCTGGTGGTGCTCTTAGTGGCTGTAGCTGAGGTTGCATCCTGTCAAAACCCCAAGGACAGACCAGTACAGATGTCTGAATACTAACAACAAAGACAGGGGGTGATTATTTTTTATTGCTGGGTACCCTATACCTGACAACCCAAACCTATAAGAGATTTGAAAATACTACGGAACACTTCACATTTATGGGACAACGTCTACCAACGTCAGTTCCTTTTTGGAGAAGGAGAAGTATTGTGAAGTGAGCCATTTTAAATTTTAAAGTGAAAAGTATATTTGTCTACCTCACCTCTTTCCTCTGTCTGTATGTCATGTGGGGCGCACTGACCCTTCAATCCTCATTAAGAGTTACAGAACTTATTCTCAGGGAAAATTAGCATTCTGTATCATCTTAATTCTTTTTCCTGTTGCTGGGATAAAACAGAACATGGGGGAAAGTAACTATGGGGAGAAAGGATTTATTTGGGTCACAGTTTTAGGTTACAGTCCATCACTGGAGGGAATTATAGTCCGTTGGAAATTAGACATCTAGTCACATTATATCCATGGTTAATAGTGGAGAGCAATGATGCTATGCACCTCTCCTTTCCATTTACTCCAGAGCCCATGAAATGTTATTGCCCATTCTGTGTTGTCCTCTCTACTTCATTAAACCGAGTACTAAAAATCCAATCACTCTGCTGCCTGACTGCTGGGCTGGCCTCACACTCTTGCTGCCACAGCTTCTATGTCTTGATAGACTGTGTCTTCTTTGGACTAAAATCACAAATAAATCCCTTCTCTCTTAAGCAGCTTTTGGTCAGAATATCCTATCAAACAACAACAAAAAAGTAACCAGCAGATCCGAAAAAGTAATAAAACAGCTAGTATTTTAGAATTATTTCTATCCCTTGACAGATTATAATGTTTTTCACTCTGAAATTTGTAGAGATTTATAGGACCATTACTATTGTCATATTAATATACACTGAATAGATGATAAGAGGAGTTTGATAAGCAGTCTCCAACTTAAAGAAATTTCTGTGTACATGGCAATGGGGAGGTTTCTTGACTTCTTTGATTATTATTTCCTTCATATATAAAATGAAATTTTAGGTAATATATACTTCAATTGTTTATTCAATGAAGCCACATTTAGATTAATAGTCAAATGCAGTAATCTACAACTTTTTATTAGACACAAAAATCCAACATTCAGCAGGAATATATACCAGATATGCAAAAGAATGTCAACTGTATACAGCTGAGAAAAAAATACAAAGGAAATATGTGTTACATCAAACAAAAATATTGTAGTTTGAATAATTATTGCATTTAACGTGCAATAACTCTAGTTCTTGTTCTAAGACTTTATCTTCTAGGATGTATACTCAAAATCAATTTCAAGAAATCAACAAAAAAACTAAACAGCATTTAGCATTTGTTTTTCCCATGATACATAAACAGATTTAATTAAATTTGATGGAATCTATTTAAAACAACTGTAGTAGGTATTTAGAAATATTTGAATTTCTGAAATATTTCAATTCTGTTTATTAAAGAAACAAAATTGTATACTTGAAATACACAAAAATATGTGAGTACCATCTAGTGGTAAAACAGAGGGCAAGCAACAAGGCATAGAATAAAGCAGGATAATGCAGGTCAGGGACAAAAACATTCCAAATAGGACTATATCACAAAATAAGGCTACATTTAGTGTAGGTAAATTTCAGAAAATATCTCATGTTTGCATTCCAGTGATTAATGGTAATTAACACTTGAGTCATAAAAGAGAGAAAATGTATTTCAACCCAAACTGCCTCTGGCTGCATTTCTATATAATGAAAACATAATAATAAAGACATAGCTGAATTCTAGAACTCTAGTGACTAAATATTTCAGAATTCAACCCTTCATGTTGACACAGCAAAATGATAATGCTAGACAATGGAGGCAGAGACTGGTATAGAGGACAAGTCAAATATCCAGACACATTTTACAGATAACAATTTTAGCAGTCTTTTAAGAAAGCACAGAATAAATTATTATAGATCTAAAATTTTATTTTGGAAGATATTACATTAGTTGTCCTAAAAGTTTATGTGCAAATTAAAGCTTGACCAAGAATTCTTGCTGAGAAATAAGAGGAAAAAGCAATGATGCAAACTGAAAACTGTTTATAGAACTCAATTTCAACATGTAAGACCCGATTTCTCAAATCATATAATGTTAATTTTTATTGTTTTTTTGCTGCATTGCTAAGAAAATAATAAAACAATGTAATTTATAAAATATAAAACTATGTCTAAAAAAATAAAAATGAGCAGCAGAAATAATCCATATGTAATTGTTGGGATCCTGCCCCCACAGGGTCACTGTAAGTTGGTTTCCATCATAATCACAGGTACCTCCAGGTTCCTCCCTTGCCGACTAGCATCAACATCCTGTTATGAACCTTTCTTGTTTTGAAACATTATGCCTTGTCCCCATCCCCTTCTTGTTTTGTTGGCCCTGGGATGGGGTTGGGTTTTCCTTTTTTATGATAGGGCATGGGAATTCATTCTGCTAGCAGGTGTTGTTTTTCCACATCCTCTTGTATATAAACTGCTGTCTGCAATAAACTGATGACATTCACTTCTACAGAATGACCTGGATTGTGTCCTTCTTAATCTGCAGACTCTCGCCTGGTCCAGTTCTTAGGTTGCTGGTGCTGGTAATGATAGGAGTTCAGTTTATATACCTTCAGAAATAGAGAATGTATGAAGAAAGCTATATGCTTCCTGCCATTCGAGAGAACCTGAGTTCAGGTCACACAGCCAATATTAACTTATATTGTCTATGACTCCAGTTCCAGGGCATGTGACTCCCTCTTCTGCCCAACACCTGCTGCTATGAGCCCGGACTCACATACCACACATTCACACATGCACACAGACAATTGCAAAGGTAAAAACTTTAAAAATGTTAAAAGATTGTTATTACAAGTCATTGTCTAAGTTGATCACCTTTGTGATTTTTAATTTGGATTTTCATGTGGAGATCTGTTCATGGTATAACATCATGATATAGAAAATTGAGAATCATGTTGTTGTTTCCACTTGGCATTCACAGGCTTTTTCCACAAATGTATTTTCATGTTCCAAACTCCACACAGTGTAACTATATAAGAAATTAGTAATGGCCATGTGTTCTGTGTTACACCGTTCATTCTAAAACACAGTACAATTCTCATGTCTATTGTATGTTTAGGTGAAGAAAACAAAATAGTTTCATGTGAATTTATTGAAAAATAGTTTTACTCATGAGAACTGGTCACTATTGGAACTTCATCACAAACTTTTATATTGCCATAGGCTGAGGGAATGTCCAACACTAAACAGACCAAAAAAAAAAAAAGGCAAGGAATTTGCAAGTGAGAGGAGGAAATGGGAGGTGCTAGAGGGAGAAAAAAGGAGTAAGTGATGCAAGTGATGTAATATTATTTTAAATTACACTATTAATTAGGAAAATTTTTCTACTTCTCATTTCTGTGTTTTGTCTTGAGTGCTGAGATAAAGCTCTAAGCAAAGGGATGATATCTGCTTTTCTGGTCAGTCCTTGTCTTGATTAGATGGCAGGACTGTTTTTCCACATAATTTGTGTAAATTTTTCTCATAGATGTATTTGAATTTGGATCTCTAAATTTGTCACATATGGAAGCTATGCAGATTTACGTAGATTGGTTCAATATCAGGGAGGAAAAAATATCCCATTCAGTTCCCAGAACTTCTGAAAAACTACACTAACATATGCTAGCTCTGTCCACTTTGGGTTATATTCATTTGACTACATATTTAGAATTTTATTGTTGAAGTATTTCATGCAAGTATAAAATGCATTTTGACCCATTCCTTCCTTTACAATTGTTTTCCTATTCATCACAGCACTTTTCCCTCCAATATTTGTGTTCTATCAAAAATCAACTGATCCCACATAATGATGATTACATACTCATACATGTCTATATCTAACGGATATACTACTACAACATTGATGTCATCTTCGTTAAAACTAACTCTCCCCTCCTTCCAGCAGCCGTATGTCAGCAATAATTTCTCAGTGAGGTGTAGAACTTCAGGATTTCTGCTTTCACTCATGCTGGTATTATGAAAGTCTTGATCTTGTGCAAAAGCTGTGAATGTAGTCATAACTGTTGTGAGTATACATGTTAATTGCCTCATCATGGCAAGCAAATACTAATTTGCTTCTTATAACCACTACTTCTGGCTTTTATTATCTTTATAATCCCATCTTTTGTTGATTATGAAGTTTCTGTAGAGAGAATATGATAAAGATGTCCCATACAGAGTTGAGCCTTTCACATACCCTTATTCTCTGAATGTTATTCAGCTATGAGTCTCTTTATTAACAATAATATGATGCCAAAAGTAGTTTCTTTGTTTAGGCTTGAGAGATATATTAATCTATGGATGAAAATATAATGATTTAGGAGAATTTTATTGCTGTGTCTATTTAGCTGAAGAATAGCATTAAGTTCTCCCATAGAGCCCTTAACCTAAACAGCCATATATTCTAGATCCAGTTAAAAATCATAAGTGTGAGTTTCATCTTGTGGAAACAACTTTAAATATAATCAGAAAGTTACTGGTTACAACTAAACATTTATCTCTGCTGCACTAGTGGAAATGTATTCATAGGCCCTGCATAATTATAGCTTGCAAGTATCAAAGATAGGTGATACTTTTGAAGGCTACCTGCTCCCTAAGTAGCACACAGAGATAATTAGAACATTCCATAACTATGAAAGCTATGCATAAGGCATAAATCTTATGGTATTTTACCAGCTTAATTTCTCAATGTTCTGTGACTTAAAATTTTCAATTTTTCAACATTAAAGAGAAATGGCAATACCTTGCAGTATTTACAGTTGTCTATGGGACCTTACTGTTCAACAACTCAGAAATAGATATCACTCATTCCTGACACTGATCTTGACAGCCTATGTTCTCTGAAAGAGACAGTATCTCCCTTTATAGGGGAATTTGATTCAAATTTTTTTCTTAGCAATTATTTAAGTATTTCTAATACATCGAGACAAACATGTGCTACTCATATACACCATTTCCTGGTTTTCTTACAAATCTGCTTAATTTACTATATATTGACTAAAGGTATGTCCTCACCCTTTCAGTGGTGGCTTCACAAATAAAGCTAATGACAAATTGCAATAGGATGAAAATATTGAGCATTCCAAATTTTCCTGTATTTGTCAGGGTTCTTCATATATATATATATATATATATATATATATATATATATATATATATCACCATTAGGTGAACTTATTAATGTGGCAATGGAGTCTGAAATAGCCTATGATAGGCTGTCTCTGAGGGGAAAAACAGCAGATATAGATACTTGAGGCCAGCTCCATTTAAAATCATTAGAATGAGGGTAAATGGTGGTCCAATTGTGATGCTAAATGTCTGAGAATTATGAGAGCCATTGGAAGAGCAAAGTCTGGAAATCCTGAAGATTACAGAAGAAATAAACTACATTGTCTAGCTTTAGAAACAGTAGCATAGATTCTCTTCTATGCATTTTGTTCTCTTCAGATACTCTATATGCTCAACTAATGAGAAGGTGCCAAATCTCATTGGATGAAGGATAATAGTTCTCATTGACTCCACTGATTGAGATGCCAGACTCTATAAGAAATACTACTGTTGCATATCCATATATTCCCTTTAATCAATAATGATGACATTTGAAATTAATGATATTAATTTTCTTACTAATTTTCCCTGCTACAGAAGAAAATAAACAGCACTTTATATTTTGACTGTTTCTTGTTAGTAATTTGTCTTTCTTCAAGTGTGACATAAGATACACATCCCAATTCCATCTTATCAAAATCCTCTCAGTAAATATTATCGGCATTTCCTGAATGCACTATATCTGCAGTTTCAGAAAACAAGCAGCTTCTTAGCTACCATTAAGACACACAACCTGACAGTCATTAAGACATTTAGAAGAGGATCTTTTATGACTTTTGTTAAAGACATATTTTAAGGAACTTAGTGATTGTATTTCTTTTCTTATGTCAAGTATCTAGAATGAACTACTATAAACATTGAGAGCACTGCATTCCCCAAAACTGACTTTACTTCTAACAGAGACTGAGCTTGGAAGGGAGGAAACCAACAGGATTCTTAAAGTTAATTTCACAGAACAATGCATGAAATACACTGATATTTCAGGCTTATCACAGGGAAAGTGTTTCAGTAGAAGCCACACTTCTCTTTGGCAGGACAAATTGTTAATTACACTGACACTCGGAAAGAACTTTTAGACTAAGTGTATGATGGGAATCCCTACTAGAGATTTTCCCATTTCCCCTACCTGTTTATACCAACACACTTATCATAAAGTTCAACTTCAGTCTTATAACAGTGCAGGTGCATTTTTGTCACTCTTCTGTTATGTTTAATGAGAGTCGAATATTTAAGTTTGTATTTGTACATGTATGTGAGAGTGTGAATGCAATTTTCTGACTAACCACTTAAGTGATTTACAGAAATGTAGTGCGAAAGTTTGATAGTCAACTCAGAATTCATTGAATAAATACAGGACAATGGAGGAAAAGTGATGGTGGGGTTTGTATACCACAATACTGTGACAGGCAACGTTGGTAATAAGTTTTCTTGGAAACACATTAAATATGACATTACTTTGTGCTTAACGACAAACAATTATTGAATGTTTGGAATGATAGAAAGGATACTTCTTGTTCAAGTAAGAACAGTATACTCTGAAATGCTTACATGCCATTTGAAGAATGTGGGAATCTGGGAGCAACAACCCAGTCTGTGTATCCTCAAGTGTGCATGAACAAAGATGACAAAATGACATAACAATGGTAACTGTCTTGCAAATATCTATTATTAATACATATAAAGGAAAGCTTCCAACAAAAAGTATGCTTGCTTTGCCAAGAAATGTGAGACATCGAGTGGGAAAGCAGGTTTAAGTGTTTTGCAGATCTTTCAAAACTGGAGGCCAGTGAATTTGGGAGTGTCATAAAACACCATAAGCATGAGCAGCTTCTGAATGTTGGAGCTTATATAGCTTTATGGCTACAAAGGGGCCTTCTGAAATGGTGAGGAAGGCATGGGAACAATTAGATTGAACAAAATGCTGGCTGATCACATTTCTTCTCACTGTGTAGACAAAACTGCCAAGTTCAGTTGCCAACACCAGTCTATGTAAGTTGATATGAAATGAAAAAAGAATTGCTTTTTCTGATGAAGTGATCCTTTAGGTTTGTTTTCACAAATTAGAATATTATCTTTACCATGGAGGACAGTCTTCTCTTTGTTGGTACTAATCTCTTTAAAAATCGATCTTTCAGGATATACCACACCTGTGACCAAAGCTGTCTCATCCAACTCTAATTTTGCATTTAATTTCCCTACTTTTACTTATGTATCAATGTCCAAAACAATTCAGTCAAAAGTCACTACATACTCAATGTTATACTGTCATAACTATTGGGGGCCAAGCAAGTGGAACAGTAAGCAACTTTAGAACTCATGGAAAATGGCTCATTGGTTAGCACAATCAAAGTTGATGAGCCTGGGAGAGGCAGTGCATCAAGTTTCCTGAGGACTTTATGCTATTATTGCATACAGCTCTGCTTATTGCTCTTGTGGACACCATGTGTCCCCCATAATCTATGAGTTGTATGAAAATTCTAAGAGGGTTTATAGTTGCTCACTGGGCATTGTCACTGAGAGACATTCTTCACTCAATGCACTGCAACATCTCATAACCATCAAGTGAAGAAATGTAGGAGAGTTAAAGGTACCATATGCTGCTAAGATAAAAGGCAAGAATACATGAAAAAGCTCTGTCCTCCGGGTGGCATCCAAACCTCAGGTGAGTCTGGGTGCTGCTCTGTCCTCCAACTTCCCCCATCAACCACTGCTCACTTCTGCCTGAAACCTCACCCAACTCGAGTGGACCTGCCCAGACCGGAAGGCCCATCCTGAATCTGGACACACTTCACCCCTGTCCACACTCTGCCCTCTGTCCTCCTGCAGGTGCCTGAGCCTCTGGTGAGTCTGGGAACTGGTCTGAGCACCAACCTCCCCCATTAACCCCTGATTGCTTCTCCTGAACCCCCTAGACAAGAGTGGACCTGCCCAGACTGGAAGGCCCACTCTGAGTCTAGACACACCTTACCCCTGTCTAATTCCACCCTCTGTCCTCTGCCTGGCACCCGAGCCTCAGACCAGCAAGCCCACTCAGAGTCAAGACACACCTCACCCTTGTCCACCCACTGCTCTCTGTCCTCTGGATGGCACGTGAGCCTGAGCCTGAGCCTGAGACTGAGCCTACTGCCTGCCACCTGAGAAAGGGAGAGACCCCAACTGCACCCACTGGAAGAAGGGATGAGAAGATGACAGAATAAGAACACAATAATTACCTTATGAAGATGATAGAGACCATTATAGAGGAAACAAGAGAATCCCTTAAAGAAATAGAAGAAAAAACAAGCAAAAAATTACATGAAATGGAGGGAAATATGAACCAAAAGTTCAAGAATTAAACAAGTCCCTTAAAGTATCTAAAGAAAACCAAAAAAAAAAAAAAGAACTAAATAAGTGAAGGAAAAAATACAAGTAGTCCACTGTTTGAAAGCACAATTAGAAACAATAAAGAAAACACAGAAGGAGGGGATGCTGGAAATAGAAAAACTGGATAAATGATCAGGAATCACTGGTGTAAGCATAACTAATAGAATACAAGACAGGGAAGAGAGAATCTCAGGTGTTGAAGACTCATTAGAGGATATTCAGTCATCAAACAAAGATAATCTCAAATTCAACAAATCACTATCTCAAAATATCCAGGAAATATGTGACACCGTGAAAAGAGCAAACCTAAGAATAAAAGGGATAGAAGGTGAAGAAATTCAGCTCAAAGTTATAGAAAACTTATTCAACAATATCACTGAAGCAAACTTCCCCAACCTAAAGAAGGATATGCCTATGAAAGTGCAAGAAGCTTATAGAACACCAAATAGATTGGACAACAAAAAGAAGTCCCCTTGCCACGCAATACTCAAAACACCAAACATACAGAATAAAGAAAAAAATATTAAGAGCAGCAAAAGAAAAAGGCCAAGTTACATACAAAGACAGACCTATCCATATTACATCCGATTTCTCAATGGAAACTTTGAAAGCCAGAAGATCCTGGATAGATGTTCTACAAACTCTAAGGGAACATTGATGTCAGCCCAGACTACTGTATCCAGCAAAGCTTTCAATCACTATAGATGGAGAAAAAAACATATTCCATGACAAACCCAGATTTAAGCAATACATATCCACAAATCCAGCCCTAAAGAAATTAATGGAAGGAAAACTCCAATGTAATGAAAATAACTGTGGTCAAAATAGGCAATGGATAATCCCACTTTATCAAACACAGAAAACTGGGAAAAATCATACACAATAACACCACCACCAACAAATCCAAAACAAACAAGAATCAATGGTCATTAATATCTGTCAATGTCAATGGTCTAAACTTGCCTATAAAAAGATACAGGCTAACAGAATGGATACAAAGACAGAATCCATCCTTCTGCTGCATACTAGAAACACATCTCAACTTCAAAGACAAATGGTACCTGAGAATAAAGGGTTGGGAAAAGATTTTCCAATCAAATGGAACCAAGAAACAAGCTGGTGTAGCAATCCTAATATCTAACCAAATAGACTTCAAACTAAAATCAATCAAAAGAGATGAAGAAGGACATTTCATACTTATCGCAGGAAAAGTCCATCAAGATGATGTCTCACTCCTGAATATGTATGCCCCAAATATAAAAGCACCCACATTTGTAAAAGAAATGTTACTAAACACAAATCACACATAAAATCTCACACACTTATAGTAGGAGTCTTCAACACCCTGCTCTCACCACTAGATAGGACCATTAGACAGAAATTTAACAATGAAACAAAAGAACTAACAGATGTTGTTATCCAAGTGGGTTTAACAACAGATATCTATAAAACATTCCACCTGAACACAAAAGAATATACCTTCTCAGCACCACATGGAACCTTCTCTAAAATTGACCACATACTCGGCAACCTAGCAAACCTACACAGATACAAAGAAATTCGAATAACCCCCTATATCTTATCAGACCACCAAGTTTTAAAGTTGTAATTCAACAACAACACAAATTGAAGAAACCCTACAAACTCGTGGAAATTAAATGATGCACAATTGAATCATTCCTGGGTAAAGGAAAAAAAGAAAAAAAAGAAATTAAAGACTTCCTAGAATTCAATGAGAATGAAGACATAACATAAGCAAACCTATGGGACACATTGAAAGCAGAGGAGAAATAATACCAGTACTTCTCAAATTGTTCCACACAATAGCAGCAGAAGGGACTCTGCTCTTTTTATGAGGCTATAATTTCCTTGGTACACGAGCCACACAAAGACAAAAAAATAGGATTACAGACCAATATCCCTCATGAACATCTACACAAAAATATTCAACAAAATACTGGTAAATCAAATCCAAAAACACATCAGAGAAATCATCCACTATGATCAAGTAGGCTTCATCCAAAGGATGTAAGAATGGTTCAACATATGAAAATCCATCAATGTAATCCACCATATGAACAAACTGAAAATGAAAAACCACATGATTATCTCACTGGATGCTGAAAAAGCCTTTGACAAAATCCAACATCCCTTAATGACAAAGGTCTTGGAGAGATCAGGAGTAACTGGAACATTCCTAAGCATATTAAAAGCAATATACAGCAAACCAACAGCCAACATCAACTAAATGGAGAGAAAATCAAGGATATTCCTCTAAAATCAGGAACAAGACAAGGCCATTCACTCTCTCCATATCTCTTCAATAATGTACTTGAAGTGCTAGCTAGAGCAATAAGACAACAAAGGGAGATCAAGAGGATACAAATTGGAAAGGAAGAAGTCACACTTTCACTCTTTGTAGATGATATGATACTTTACATAAGTGACCTAAAAATGTCTACCAGGGAACTGCTATATCTGATAACCAACTTCAGCAAAGTGGCATAATACAAGATTAACTCAAAATAATCAGTAGCCCTACTATATACAGAAGAGAAATGTGCTGAGAAAGAAACCACAGGAACATCAACCTTTAAAATAGCAACTAAGAAAATAAAATATCTTGGGGTAACACAACTAAAACAAAACAAAACAAAAACTAGAAAGACTTGTATAGTAAGAACTTTCAGTCTTTAATGAAAGCAATTATAGAATATACCAGAAAATGTAAAGATATCCCATGCTCTTGGATAGGTAGGATCAACACAGTAAAAATGGCAATCTAGCCAAAAGCAACCTACAGATTCAATGCAGTTCCCATCAAAATTCCAACATAATTCTTCACAGACCTTGAAAGAACAGTGCTCAACTTCATATGGAAAAAAAACCCAGGATAGCCAAAACAACCCTGTACAATAGAGAAAGTTCTGGAGGCATCACAATCCCTGACTTCAAGCTCTATTATAAAGCCATATTCCTGAAAACAGCTTGGTATTGGCACAAAAAATAGACAGGCTGACCAATGGAATTGAATTGAAAACCTTGATATTAACCCACACACCTATGAACACCTGATTTTTGACAAAGAAGCTACATTTATACAATGGAAAAAAGAAAGCATCTTCAACAAATGGTGCTGGATTCAGTCATGTAGAAGATTGCAGATTGATCCATGTCTAAACTTAAATACATATGGATCAAAGACCTCAACATAAATTCAGCCACACTGAACTTCCTAGAAGAGAAGGTAGGTGGGACCCTTGATCAAATTGGTACAGGAGAATGCTTTCTGCACATAGCACCAGTAGCTCAAACATTGAGATTGACAATTAATAAATGGGACCTCCTGAAACTGAGAAGAGTATGTAAAGCAAAGGACACAGCAAGACAAAATGCCAGACAACACAATTGGAAAAGTTATTCAACAGCTCCAAATATGAGACAGGGCTGATCACCAAAATATACAATTAACTCAAGAAGCTAGCCACCAAAACACCAAACAATGCAATTAAAAGATGGAGTGCAGAATTAAATAGAGAATTCTGAACAGAGGAATCCAAAATGGCTGAAAGACACTTGAGAATGTGCTCAACATCCTTAGCTATCAGGGTAATGCAACTTAAAACAACTCTGAGATACCATTTTACTCCTGTCAGAATGGTTAAAATCAATAACACCAATGACAATCTATACTGGAGAGGATGTGGAGAAAGAGGAACTCTCCTCCATTCCTGGTGGGAGTAAAAACTTGTAAGCCACTTTGTAAATCAGTTTGGCAGATTCTCAGGAAAATGGGTATCAGTGTACCTCAAGATCCAGCAATTCCTCTCTTGAGCATATACCCAAAATTGCAGACTCATACAATAAAGACATATGTTCAACTATGTTCATAGGAGCATTATTTGTAATAGCCAGAAGCTGAAAACAACCTAGGTGCCCCTCAACTAAAGAATGGATAGAGAAAATGTGGTATATTTACACAATGGAGTACTACTCAGCAGAATAAAACAATGGAATTTTGAAATTCGTAAGCAAATGAATGGAACTATAAGAAACCATCCTCAGTGAGGTAACCCAATCACAAAATGAGAAACATAGTATGTACTCACACATTTTTGATTTTTAGACATAGAGCAAAGGATCACCAGCCTTCCTTCCACACTGCCAGAGGAGCTAGGAAACAAGGAGTACCCCAAGAGAAGATTGCATAGTCCTTGGAAGAAGGGGATGGGGACAAGAACCGCTGACCAAATTGGAGCCAGGGGGGTAAGGAGAGGAAGGAGAGTCTTCATACAGTTGCTGTTCAAAGCAGAAACAGACACCCATAGCTAAGCACTGAACCATACTACTGGAATTCAGTTGTGGAGAGGGAGGAGCATTTAGCAAAGGAGTCAAGGCAGGGATGGAGAGACCTGCAGAAACAGTGGACCTGACCTACTGATAGACTGGAAACCCTAGTCATTAAGCTGGAGAAACAGCAACGGACCAAACCAAACCCTCTGAATATGGATACCAGCTAGGAGCCCAAGACAGTCTATGGCTTCTCTGACAGTGGAGCTAGTCTTTATCCCTAGAGCACAAATGGACTTTGGAAGCCCACTCCCTATGGAGGGATACTGTTGCATCCCAGCAAGGAGGGTCTAGACCCTCCCCCAAATAATGTGACAGACTTTGAAGGTCCTTGGTTGATGGCCTCACTATCCCTGTAGAAGAGTCAGGGGGAGGGTTTGGGTGGGTAGACTGGGGAACATGGGAGCAGGGGAGGGTGAGGGAATGGTGGGGATGAATATGTAAATATGAGTAATTAAAATAATAAAAAATTAAAATTAATATATTCATAACCACAAATAAAGAAAAATAGAGTATCTTTCAGCATATTGTCTTCAGAAGGAGGCCAACGCATTCCAACCTGTGAATGGGTAATAGAATGCTGGCAGCCTAGAGTCTGCATACCTCTTAACACAGGAGATCAGTCTCAATAATTACATTGCATTGGCAGAGAGAACAATAAACTTCTTCTACTAATACAAAGAAACAAAAATAAAAAAACAAAAAGAATACATGAAAAAATAAAGTAAGCTGAAATTGTAAAGATTGTTTTATAGACAGACAACTTGATGTGGGATGACATCTAGGGAAATAAATTATCTTCCACAAGCTGCAATAGAAATATTTTCTGGATAGATGTAAGAAAATATTCACATCTTTCAGAATTTTTCATGTATTTCTTTTGACAGAATAGATAATGTACTCAACTTCTGCCAAAGGCATCGGTATCTTTATCCTTAATAACTGCATTTAATCTTATATGACAAAATATATTCCAGTTGGGATAAGCTAAGTGATCTGAGGTGAAGTTACAACTTATTATTCAAGTGGGTCCTAAAAATACTTAAATTTACTTTAGCTGCTTTCCATAAAAGCAGTGACAGATAAGGTAATCTCCATCATTTTTTGGTTTTGGAAAATAACTTTCTACAAAGAGTGCCACAGAACTTGAGGCCACATTCGTAAAATGTGCAATCTTCTAGAATATGTAAAAGCTAGAGGACTGTATTTCCCTACAGCCTTCAGAAATGGTAGACCAACTGCCACTCTGGCTTTCAACTTAAACACATTTTGCATTTCTAGTCTATACTTTTCTACTATAGAACACTAATAGTATATTTTATCATATTGCTTTGCATTACCTAACTCTGGGTAATGGATATATTTGAGTCAGTTCATTTTAAAGGATATTTCAGGTCCATGAATCTATTACAGCATTGTGGTCAAAGCTATATCTCCATAAGGTTAATTCAAATGGCAGAGATTTTATGGTCTTGAGTTTAGCCATTGTGAGTCAAGTTTAAAGTACCACAAAGTAGATGTTTGCATTTATGTAGTTAGTTGATATACATAGAATAGGGACAATAAATATAATTCAAAGTATTAGTGTAGTTACTTTTTGCCTAAACAGTAAATCACCCTGACTCCAGGATGCATAGGAAAGATCATAGTGTTTCAGAAAATATCCTTATTGCCAAATCAATGCACAACTGTGTAACTGGAAGACGGATCACCGCTGAGATAGTGGGTGAAAGGGAGATACCAGAGCAAAGTCCACAGCAACTTGTAGAAAAGCAGTCTCTAGTTTCAGAGTCAGAATTAGCTTGATCTAATATCAGACCCAGAAATGTCAGCCACAGAAAGTGTGTCAGCCTCCGCAATGGATCTCACATCTTTTAGGAGACAATGTAATCCTAGAAGCATGTCAGGCAAATGTGACTCTATCTCCAAAGCCTAACCTTTTGTGTCAACTTTGGATAAAGCAGCAACAATTACCATAAATTAACATTGAAATTTTTTTAAAGTCTAAGGCATATTCAGTGATATTTTTAGGTTTCCTGAGACTGAAAAGCTTCGAAAATTAATACGTTTCTACAAGTAAAATTCTTCTTGAATACCAGTAGTTTAGTAATGTTATTAGTGTGTTTGTGTGTATGCATGTGTGGGGACATAGAACTGTGTGGTTTTTTGTTTGTTTGTTTTTAGGTATAAGGCTGCATTGATTATCAAAAACTACCATAATAAAATGGCAGAAGCTGAGTTGTATACAAAACATTGTTTTGGTGTTGTTGTTGTTGTTGGTTTCTCAGCTCTGATCCCATTTGTTGAATATTATGCTTTCAACATGATCAGCTTGTGGGGTGAGCACTCTCCCAAATTTACAGACTTCCTCACATGGAAGAGAGGGACACTTCTTATGCTTTTGTTCCTCTGCCTAAAAGAAAACTGGCTGTTGAAACACAGCTTCACATTTAAGACCCATTTAAATTAATCAGGCCCCACAATGAATCCTGTCTTATATATAACTAGACAAAAGGTGGAGATTCAGCACATGAGTATGGAAAAGAGGTGACAGACTATATCAAATGGAATATGAGCATGTCATACATTTTGAAAATGTCTTTTCTACAGTTAATAAATAATTTCTTTTGAAGAGAAAAATAAATAGAAAGGTTAATAGGAGAAAAATTATCTTGTCTTACTCTCCAGTGACCAATGGAATAATGTGGGTTTTACAGTCATACTTTAATGTTAATTTTACCAAAAAATCATATGAAATATCAAATCATCTATTTTATATTTATAAATTTCACTTAGAGCCTTTTAAATTTTCTAAACTTAAAATATGACTAAGAACTACAAAAGGTAAGTTATTAAATGACACAATCGTTTCAGTGTCCTTAACTTTACACAAGGAGAAAGCACAGTAATTCAATTAGTCAGGGTTTCCTCCTTAAGGGTTTTGATCCACTATATCAGGGCCTTCCAGGGTACTTGAGGTTTCAAGGTAGCCTAGTGCAGCTTTGAATGCCATTGCTGTGCCCCCTGGCAGTGCTTGTGGTATTAATTGAAAATGATTTAGACATTAATGGTCTCTTAATTGAAAGGCTTATCTATTTATTACAGTCTGTTATCAAATTATAATTTTCATTCATACCTAAATATGATAAGAGATGAGACCCTTTACTTGAGTCTGAACGTCAGAATTTTAATGTCTTGAAAACATTTGTATGCAAAATATATGCAGTGCTCCATATTGATTAAAAATATCGAGAAGCAAATGACTGCATAAAGCAGCAGAGGTCATGAGGGAGCAGAAAGTTAGAGTCAGATGTAGATTAGAAGAAAGGATATGCGATAGATAGGGTTTTAGTTGGGGGTGTGGTAGGGAGAAAGGGAGGGAAAAGGGAACTGGGATTGTCATGTAATTCCAACTTGTTTGTAATTCAAATAAAAAAGGCTCAAAAAGTGTTTAGAGTACATGAAATATATTGTAAGGTCATTGTTATATTTTTTAACAAAGTTTGTATCATGTCAAACACTTACTATAATTGGTTGGATTGTATCCCTTCAAATATTTTTTCAGAGTTGCCTAATCTCCCTGATACGATTGATTCAAGATATATAATTCATAGAGATAGTTAGCAATCAATGAGGTTGTAATAGTGTGGTCCCTATTTAAAAAAAAATATCTTAGAGCGTAAGAAACACAGTATTTTTCTTCTTGCTTCATTCATGCTTGGACGACTTCCAGTTGCAGGCCTGTAAATAACTTTCAATAACGATGTCCATAAAAGGAAATTGACTTTGGAATTGCAGACTCAAGGTATGTGAGGAAAATAGATAATTCAAGTTAAGTTATTCAGTTTTAATTACCTTTTAATGGCAGACTAATACAATTGCCAGAAAACATTTAAAAACACTGTTTAGTGTATATGCAGTTTCAAAAATAAATATTAACTGATGGACAGATTATATTCAGAGCTAATAAATAGGTAGATAAAAAGCAAGGAAATAAAATTTTGTTGTTAATATTATTAACATACTTTGGGGAAAAGCATTTTGGGGACATGAGTTGCATTCTCAAAAGCCACCAGAAGATGGTGGAAGAGGAATAACTAAAACTGAGAAACCTGTCAAGAGTAGTTTTTATTCTTATTTACTATAGATTCCTTGTTCTGGTTGGCCTCTTTTTAAACAAAATAATCAAATTTAATATGAGTAAAAGCACACTAAAGTACCTTTCATTTTTCTGTATGATATTTGAAAAATGATAACAAGTGATTTGGTTGTAAATGACAAGAAACACTGTGGCATTTCAAATTTAGACACATTTTACACAAATTTGCTAGTGTACACAATTCTTCATATATGTTTATTCTCTAACACCACCATATCTACTTTTATGAATCAAAGTTGTGAAAAGAATCCTTTAAGAATCCTTCAAAGGTGATTATTAAATTTTAATTGGACTTATTTTTTCTATGTGGACATACGATGCTCAGTATATGATGCATGGAACTACCATCCCTCTTGAACTATCCAATGCCTGTTTCCATTGTAATGTTAATAATGTAAATAAATAAATAGTTGAAGTTTGTCATGATTTTCTGATACATGCCAAGTTTACAGGTTCTGTACCTCAGAAAGACCAAAGGGTGTAGATGACTGTGTTCTGGATAAGTAGTTTGTTAAAGAATTGGTGAGCTTTGAGAGAGGTAAACATGTTTGCTCTGAAAGGTCTATTAAACACTGATCATAGAAGAACATAGTATATTGTGATTTTGTCCTTCATAGTCAACTTTAATCAAGGAAAATAAAAGTATTTTTAATATGTAACTGTCAATTATAATTACAATGTTTTAGGGGGACATAAAGTGGCTAGAAAAGGCAAACCAAACACTGTAAACCTAAGGATATTTTCATTAAACAGTTGTGATTGTTGGCATGATTTGTAATTTGAGACAATTAAAATCATTTGTTAAGAAGTCAAGTTGATCATTATGTATATTGTGTTTGCCTGAGGTGATTTCCTACTTAAGTTAATAGATGTGGAAAGTCATATTCCAGTGTGAACATCTTTACTCCCTAGGCAGGTGCCTTTGAACTGTGATAATAGGAGAGAAACTTAAATGAATAGAGGCAAATAAGCAAGTAAATGGCATGCATTCATTTCTCTCTGCTCTGCATAGTGTATGGGAGGCAACCAGCTGCCTTAACCTCCTTCCCTGAAGTAATGAAAAATAATCATGACTTATCAACTAAAATTGACCTAAGAGTCTGCTTATCAAGTATTTCTGTCACAGCACCAAAAATGAAAACAGTGGATACTTGAATATTCTAGAGGCATCTGTAAGTTGGAAGTGAGTTGAGAGGGATAGGAGAATGTCTCATCAGCTTTTGTGTTGCTGTGATAAGACACTATGAGCATCAAAGTTTATAAAGGAGAGAACTTATTTGGGCTTACAGTTAGAGAAAATTAAAGTTCATAGCCATCATCGTGGGGACCCTGACAGCAGACTGACAGGCATGGCTGAGCAATAGCTGAGAGTTTGTTTCTTGATCTACAACCATGAGGCAGACAGAGTTACCTAGGAATGAAATATGTATTTAAATTACTGAAAACTTAATCTACTTATTTAAAAAGTGCTTTGGAATTAAGGAGAGATTTTTACTTGAAAAGATTATTGCACTAATAATGATATGCAGCAATGATTTGCACCTATTTATTTATCAGGCTCAAAATGACTTACAGAGAGTATAAAACAAATATACAAGGAATTGATTTCAGGATTTGGGACAAAGAATATTTTCTTGTGTGTAGTCAATTCTGGTTATGGGCCACATGGCACATCAATTTCTCCTATGGCTGAGGGAAGGTTGATCTATTGTCATTTGTGCAGAATAAAAATGAATGTGAAGCACATATAGAAAATAAAGTTTAATCAGGTCACCTATAAAGTTTTAAATAGAAAACTAAATCAATTTAATAATTGCTGCCATGATTAAGGAATATGGCAAGTGTCAGATCTTCAGCATGTGCTGCTAGAGTAAAGACCAAGGAAGGCCAGTGTTAATAGTCAAGCCACAAGAGCATGGTTTTGCTGAGTCTTACTCATTCCTTCACTTACTAGGAAGGTCTATTCACATTCTGAAAGGTAATCTCCTTTCAAAATGCACTTTCTTAAATGATAATTGTACCAAAAAACACCCAGAAAAAATATTCAGGGCAGAATTTGATCATGTAGCTGGATATGTTCATGGCTTAGATGCAAAGGTGATATTTAAATTACACATCACAATTGATCAAAGAAAATTTGCCCTTCACTCTCTCCTTTAATTCAGTGCTCTGAGACTACAATGTAGACAGAATAATTTGGGCATTACTTATGTAGTTAGAATTCAGGACATCTGTATTTAGTATGTTAATTCATATGTCTCTGGTAATTGACAGAAATTTACATTTTTACCATTCTTGGGGGGGGAAGGGACATTGATAGAGATGGCCATGCACCTTCTATTCCAGACGCTGTGCTCATGATTTTCTTTTGACATTCATTTTCTAATTAATGCTTTATGAAGTCATGGGAATTTTAAGCACCTGCAATTGTTCATCACAGTCATGGTTAACAGTCTGGAAATAACATGTCATGATCTATGATATACCCTGGATCCATTAGTTTCTTTTTACGTTTTTCTCATTACTAATTTACTAGGTTCATTATGCTTGTTTTTTATTTTCTTACTGCTCTTGAATAAGATGGCTTGTTAAGTATGAACTCTAGATATAATTCCCTGAAGATATTCTCTCAAGTGCCTTGTTTATTCACTGTCCACTTATGATTGTCAGAATATTTGTTGGATAATGTTACCAAAAGATTTCAATGATTTGCTTTGTATCAAATTTGTTTATATGTATTATAAGATATATGTAAAGAAATTCCTCTCCAACTAAAAATATAATCAAATCCACATCAGCATATAAAATCCACACACATGATAAACCACATAAAGTGTGAATATACAAATAATTATGCAGATAGTAACTTTGATATATAACAAATCTTCATCATAAAGGCATAAAAAATTAATATACTATAATTTATAGTTTAAAATATTGATTTTATTTTCAATTATGTGTGTGTGTTTATATGTATGGCTGCAAATTTTCAGAGAAGATGACATTGCAAGCCTGGATCTGGAATGACAGGCAACATGGAACAAAGTCCAAATAGATCAAAGACCTCAACATAAATCCAGCCAGACTGAACTTCTTAGAAGAGAAAGTGGGAGGTACCCCACTTTCTGGTACAGGAGACTGCTTCCTGAACATAACACCAGTAGTACAGACAGATATCTACAATTAATAAATGGGACCTCCAGAAATAGAGAAACTTCTGTAAGGCAAAGGACACAGTCAACAAATCCAAATGGGAGTGCACAGAAAGGGAAAATATCTTCACCCACATCTGACAGAGGACTGATTTCCAAACTTTACAAAGAACTCAAGAAGCTAGTCACCAAAACACCATATAATCCAATTCCAAATTGGGGTACAGAACTAAATAGTGAATTTTCAATATAGGAATCTAAAATGGCTCAAATATACTTGAGAAAATACTCAATATCCTTAGCCATCAGCGAAATGCAAATCAAAACAACTCTGATATACCCACTTGTTCTTGTCAGAATGGCTAAAATCAAAAGCACCAAGGATAGTTTATGCTGGAGCAGATGTGGAGAAAAGGGAGGACTCCTCCACTGCTGGTGGGAGTACCAACTTGTACAGCCACTTTGGAAGTCAGCATGGCGATTCCTCAAAAAAATGAGAATCAGTCTACCACAAGATCCAGAAATTCCACTCGTAGGTAGGCATATACCCAAAAGATGAATATTCATACAACAAAGACTGCTCAACCATATTCATAACAGCATTATTTGTAATGCCCAGAAGCTGCAAGCAATCTAGATGCCCCTCAACTGAAGAATGGATGGGGAAAATGTGGTACATTTACACAATGGAATACAATTCAGTAGAAAAAAACAATGGAACCTTGAAATTTGCAGGCAGATGTATGCAACTACAAGAAACCATTCTGAGTGAGGTAACCCAGTCACAAAAAGACAAACATGATATGTACTCACTCATATATGGATTCTAGACATAGAGCAAAGGATTATCAGCCTACAACACACACCACCAGAGAAGCTAGGAAACAAGGAGAACCCTAAGAGATACATACAGGGTTCCTCAGAGAAGAGAAAAGGGACAAGATCTTCTGAGAAAATTTGGAGCATTGGTGGGAGAGGAGGGGAGAGGGAGTGAGGGGAAAGAGAAAGGAAGAAGAGGAGGGGAGAGGAGGACATGAGGGAGCAAGGAGATTTGAGTCAGGGCAAGAATAGAGGAGAGCAGGAAAAGAGATACCACAATAGAGGGAGCCATTATAGGTTTAAAGAGAAATCTGGCACTAGGGAAATGTCCAGAGATCTACAAGATGACCCCAACTAACAAGCTAAGCAATAATCAAGAGGTTCCCTTAAATACTCTTCTACAATAATGATCTTGATGTCTACCTCATATGCCATCCTAGAGCCTTCATCCAGTTGCTGATGGAAGCAGAAACAAGACACCCACAGTTAAAATCTGAGTCTAACTCATGGAATCCAGTTGCAGAGAGGGAGGAGTGATGCAAATGGGGTCGAGACTAGGCTGGAGAAACCCACCGATACTGCTGACCTGAACTATGGGGAGCTCATGTGCCCCAGAGTGACAACTGAAAAAACAGCACAGGACTGATCCAGAAGCCCTGAATGTGGGTGTCAGTTCGGAGGCCTGGGCAAATCTATGTGGCCTCTGGTAGTGCATCAGTATTTATCCTATTACATGAATGGACTTTCTGAGCCCTTTCCACATAGAGGGATACTCTCTCAGCCTATACACACTGGGGAGGGTCTAGGCTCTGCACCAAATGATATCACAGACATTTAATATCCCCATGGAAGGCCTCCCCTCCTTGGGGCGCAAAAAGTGTTTGTGGCAGGGAGTCAGTGAGGAACAGGAGAGGAGGGGAGGAGGGGAGGGAGAGGGAACTGGGATTGACATGTAAAACAATCCTGTTTCTAATTTAATAAAAAAAACAAAATGGACACACACACACACACAGACACACATACACACACACACACACACACACACACTAAAAGAAAAGGATTGCATTTTTTTTAATGTGGATTCACAGAGCATAGTAAAGAACAGACTGTTGCAGAAGGCACTGTAGGCACCCCTCACAGGTATTTTTTTGGTAACGGAGTATTGGACCCTTCTACAGAGAAGTCACAAAGGACCTATACAGAAGAGTTAATGATAGTAATCAAATTTTGAAGAAGAGATAAAGGGCTTCATTCTGTCTTCAAGGGACTGATAGGAGCTTTGAAGTTCAGAAGAAAAAATATAATCTGGGAAGGGAAATGGAGCCTGAGTAACTTGCAAATTAGCCATAGCTTTTACCTGATCTGTCATTATATTTATTCGGGTTATATAGGGGCTCTAGGGAAGAAAGAGGCAAGTAGCACTCTGGCTCCCATAAGACAATTGCTTCTCAGATAGGCATGCTCCCTCACAAAGCCCATTTGATATATCTATTGTGGGCTCTTTGTCCTGCAAATCTTACTGCTTCGTAGAGGAGTTTCAGACTTGAAATACATTTTGAATGAGCTCTGTTATTTCAGAGACACAAGGTAACTTGATCATAGAGAGGCTTGTGTAGAAGAATGGAAGTAGCGAAGGACAGAATAGAGTCTCATATCAGCTTCTTCCTTCAATTGAAAATACAGAGATATATGTGCATTTAGTCCTATATTAGTGTCATATAGCACAAATTTGTTAAAGTTTCAATAATGCTATCCATGTTTTTTTATATTTACACAAAACACCCATGTCATTTGTGTTTATACAAAGTCTCCTCAAATTAATGATCAGTTTAGGTCTTCAATATCAGTGCTAAATAAAAGCAAACACACTTGTGTGAGAATGAACATCATTGAAAATGATAAACATTACCTTGTCCATGACCTAAGAAAAATAAATAATATTTTCTACACTGATTTTGCTATCTGTGATAGGCTTTTTAAGATATCTTTTAAATGTTCATGGATAATTTCATCAAAATTAAATTTGGTGAGAGGTTTTAATCATAAATATGTTAACCAAATTTTATCAAATACTTTGCTGTAACTCTTGAGAGATGGGCTTGTAAGATGCTATAAATCCAACATAATATTTGATAATGTACACCTCATATTAATATCCCTACATGGATATCTTCCTCTTCTATGTACCTTTCAGATGCTGGCAATTATTATGTTGTGTTTTTATTCTTCAGATCTGAGCATGCAGATACTCAAGAATTTTATTTATCTTTTCTGAAAAAATAGCTTCTCACTCTATTAATCTCTACTTTGTTATTGTTTCAGGTTTCCTGTTGATTTAAAGACTATTATTATTTTATTTCTCATTTTTATTATGGATGTGTGTGGTGTATGCATCTATGTTCATGCGTGGTTCAGTGCACAAACCTGTTCATGGGTGTATCCAAGGCAGAGCTCCACATTGTATCTTTCCTCAATAGATTTGTATGTCCTTATTTTTTATTTTTTATTTGAATTAGAAACAAGATTGTTTTACATATCAATTCCAGTTGCCTCTCCCTTCCCTCCTCCACTGAACCACCAACTAACACCCTACCTATCCCATACCCTTTCTGCTCCTAAGGAAGGGTGAGACATTCCATAGGGGGAGACTTCAGAGGCTGTCATATCCTTTAGGCTCAGTGAGTATCCCTCTATGTGGGCTCCCAAAGTCCATTCCTATGCTAGTGATAAGTACTGATCTACTACAAGGGGCCCCATAGATTTCCGAGGTCTCCTCACTGACACTCACATTCATGGGTTTAGGATCAGTCCTGTGCTGGTTTCCCAGCTATCATTCTGGGGACAAAGAGCTCTCCCTTGTTCAGTTCAGCTGTTTCTGTGGTTTTCATCAGCCTGGTCTGGACCCTTTTGCTCATCACTCCTCCTTCTCTGCAAATGCATTTCAGTTCAGTTCAGTTTTTAGTTGTGAGTGTCTGCTTCTACTTCCACCAGCTGCTGGATGAAGGCTATAGGATGGGATATAAGTTAGTCTTCAGTCTCATTATCAGGAGAGGGCATGTAAGGTAGCCTCTCCTTTGTTACTTAGATCGTTAGTTAGTGTCATCTTTTTAGATCTCCAGACATTTCCCTAGTGCCTGAATTATTTTTAAACCTCCTTCTATTATGGTATCTCTTTTCTTGCTCTCTTCTATTCTTCCCCGAACTCCAACTTCCTGCTCCCTCATGTCTTCCTCACCTCTCCTTCTCTCCCCTTCTCATTCTCCTAGCTCCCTCTCCCCTCCCGCCGTGCTCCCAATTTGCTCAGGTGAGCTTGTCCCTTTCCACTTCTCCGGAGGACCATGTATGTCTCTTTTAGACTCCTCCTTGTTTCTTAGCTTCTCTGGTGGTGTGGTTTGTAGGCTGGTAATCATTTGTTCTACATCCCTCCCCCATGCTCCCACTTTGTTCAGAGGTTCTTGTTCCCCTCTCCTTCTTCGAAGGACTATGTAATCTTCTTTTGGGGTCCTACTTGTTTCCTAACTCCTCTGGCAGTGTTGATTGTAGGCTGGTAATCCTTTGCTCTATGTCTAGAATCCATATGTGAGTGAGTACATACCATGTTTTTCTTTTTGTGACTGGTTACCTTGATCAGAATGGTTTCTTCTAATTCCATCCATTTGCCTGCCAATTTCAAGATGCCATTTTTTTCCCACTGAGTAGGACTCAGTTGTGTAAATGTACCACATTTTCTCTATCCATTCTTCAGTTGAGGGGCATCTAGGTTGCTTCCAGGATTTTGCTATTACAAATAATGCTGAAATGATGATCATTGTATAGATGTCCTTTCTGTATGAATGTGATTCTTTCAGGTATATGCCTAAGAGTAGAATTACTGGATTTTGGGGTAAACTGATTCCCATTTTCCTGAGGAATTGCCATACTGATTTCCAAAGTTCCTGTATGAGTTGGCACTCCCACCAACAGTGGAGGAGTGTTCTCCTTTCTCTACATCCTCTCCAGCATAAACTGTCATTGGTGTTTTTGATTTTAGTCATGTTGACAGGAGTAAGATGGTATCTCTGAGTTATTTTTATTTGCATTTTCCTGATTGCTAAGGATTTTGAACACATTCTTATGTGCCACCCAACCATTTTAGATTCTTCTGTTGAGAATTGCCTAATTAGTTCTGTACCCCAATGTAAGAGTTCCCTAGTGTAGTTTTTCGGGTCACTTATGTATCATATCAATTGCAAATAGTAAAAGCTTGACTTCTCTCTTTCTAATTTATATCCCCTTTATCTCCTCTTATTGTTTTATTACTCTAGCTAGAACATCAGGGACAATATTGAAGAGGTATGGAGAAAGTGTCTTGTTCCTGATACTAGGGGAAACCAGTTCATTCCTCTCCATTTATTTTTATTTTGGCTGTTAGCTTGCTGTATATTACTTTCATTATGCTTAGGTATGTTCTGTAATCCCTGATCCCTCTGAGATCTTTATCTTAAGGGATGTTAGATTTTTTTCAAAGGCTTTGTAGCATCTAGTGAGGTGATCATGTGTTTTTTCTTTCTCAGTCTGTTTATATGGTGGATTACATTGATGGATTTTTGTATGTTGAGCCATGCTTGCATCCCTCGGATGAAACCCACTTGATGGTGGTGGATGATTTCTCTGATGTGTTTTTGGATTCGATTTCCCAGTATTTTATTGAGTATTTTTGCATCAATATTCATGAGGGATATTGGTCTATAGTTCTCTTTCTTAGTTGTGTCTTTCTGTGGCTTGTGTTCCCATTCTTTTGTAGCCTTGTAAAAATTTGGCAATCACCCTTCTGCTTTCATTGTGTGAAATACTTTGAGGAGATTAGGTATTAGCTGTTCTTTGAATTTCTTATAGAATCCTGCATTGGAGCCTCTGGCCCTGGGCTTTTATTGGATGGGAGAATTTTGATGACTGCCTCTATTTCATTAGGGGTTATATGTATATATAGATTGTTTATCTGTTCTTTTTTTAATTTCAGGAAGTGAAATCTATCCAGAAAATTGTGAATTTCCTATAAATTTTCAAAATTTTAAATTTGAATTTTCAATTTCCTTAAAGTTTGAGGCATACAGGTTTTCAAATATGACCTGATGATTCCCTGGATTTCCTCTGTGGCTGTTGTTATGTCCCCCTTTTCATTTCTGATTGTATTAATTTGCATGTTTACTCTGTGATATTTGCTAAGTTTGGATAAGAGTTTGTCTGTCTTGTTGATTTTCTTGAAGAACCAACTTTTCCTCATATATATTGATTCTTTATATTGTTTTCCTAGTTTGCAGTTTTTTATTGCATCCCTCAATTTGATTATTTCCTGGCATCTTCTCCTCCAAGGTTCTTTGGCTTCTTTGTTTCCTAGAGCTTTCAGTTGTGGTGATAATTCTCAAGTGTGACTATTCTCCACTTTATTCATGTGGGCACAATGTGCTGTGAACTTTCCTCTTACTAATGCTTTCAAAGTGTCCCATAAGTTTTGGTATGTTGTGTCCACATTCTCATTGAATTCTAGGAAATCTTTATTTTTTTTTTCATTTTTTCCTCAACCCAGGGATGTTGCATTTGGGCCTTATTCGGTTTCCATGACTTTGTAGGTTTTCTTCTATCTGTGTTGTTGTTGAATTCTAACTTTAAAGCATGGTGGTCTGATAATATATAGGGGGTTATTTTCATTCTTTTGGACCTGTTGATGTTTTCTATGTTGCCCACTATGTGGTCAGTTTTAGAGAAGGTTCCATGTGGAGTTGAGAAGAAGGTATATTCTTTTGTGTTTGGATGGCATGTTCTGTAGATGTATCTTAAATTGGCTTATAACTTCTATTAGTTCCTTTGTTTCTTTGTTAAGTTTCTGTCTGGTGTTCCTGTCTAGTGGTGAGCATGGGGTGTTGATGTCTCCCACAATAAGTCTCTGAGGTTGAATGCATGATTTGAGTTTTAGTAATGTTTCTTTTGTGAACATGGATGCCTTTGTATTTGGGGCATAGATGTTTAGAAATGAGGCACCATCTTGGATTTTCCTGTGATGAGTAGAAAGTGACCATCTTCACCTCTTTTGATTGATTTTAGTTTAAAGACTAATTTATTAGACATTTAGTATTGTTACCACTGTTTGTTTCTTAGGATCATTTGATTGGAAAATATTTTCCCAACCTTTAATTCTTAGGTACCGTCAGTCTTTGAAGTTGAGGTGTGTTTCTTGTATGCAAACTAAATGATGGATCCTGTCTTTTTAGCCATTCTGCTATCTGTGTATTTTTATAGGGGAGTTAAGCCCATTAACATTGAGGGATATTAATGACCATTGACCAGTGATTGTTCATTCTTGTTTATTTGAATTTGGTGATGGTAATGGAATTGTAGGTGGATTTCCATCCAATTTTTCTTTGGTTGTTGGTAAAGTGGGATTATCTATTGCCTATGTTTTTCTGGTTGTAGTTAACTTTCTTGGGTTGGAATTTTCCTTCTAGAACTTTCTGTAGTGCAGGATTAGTGGATATGTATTGTTTAAATCTGGCTTTGTCATGGAATATCTTGTTTTCTCCATCTAAATTGATTGAAAGCTTTGCTGGGTATAGTAGTCTGGGTTAGCATCCATGGTCTCTTAGTTTAGGTAGAATATCTATCCAGAACCTTTTGGCTTTCAGAGTTTCCATGGAAAAGTCAGGTGTAATTCTAATAAGTTTGCCTTTATATGTTACTTGGCCTTTTCCCTTTGCTGCTCCTAATATTTTTTCTTTATTCTTTATGTTTGGGGTTTTGATTATTATGTGGCAAGGATACCTTTTTTTTGTCGTCCACTCTATTTTGTGTTCTGTAGGCATCTTGTATTTTGATTGGCATGTCTTTCTTTAGGTTGGGAAAGTTTTCTATGATTTTGTTGAATATATTTTCTGAACCTTTGAGTTGGGTTTCTTCACCTTCTTCTATACCTACTATTCTTAGGTTTGGTCTTTTCACAGTGTCCCATATTTCCTGTACATTTTGTGTTAGGGATTTCAGATTTTCTTTGATCAATGAGTCTATTTCTCATAGTGTTATCTTCAACTGTTGAGATTCTCTCTTTCATCTTTTGTCCTCTGTTGGTTATTCCTGTACCTGTTGTTCCTGTTCATTTACTCAACTTTTCTATTTCCAGCATTTCCTCAGTTTGTATTTTCTTTATTGCCTCTATTTCAGTTTTCAGTTCTTGAACAGTCTGAATTGTTTACTTCAGCTGTTTGATTTTATTTTTTTGATTTCCTTAAGAGATTTGTTGATTTCTAGTACTTTTGTTTTTTTCCTTCCATTTCTTTAAGGGATTTTCCCATATTCTATTTGAGGACCTTTATCATTTTCATGAAGATGTTTTTAAGGTCATTCTCTTCTCCATCATCTGTGTTGTGGTGTTCAGGTCTTTCTGGTGTAGGGTCTCTAGACTACAGTGGTATCATATTGGGTTTTCTGTTGTTGAATATGTTTGTATATTGTCTTCTTCCCATCTTTTTTCTGGTGGGTGTAGAAGGATTCACTTTTTCTCCTAGTCCAGTGATTGTAGACTGGACTGGCACAAGGGACCTGGAATTCTCTGAACATGCTGCATCTGGCAGAGCTGGGATCCACGATGTGCAGCTCTCCAGCCTCAGGTGACCCCAAGCAAGGCAGAAGAAGAAAGATCAGAAATGGCCCCTAGGCTACCTTGTATGTCCTTAGTTTTTAAGATAAATATCTCTGATTGAACTTAAGGCTTACAGTTTCAGCTAGCAAGATGTCTGCATCTTCATACTTCCTTTACTGACTCAATGCTAAATTTACACAAACATATCCAATGCTGGGTCTTATGGATTTCATAATAAGAACTCAGATTTTCATTGTCATACAACAAGCACTTTTCAGAGGGCATTATCTCCTCAGCCAATTGTTTATCAGTTAGTGTCACTTTTATTTTTATATGATTCAAATGCCTTTCTATGACTTTCCCAATTTTATTTTTTATTGCTCTTTGTTTTCTTCTACAAATTTCCCTTATGAAACATTGTGTTAGGTAATTTCTCCTATTTTGATATGTGTATTTATTATGTAGTAAAAGTTCTAATTTCATATTGGTAATTTCTTTGCCCCATAGATTTTTAAATTAAAGAGGAAGTACCACATCAATGGTAATTTGTGTTACTTTTAAAAGATCCCCATTTGCATGGTGAATCAGCATTAGATCTTAAGATCTGCCCAGGGGAGAGGCCATATATCCCATGCTCCACACCTTGAGGGATGTGTGTCCTAGTAAATATCCAGCTCTAGCTCTGATCTCCATTCTAGAGAACATGTTTTTTATTTCATCAGCATCTCGTCCACATTCAATTAGACCCTAAGACATGTCAGAGGTCCCCCCCCCAAAAAAAAACTTTCAGCGTCATCAATGAAGAACACAGAGTCCTACAACTCAATGCTCCAAATTACATTCCAAAGGCTTAGCAGTCACCATTTCTTTCTCAGTCTTCTTAGTTCAGGAGGTCTGGCACCCTCTTGTTATTCTATCACAAAAGAGAAAATAAAATAAATCCTATGTATATAATTATAAAGTCGAAGAGAAATATTGTGGAAATGTAACAAAATCGTGCTAATATTTACTAAGTAATAATGGAATAAAATGAAAATTGATTTTGCCACTGTTAAACAATTAAGATAAAAAATAATATAAGTCTGCATTAGAAAAATTACTAATAAATACTTAGAAACAATAAATGAGAAAACAGAATAAGTAACATTTTTAATTTAAATTAATTTTTTAAAAATAGATAAGGGTAATATGGAAAGCATGCATAAAGATTAAATTACCAAAATAAAAATGTAGCTTAATAATTCTCAGTTTCAAACATGGAGAGAAATGATTTTGGTAGTGCTGAAATATATTATTTCATAAGCATCACAGAATTTATCAAAACTTTCTTCAAACCATAGAACTAAATAATAACTTAAACCCATTTTTGAAAGGAATAGATGGTGAAAATACCACCCCCACCAGAATATTCACAGACAAGCTACCATGTTTCAAAATAAACAAACCATACCCAACTCAAATATTTTTAGAGAGAACTACCCAGACTTATTGAAGAATTTCTTGACATGTTCATCAAACTGAGGGTGATGGTTAAAGATGAATATTCTACTAATCAAACAATGTAAAGAGTCAGTGTCTTTTGTTGCCAGTGGAAAGGCAAACTTGTACAACCTGGGAGGAGGAAGATTGATAATATCTGCTCAACTTAGAAGTGCACATAACTCTTGTGCTGGAAGTGACTGCATTTACATTGCTGATAAATTCTTACCCATGAGAAATGATTAATGCAAACAATATTGTTTTGAAATAACATAAACATACAAACAACCCAAATGTCCTTTTAGAATACACAGTTACTATAAATCATAGTCAGTTTACATATTGGAATAAAATTATTGCAAAGACTCTGTCATTTCCATATGCTGTTATGAGAACGCTACAGAATATGAGAAGTGGCAAAAAAAGCCCAGGTGCAGAATACGGTTGTTAGATGAAACATCATGTGTAAAATGAACTTTGTGTGTATTTTCAATATCTAAAATATCTGTGAAAGAATGAATTTAAATATCAAAGCAATTGTGGGTAAATAGGCAATTTATATATTCCAAGGGAAGTCCTTTGCATTTTTAGGTGGTGAATGAAGGGAAAGATTAGAAAAGAATTACAATCCCTATGAGTTTCATATGATATTTGGTTCTAAAAGCCTTTTTTAATATCTAAGAAAATGTTACTATTCTATTAATTTTAAATGCCCAACTACAGTATTTTTATATATTATCTGCATATGTATTATTTATACATGCCCATTCACTAACATTAAGTTCCATTCCATAAAAATCTCATAAACAACATAGATGTTGACACGCAAATATGCCCCCTTTCACTGTATGCTACAAATTTTGCCTCATTATGGGAAAATCTTTTATTTGCTTATAAATGTCTAATTCCTACATGCAACCTCATTATGAATTTTTATATTTGTGCATATATTTTCTTGTTTTTATTAAAGCTATCTTGCTAATTTTGCAAACAGATGATTGCTTTCATTTTCTCTAGTGAAATTGTCTCTAAGCATTCACAAGGACAAGGTAGAAATTTTCATTATGTGAGATTCAGTTCAACTGTGAATATTTAATCTTTTGATTATCATTTACATTGCTTACTAATTTAAACTATGTGGATTGTTGCTAAGCATATACTTACATGATTCTCTTAAGAATCACCATTTTATAAATACATAGAAGCAATATTTTAAGATGCTTTAGTACATTTTTGTTCATCTTTGTAAACTACAGTATTAAGCTTCTGCCAACATATCATAGGACATAACATATGCCTGCATCTGTGTTTATTTGCGACTCACCAGTACTCAATATCTGGCCATTTCAGATGTACTAATATCTACTGTCAAATGAAATTAAAATACATTTTTGTTAAGACTGCCATTTATGTTTCCTAATTATTAGTGATGTTTTATTGGGTGTGACTCCTCTCTCTACAATGTCAACACCAATTGTGTTCTATTTTGCATTACAACACATAGTATTTTATCAGCTCACTTTTTTCTTCCATTTTTAAATAAAATTATCTTTCTTATATCTGTAAGAATTCATAATTCCTTACCATGTTGGACTATTGTGCAAGAAGAATTCCTATTATTTTGCTCTGAACTACTAAATATTTAAAATTTTAAATTCAAATAATTTTAAAGAAATGAATGCTGAATATCACACATTCCCTTCTGTTACTGTGGTAAAAATATTTCAACAAATCAGGGTAGCAAGTTCAACAACTATTCACATTGCATCATGTCAGCTGTCAAGAACAGAAAGAGACTCTGCCCTCTGTCCTTGGCAGGTGCTCTAGCCTACAGTGAGTCTGGGTGCTGCTCTTCCCCCCCTACCCAATTTCCCACATCAACCCCTGCTCATTTCTGCCTGAACCCTCCCCCTCACACAAGTGGACATGCCCAGACCGGAAGGCCCACCCTGAGTCTGGATGTACCTCACCCCAGTCCACTCTCCACCCCCTGTCTTGCTGAGGGCACCCAAGCCTCAGATGAGTCTGAGTGCTGCTCTGTTCCCCTAACCTCCTCGATCAACCCCTGCTCGATTCTGCCTGAAACACACCCCTCCCCTCAGACAAGAGTGGGAACTGCTCCCCCACCCAAACTCTCATATCAAGCACTGCTTGCTCTGACTGAGCCCATCTGGGCAACAGTGGACCTTCCCAGTCCAAGAAGGCCAATCCTGAATACAGACACCCTCCACCCTTATCCACCCACAACCCTGCTGTCCCCAAGAACACATCAGAAAAATCATCCATTATGATCATGTAGGCTTCATCCCAGGGATGCAAGGATGATTCAACATACAAAAATCCATCAATGTAATCCACCATATAAGCAAACTGAAAAAGAAAAACCACATGATTATCTCACTAGATGCTAAAAGAGCCTTTAACAAAATGCAACACCCATTTGTGATAAAAATCTTGGAGAGAACAGGAATAACAGGAACATATCTAAACATGATAAAAACAACAAACAACAAACCAACAGCCAACATCAAACTAAATGGAGAGAAAACTCAAAGCATTTCCTCTAAAATCAGGAACCAGAAAAGGCTGTCCATGCTCTCCATATCTGTTCAGTATTGTACTTGAAGTTCTAGCTAGAGTAATTAGACAAGAAAAGGAGATCAAAGGAATACAAACTGGAAAGAAAGAAATCAAACTTTCACTATTTGCAGATTCTATGATAGTCTACATAATGACCTGAAAAACTCTAGCAGGGAACTCCTACAGATGATAAATACTTTAAGCAAAGAAGTGGGATACACAATTAATCCAAAAAAATCAATAGTCCTACTATATCCAGATGGTAAATCCTATGAGAAAGAAATAAGAGAAACATCACACTTCACAATATCCACAAGCAACGTAAAATATCGTGGCGTAATAGCAACCAAAAAAGTGAAAGACCTGTACAGTAAGAACTTTGAGTCTTTAAAGAAGGAAATTAAAGAAGATACCAGAAAATGGAAAGATCTCCCATGCTCTTGGATAGGGAGGATCAACATAGTAAAAATGGCAAATTTGCCAAAAGTAATCTACAGCATCAACCCAATCCCAATCAAAATTCCAACACAGTTCTTCACAGACCTTGAAAGAACAATACTCAACTTTATATGGAAAAACAAAAAAAAAAAAAAAACCAAGGATAGCCAAAACAACCCTGTACAATAAAGGAACTTCTGGAGGCATCACCATCACTGACTTCAAGCTCTATTATAGAGCCATAGTTCTGAAAACAGCTTGGTATTGGCACAAAAATAGACAGACCAATGGAATAGAATTGAAAACCCTGATATTAACTCAGAAACCTATAAACACCTTATTTTTGACAAAGATGCTAAATCTATACAATGGAAGAAAGATAGCATCTTCAACAAATGTTGCTGGCACAACTGGTTTTGGACATGCAGATGATTGCAGATAGATCCATATCTGTCACCATGAACAAAATTTAAGTGCAAATGGATCAAAGATCTCAACATAAATCCAGCCACGCTGAATCTTTTAGAAGAGGAAGTGGGAGATACTCTTGAAAAAATTGGCACAGAAGACAGCTTCCTGAACTTCACACAAGTAGTACAGACATTCAGATCTTCAATTAATAAATGGGACCTCCAGAAACTGAGAAGCTTCTGTAAGGAAAGGACACAGTCAGTAAGACAAAATGACCACCCACAGAACGGGAAAATATCTTTACCAACCCCACATATGACAGAGGGCTGATCTCCAAAATATACAATGACTTCAAGAAGCAAGCAACCAAAAAACTGAACAATGAAATTAAAAATTAAGGTGCAGAGCTAAATAGAGAATTCTCAACACAGGAATCTGAAATGGCTGAAAGACACTTGAGAACGTGCTCAACATTCTTAGCCATCAGGGAAATGCAACTCAAAACAACTCTGAGATACCACCTCACACCTGTCAGAATGGCTAAAATCAAAAACACCAATGACAATTCATGCTGGAGAGGATGTGGAGAGAAAGGAACACTCCTCCTTTGCTGGTGGGAATGTGAACTTGTAAGACCTCTCTGGAAATCAGTATGGTGGGTGCTCAGAAAAATGGGAATCAGTCTACCTCAAGATCCAGCCATTCCTCTCTTTAGCATATACCCAAATAATTCAAGTTCATAAAAAAGGACATATGTTCAACCATGTTCATAGCAGCACTATTTGTAATAGCCAGAACATGGAAGCAACCTTGATGTCCATCAACTGAAGAATGGATAGAGAAAATGTGGTACATTTATACAACGGAGTACTACTCAGCAGAAAAAAAGCAATGGAATCTTGAAATTCACAGGCAAATGGATGGAACTAGAAGAAACCATCCTTAGTGAGGTAACCCAGTCACAATAAGACAAACATGGTATGTACTCACTCATATATGAATTTTAGACATAGAGCAAATTGTTATAATATAAGGCAGGAGGAAACTGGAGCTCATTGCATTTAATCTCAGGTAACATAGAAATGGCTTTCAGTCTGAGGTTTCATAGAGATGGCAATCAGTCTAAGCATTCATAGGGACAGGATCAACCCTTTGGTCTGAGGATTCAGTAGAAGTAAGAGGTCTCACTAGTGGTTGGCTCCTTTACTTCTCTGGCTATTCAGCATTTATCCTGATATCTGATGCTGGGCTTTTTATTACTAAGACCTATTAAGGCTCATATTACAGCGATACCCACAATGGACTGGGACATCTAACATCATCTTAAAGAAGATTATCCCTCAAAGACAAGTCCACAGTGCAACCCAATGTAAGCAATTCCTCACTGAGATTCTCTTTACAGTTGATTTCAAATTATGTTAAACTGCTAATCAAAGCTACCACACTAATCTTACACATGAAAATTAACTTCATATTTAAAGACCAGTCATATATATGCATGGAAACTTCAACTATGCTTTTATTGGAAATTCATTGTATCACTGTGTAAAAGTGAAAGGAAGTATACTTTTTATGTCAGTATAACAAGTAATAAACACATATTTTATGTGTTAGCAAGTCTAAAAATTGAAATTTACATACAACTTGAAATGATAAATTCCACTTGGTAGGTTTTTCAAAAAAGAGGGCACAAAATTGTCTTGGAATGTAAGGGGGTGGGTGCAGGAGAATTTGGATAATTGAACCATTCTGGAAAAAATTTGTGTGAAAATCTCAAAAAAAACTAATAAAAATATTTTACAATATAGTCTATACAAAGCTTGTTTCTTGCAAATAATTATATTATTGGAAAATAAAATTAATTTTATTTTTCACTTTCTAGCTTTAAAGGCTTAAATTCATAGTTTTAATAATTGAAGCAGTTACAATTATATATATATATATATATATATATATATATATGTTTTAAAAACAGGAAAAAAGAAAAAAGTAGCTTATTTGCTTTACTGCATAAAACAACCCATATGAGTAAATTAGAGAATTCCCTTAATGCTTAAGACTGTTTTAAAATGTACTAGGATGCCTACACTAGTTTTTTCCTGTCCCTTAATTTCTATATCTAATTCTCATCTTTAACTTTTAACTTCATCTTTTAATAGCATTCATACACATAATACAAATAGCCAATGTTAATTAGTACCACTCTTTTTTTAGATTGAAGTATATATTTAGTACTTTATAAAATAATTTTTCTTAGCTTTGTAGAAATAATATTTAAAATTTCTCACAACTAGTTTTTTTCTATAACCATATTTAAGTTTTATTTGTAAACATATGTGTGCTTACGTAGAAATACCAGAGTTCAATGTCAAGTGTCCTTGTTTTTTAGTCTCTATGTTACTTTTTGAAACAAGATCTCTCATTGAATCTATATGACATGAACTTTACTAAACTGTGTAGCTTCCAAGTCCCAGGGATGTTACTATGTCAATTTCCTCAGGGCTAGTATTTTCGGTATCTACCTCTCTTCCCAAAGTGTTATGTGCATGTTTGTTAATCAAGCTCAGTACCTCAATCTTGCACAGCAAGTACCAGTTCAACCTAAACATCTAATTTATGTTTTCATGAGAATCTTTTATTTGTTCAAATTTTCTTTTATTACAGACTTTCTTAGTAAATGTATTTTCACAGAATTCACATATGTGTAAATAGAATATACTGTCCATATACAATAAAAATATGCAATAAAGAAAAGGCAATATTTATATTTTGTTCATAAAAAAGAAATTTCATTGTTATATTCCTCCTAATATTATTTAAATACAAAATGTAGTTGATCTTCTTAGTAGCCTAATTTTTCAGTGTTTTGCCTAATACTTCAAAGAGGGCATTCCACTCTTGAATGATATCAAAAGTTCACATTATCATGTGTAACAGAGGTAACCCTGAATGTATAAAGGCCTCAGTAGATGTGTGTAGTTGACATAAGTCAACAATATCAAGAGCCATAGTCTTAGAAACATCAGTATTTATCTCTAGAATATGAATGGACTTTGGGAGCACTCTCTTAGCCTGGACACACAGGGGAGAGTCTAGGCCCTCTTCCAAATGATATGACAGACTTTGAAGATCCACCATGCAAGGCCTCACCATCCCTGGGGAGACAAAAAGGGGTTGGAATGGGGGTAGAGAGAGGAGGAGGGGAGAAGGGGAGGAAGAGGGAACTGGGATTGACATGTAAAATGAGCTTGTTTCTAATAATAAAAAAAGAAACAAATATGGGAAAACATTGGTCCTTCTCCCATGTGGAACTCAGATGGAAGACAAAGCCTTCTGCCAGTATGTGTGCAGAAGTTGATAGTGTGTGGAAAAATTGTTCAGCATAGATTTTTACTCTGAGATATCCATGGTCTTAATACTCCTCCTCTGCAAGTAGGCTTTCCTACTGAGATTACCCAAAATAGTCTCTTTTTTTCCATTATATACCATAAACTCCAGCTACCTCATTCATTTCTATGTAATAACCTCACTCCTAAATTCAAATTTATAAAATAAACACACTGAGCTTCCAGATCGATATGCATGTCTTGTGGCTTTTCCATCAGAGAGCCAAGTCTACCTAACCCAAGCTTTTCTTTGTGCCCTTGTGTTTGTTGTTTCTTTATTCCTTTCTTATCCCAATCAGGACACTTATATGAGATCATGAAATGATGTGGCAACTGAGTTTCTGTATCAGTAACAGTGCTGTAGCAAAACACTTCAGAATGTAGTGTGAGGGAGCGTTATTCTGGTTAAAGTTCTACATGTTTCACTGAATCATGGCAACAGAATGTAGAGGGATACAATTCTTCAACTTATGACAAAGTGGCTGACAGAAGTGGCCAATGGCATGCTATTCTTAAAGTCATGCTGACAGTGACTTACTTCCCTTCAAACAGAGATATCATAATAGAGGGAGACATTTTTGGTTTACAGAGAAACCAAACACTAGGGAAATGTCTGGAGATCTACAAAGATGACACCAGCTAACTATCTCAGCAACGGAGGAGAGGCTACCTTAAATGCCTTCCCCAGATTATGAGATTGATGACTGACTTCTATGTCTTCATACAGCAGTTGGTGGAAGTAGAAGCAGACACCCATAACTAATCACCAATCTGAACTGGAATCCAGATGCAGAGAAGGACCAATGAAGAGTACAGAGGTCCAGACCAGGCTGGTGAAACACACAGAAACAGCTCACCTGAACATCCGTGAACTCTTGCTCCCCAGTCTGATAGCTGGAATACCAGCATGGGACTGATCAAGACCCAAGGAACATGGGTTTCTGTGAGGAAACCTCAGAAATCAATGGGACCTCCTGTAGAAGCCCAGTATTTATCCCTAGCATAGGTGTGGACTTTGGGAGCCCAGTCCATATAGAGGAATACTCCCTGAGCCAAGACACAAGGGGGTGGGCCTAGGCCCTATCCCAAAGGATATGAAAGACTCTGATGACACCATATGGAAGGCCTCACCATCCAGGGGGAGTAGAAAAGATATGTGACAGATAAGATTTTAGTTGGGGGGGGTGTAGGGGAGGACAGGTGGGAGACGGGAACTGGGATTGTCATGTAAAACAATCCTATTTCTAATTCAAATTTAAAAAGTTGGGGGGAAAAGTTACCAAAATAAAAGAATGATTTACAATGAAAAAAAAACAAAAAATAAAAAACAAGTTCCTAATAGTGTCATCATATTAAAAATCTGACAAAATATAATTCCATTGATCATGTTTATGTCTTAGGTACCAAGTCTCTTCCTCAAAGTCCATCAGCTAACAGCAGAGCACCATAATGGCAATTTTGTATATTAACCTTTATGAAAATTTCATACCTGAGCCATATATTCTAGCCACTCTTAGCCCGTGATGGCTCATTGGACCTTCCAGAAAGCAATGCTAATTTAGGTCCAGTGAAATATTTTTATATTCTTAAGTTCTCAGCATTTTTCAAACATCTAAATATAAAGTATCGTCTTAAGTTCAGATTTTTATCTTGGAGTCCCTATAATACATAACACAGATGACTAAATTCCAAAACACTACGCACAAGGTAAGCAACTACATGAACAATATTGGCAGAAAAATGGCCTAGAAAGGAAGTAAGTATGGAACGAAAGACTAAAACTCAGTAATTCAAGCAATTAATCTTGTTCTCTCTATATACTGCAGGACTTACGGAATTATGCTTTAACTCAAAAGATCTATCTATCTACTCACCTATACTCCCATAACCTAGATGCCTCAGGCATGCGTGACTTTTATTTGGGCTGTCTGTGGTTATTTTTTGCAGCTTTTCCCAGAAGATATTTCAATATTTCTCCTTTCATTTCCAATTCCTAGGTTCCACTGAACCTTCAATTTCATTTGTCCAGCTTCAATTATTTTAGACTTTTGGGTTGCCTACAGGGGTCCTGACCCATTCTCCCTCATTTCTTAGACTGTCAGCATTTCCTTGAAATTTGGTTGTAACATACCATTACCCTGTAACTCTTGCATTATGCATGTTTGCTAATCCAGCAAAACTTGTATGATGCCAAGGATTGTCACCAGCTACAACTCTAACCAGAACCCTTAAAACAGGGCCTTTGAGAGCTGTCTTTCCCTGTGTGGTTAGATATAAGAGAATATGTCCTCAGACTGCATTGTTTAGGAAACCGTAGAGATTTCTTTCCACACCAAATCATCTTCTGAATAAGTAAAATCTTTTAGAAATGTACTCTCACGATGAGTGTTGCCTAATCAAATTCTTTGATGCCTTTAGTGTATCTTTTTTTTTTGTAAATTTTATCCTCTTGATTTTAACAACCCTACTTTCATCACTTACAATTTATTTGGCTTCAAACAAAACATACAATATATTTTGGAACAAACTGAAAAATGTCAAACCCTTCATCTGTGCTTTTTGTTCAGTGTATTATTATTAGACACGTTCTTGAAAGCAAACAGGATCATGCTACTGACTGATTTTTGGCAGCATTGAGATGTGCTGTGCTATATTAAATAGCTTATTCTCTTTAAACCCCATTCCATGTCAGCTCCATTATGGAATGCAGTCAAGTTCATTATCACAATAGAATATAAAATGATTGGAGTTCTTTGGCTTTTTCATTTCTAAGCAAACAACCTTAGAGAACCAATTTAAAAGAGAACAAACTGAATGTGGTTTATTGTGTAAGCCATTTTCAGTCCTTTGTGGCACAGAGGACATGGGAAAGCCTCGGTTCCTATCATGGAGACTAAGAAGCAGAGAGGTTTTCTCCCTTTTGCCCTTTTATATTTATTTAGGCCACCTCAGTTAGACATATCTGTAAATCCCAGACACACATGCAAAGAGGCTGGCTTCCCTAGAGAACTAGGTGATGCTCAATAACAAGAAACCACAGTAAATTTCGCACTTGTCAATTGGATATCCAAATATTTTACTTTAAACCATAACATTAAACATCTGGACAGGTAAACGCTCAATTGCACTTTGTAATTCATCTGCATCTGCTTATTTCATAGAATGCCCATCTCTTAACACTTTTCTAAACTTCATATGCAATATCTTTTCTCAGATTTCATATAAACTTTTAACAATAAAACACTGTAAAACCAAAAGAGCACTACATACCTATCATATATATCATGAGGCACATCAATCCTGAAAACGGAGGGAGGGATACTGAAAGTAGATGTGGGTCCAAAGTAAAAGCAAAACCAAGTGCAAAGAACAAACTGTTACTTCATCCACTGAAAACATTGCATTTGTTCATGACTCAAGAGATACAATTTCATTTTGATTTAAACATTTGATTCAATCTACAACTCCACACATCACACACACACACACACACACACACACACACACACACACACACACACACACACACACTCTATTAATGATTTGGTGCTTGTATGTTTGAAGATTTATCCCAGTGCCTTACTCTTAACTAAAAATAAATCATTAATTTTCTGGTTTTGGTGTTAAATGGCAGAGTATTTTTAGATTACTTCTAGATATTTCACAATTGATATTAAATCATTAATCAATATTCAAAATTTTCTCTTCTTCCATCTCCTTGTTCTTCCTTCCCCTCTTTATATTATTTTAATTTTTATTTCCATTTTTTTGCCAGAATGTCTAAATTAGCATCTCTGTCCTACCCTGAACTTACAGTGTAGCCTAGATGGCCTAGCTTCATGGTCTACATGTGGATCTGTGGAATACTAGCATTACATGCCATGCCACCATGCACACTTGTCAAGTTATTTTTTCAAATTGTGTTTAACAATGGGAAAGCTATCCAGGATCCTTCCTGGTTAGTATTTGAAGCCTTTGCTTATCTCTCATTTCTTATTCTTCTTTGACTGATACAAATGTTAACTCAACCTTAAGTTCTCAGAAGTGAACATGAGTGATTGGGGGGATTTATTGCATTCTTTATCATTGATGTCATCTTCTTTGTCAAATTTGTAGTTTTATTCATAAAGGATTGAGTATGTGTATGTGTGTCTATCAATCAAATCAATAAATGAATGGATTTCTTTCTATGCTCAGTGACAACTCCACTCCAAATGGAATGCCAGATACTAAATTATTTAGTGACATTATATTTTGGTATGTTCTACATTATAAAAACTAGGACATTTATCATGTTACATAATTTAAAATGATATGATTTGATTATTGTTTTATCAAATTGTTAAAGTAACAGAAGAAATTAAAAAGCCTCTACTGAGCATTTACTGTCATATTTGATGGTAGTAATACCCACTCCTGTGTTACTACTCCTGTACTTAAGGTAAAGAAAAGATGAACACTCTAAAGTAAGGGGAAACTTATGGACCAATTAAGGAACTAATGAGTGAGCATGTGTCATCTCCTTCATTCTGAAGCTAAGAAGATATTTTGTTCATGTAATTTAATATTTCTAATATACTCAATGAAAAACACACACACAGTGTGTGAGGGAACTCATAGACAGACAGACAGAAGTAGAGATAGACAGAGACAGAATGAAGTAATGATAGAAACACATCGAGATTAAATGTGAAGAAAACCACAGGTGAAGATTAAAAATCTTGAGAGGAAAAAAATGAGTAAGTTGCTAATTAACAGAGTGAAATAAACAGAAGTTTTCTAAAGACTTCTCATCAGAAATCTTAAAACCAAAAAAAAAAAAAGAGCTGATTTATTAGTTGTGTTGACAGACAAAATAAATCACTGTGTAGTCCTAAAAGGTCTATATTCAGAAAAAACAATATACAAATGAAGGAGAGTTAAAGATATTTCCAGACAACCAAATTCATATCAGGGTATTTCTTCCCTGGTATAACTGAATGCAAAATATTATTCGGGGAGATAGAAGATCATACAAAGTCATACAATGTAGAAGGTATTATACTGTTATCTCCATAAAGAGAATTTCATTAGAACTATTTAATAAATGTAACATACATTTAATTTTAAAAATTTTTACTGGCATAAAGGACTCTATTTCAATTAAGTTGCAGTGGTGCATTGTTTCATTCTCTCAGACTGAACACTGAAATGGACAACAGTAATAGTCTGAGGGTAAGTCAGCCACAAGTTTTGCATGGCCAGAATTCAGCTTACCATATCAATTAAACACCTCCTATAGGTTAAGAACCACCAATTTTATATTCCCTTCTCCCATTATACTTTTTTGTTTTTTAATTATTATTAAAGCAAAGAGACTTTGCAATAGTATTTTCATGCATGCTTTGCTTTGGCTGATATTCCCTTATCTCTCACCCTCCTTTCACATTCTCCTGCTCCCAACATTTGGACCCTTTTAACATAGGAGTCACATTTTACTTTCATGTTCAAGCATTTTGATACCCATCCCCTTGCTTATTTAAATGATTTTGATCTTCTAATAGCTCATTTTCTTAGATTCATGAACTATGCCACACACACATATTTGAAAGGGCTTTTGATATTTCATTCCTACAAATGAATGTTTCCATTTGATATTTACAAATTGAGAAATGCATACTTCCACATTTGTGGCTTGTATGTTTTCTTATTTGTTAGACAGTTGTATATTTGTAGTGAAATTATTTTAGCTTTCTCTTTTTAGTATAAAAATCAGATTTATATGATTATAATGAATTCCAGACACAAAGTTTTATGATGTAAGTTTTTCATGAAAACAAAACAAAAATGCACTGCTTGTACCAGATTTATGAATACTAAATTTTAATATCAGCTTATATAGCAACAAGAATTCAGTTGTTAAATCATTTTATTTTTTTACTTCACTTGAAAAAATAAATGTAGCTATATACAGTAAACACAGAGTTAAATGTTCTTTATTGTTTGAATTAATACTGCAACAATATTTTTGTAAAATAACCACTATATTTTCTTATGTATGATTTTATAAATGAATAAACATTTTTAAACATGACCAAAGACATCTCAAACTCTTCTTTTAGGAATATATAATTATTTAAATTTACTTTTAGGAGTCAAGAGGAATAATCTAAAACTGAAATTCACAGTTAGGAGGAGATTCTTATTGCCATAAAGGACAGGAAACAAAACATCTCTGTTTCGGACCTTGTTCACAAAAATGTTCAAACTTGGAAGGGCAATGTCTCCTTACACAGAAATTTTCTTTGAAGGGCGTTAAAGATATCCTAGTGATGCTTTTATAACAACAAGGAAAAAGAGAAGGAAGTTGTGAAACATGAGAGAAAAGCACATGTTTGAGTGAAGATTAAAGTTTACAGGTATGAAAATACTGGCAATACAATTATGGGGCCAGAAAGAAGCAGAAAGAAGATGGTTAGAAGATACTCATAACCTCACAGATTTCTCTGAAGAAGCCTACCATAGAAATTATTCTTGCGGATATTACATCCCTGTGTCTGTGAACAAAAGCCCATTGTCTTTCAAATAATTCCATCAACTAACAAGAGCATTGTGATTGTTGTTTTTGAGCCTTGGGCCTTATTCAGCAATTGATTTATTCTACAGGAAGATTATCATGGAATATTGATAACACATGCACAACTTGGCATGATGAATTAAAAATCAGGTAGATGATAAAATTACACTATACATGATAAGTTAATAGATTATGAACCTAATTTGTCTCCTTAAGCTTCCTTTTTATCTCTGGTCAAACAAGAATTGTTTCCCAAATTATATAATGTTTTCTAGGCACTTATTTCCAGACTGCCTAATTTCATCAATTATTAAAAGTTTGTCAAAAAAAACTTTCTTTGTTTTTAATATTCACAGTGTTTGGGGATTGAGAAGAAAATAACAGAAACTATTAAAAAAAAAACAAAGAAAATGTTGATGACATTTGCTCACAACACAGAAAAAAAGGAATGAGACAAAGTACAGGAGAGTGGGTCAGAGTGTGAAGAAGGAGCACAGGGCAGGAGGCAGGAGCATAGGATGGGAGGCAGGAGTAGAGAGGCAGGAACACGGTTTGGAATACATGTACACGGGACATGATGCAGAAGTGCAGGGCAGTGTAGGAGTCAGTAACACAGGACAGGAGTCAGGAGCACAGGGCAGGAGTCAGGATCACAGTGCAGGAGTCAGGAGCACAGGGCAGGAGTATAGGGCAGGATGCCAGATCACCAGGCAGTCAGTGTGATAAGAGCCTCAGTGCTAAGATGCTCCTATCCTTGTGACAATGTTAAATGAAAATATGACAGTGTGCATTGACGAAATAAGCAAGATTCAATAGATGAATTTGTTCAGTGTACAAAGTATACATATATTGATATCAGAAACCCTATGCCTTATGTTTTGATGAATGGATAATGAAAAGGAGTGCATGTACACAATGAGTACTATTCAGCAACAATGGAAAAATGAAATCATGAAGACTGAAGGTAAATAGATGGTTCCAGACAGGATTATACTAAGTGAGGCAACTCAGACTTAGAAACTCAAAAGGCACACCTTCTCTTTTAACTCTGTGTAACTTCTGGATCCAAATTGTCAGATGTGAATGTACAAAAGGGAGTACTCATGGATACCAGAAAAGTATGCAAAGGGGAATTACAGGTGTGGATGGACAGAAGCAACATAGAATAAGAAAAAATGAAAAAGAGGGGGGACAACTAGGTACAGGAAAGGAGATCAATAAAGTTAAAAATGCAGAAAAGAAGAAATAAGCCATGCCAAGACTGCCCGAAAAAGCCTTCAAGGAAGCATTACTTTATATTTACTAGGAAATAAAACATATTGAAGAAGTTAAACCACTTAGACTTGCAATGTTTCCTTAACAACCAAACTAACACATCACTCAGTTCTAGGCAAAAGGTACCTTGCTTCCAAGGATGGTCACAATAATCAAAGTAGTCCCTAAAACAAGGTACATTACCAATGTAGCACTTGGTTGCCACTGGGGTTTGTAGGTGGGCCTGTATTTCTGAAGACACCAAGCTCTTGGGACATGGGACTCCAATGATTTAAGCTGCATCAAACCCTGAAAGCCTCTTTCCTCTGGTAAATCTAGTGAATTTGTTGAAAGAGGGGAACAATTGAACTGTCCTATCTAGTTACAGTACCTATGAACCATGGCAATTACCAGTATGGCAAGATATACATGAAATACAATAATAGGCAAAAATATGTCAGTGGGGTGTCAACTAATAGCTCTCAAATTGGACGTAAGACCCACTCAACAAGAGGGAAATCATGCCCAATATTGGAATTGGAAACTAAGATATATTTCTGCGATTAATAGGGTCACAGACTTTAGCACATAATCTGCTACCACCAATTTGCTAGAGAACCATAATTCCTTAGTATATTGGAAATGTTATTCTTATATCCCTTAATATACATAGAGACCATACCTATCTCAACACACACACACACACACACACACACACACACACACACACACACACCATTGTATGACATCACATCTCTTGCATTTATGGCCCAGGGAACATCAGAAGAGAGGGGTAAAAAGACTGTGAGAGTCAAAATGCCAGAATTTCCAATGTGAAATCCCATCTCCCAGAAATGACTGCATAACCAAAATCAAAACAATTAAAATATCCATGGATATGCTGTCATTGAAAGGGAAAAATTTTATAGTTCTACCTGTTGAAAAAGAATTTCAGGCAACCAATAACTACTAGAAGGAGAATTTGTCACTCTCAGAGTTGTTTCTCCTCATGGTTGTTCAATATTGAGTTGTCAGCTCTGAAAAACTATAAACACCCAAACAACAAAGACAGATTCAACACACACATGCACACACACACACACACACACACACACACACACACACACACACACACACACGTGTGTGTGTGTGTTATACATATATACTTACAAGTATGTGTGTGTATGTATGTACATACATACATGTAAGATTATTAACCAAAGAAGAAAGGGAATATCAACACAAGAGTGAAGGAGTTATGGGAAACATGCATTACTGGGCAGCAGGGAGAGGTTGAAGGGAAGAAAGGAAGATGGATAAGTTATAAAATTGTTTTCTATTTCTATTAAAAATAATAAAGAGAAAAATATTAACCAAAATTAAATGACTTTGAATTTAGGACATGGTCAACAGAGCAAAGACATAATCACTAACTGAGTTAGAATTAAAACCATCCACCTTCATATTTCTATATGCTTGCTTTTCCACTTAAGTAAACAGCAAAACAGTATGGTCAAGAACAAAGTTTCACCTTGTCCAAATCCTTCAAAACATAAAATAAAAAAAATTAAAAGTCCCCATGACAATATACTTCTATGTTCCAAAACATTATCACAAACACCATGTACCTTTTATTTTGATATGTACACTTAAGCCATGAAAAAAGGTTTTTATTGAGTATCCCTCTACATGTTAGTTGAGTGTAGGATATGGAAGATTATACATTTCAAGTATTATGTGAGAAGACTGAATGGAGCATGATGCGCACATTTTCTGATAACTGCTGCCTGACTTCGGAGAGGAACACGGTACAGCATTTTCTTCCACATGCGCTGGTCATAATAGTGTATCATTTTTTTTTTTGCCTGATGTCTGTTTCAGTTCTTTCCCATTTTCTCAAAATATCCATCTCTAGCCAATTTTCTTTTTAAATGAGTTATTAATATTTTCCACAACTATAATTTGGTATACTTTGATCATATAAGAAAACATTACCCATATTAGAATTGATATAAAATATAGGATAGGATACAATTTCTGTTCTTTTCTCCTTAGCATTTTCAAAACATTTTTGTAATTTTCTGTGACTGTCAAGAAGATAGATGCTAGTTTTCACAATATGGCATGTTGCATAGAAATTCTGCTTACTTCCTCTATGTCCTCTAAAGAAATGGGTTTACCTGAAAGTAGTTGCAAATAAACTTAACACAGCTTTCACTGACAATTGATTTTTAGACTTAAATTCTTTTTGTTGTTATACTGAAAAAATTAATATTTATTTACACATATCTACTATTGTGAATTTTTTTAAATTAATTAAATATTATTTTAGAATGCATATCATGCCAGGATATTTGTTCTAATATTTTATAATTTTTTCATTCAACTGGCTTTCCCAGCCTATGTTACCGAGTAGTGTGGACTATATAATAATACATAACACTTATTTTAATGCCATATTAATTCCTGAGGAGACTTTTATAGTGGTAGATTATAAGAGTAGAGACATATTTATTAACTAATAATGAAATTTGCTTTAGAATCACTGTCTTCTGAAGACATGACCTTAATTTACCTGACATTTATTGGAATCAAATTAACATCCATCATTTAAATGTTTGTAAATATCTATTATCTCTCTCTGAAATTTAACATTTGTTAAACTGCTCATATGAAATGGCAGTTTGAAAAAAATGCAGTCAATAAATATAACCCTGAAAATAGCAGGTTTATAAATACAAAGTGACAAGGTGTATCAATCACTGCAATGAAATTAACAGTGCAGAGTTAAGATCGAGGCATTCAGTTCATGGGCTAGAACAGTATTACAGAGATTTTTAAATGTAGTACTGTCATCCAATATGAATCCAGTTTTAAACTTTAAAATATTTACAAGGTTTTATCCTAAGTCAAAAGTATATTCAAATATGGTGTGTCTTTCTTTTTGTAACAAACATAATGGAGGCTTTTGAAGAAGCCTGAATGAACTAATATAAAGTCCCTGATGATATGAATTGAACAAGTGAAAGTAAAGGAATGTAACATAAGGAAAAAGAGGCTATTATTCAGAATGGCTGAAGATGGCTCTTATTCTTAAGCTTAGTGACAAATTAGGTAATGGAAGAGCTAGGTGAACAAATAATATAAACTTCATGTCTGCAATACACCTTAGTAGGCTAGATTTTTAGAAACGTAATTATAGAACTTGGCAGTTCCCCCTTGTGTTTTACTCATAGCTCTGACCAAGAAAAGAAGTTTTGACAGAAAATATTTTCCCTTTTATCATCTATACATTGTACTTCAAACTCCTAGAATTTATTTTGCTAATAATAACAAGTTAACTCTTCTAAGTTTATGGATTCACAAACAAGGTCAGAAATGTACTAATATTTATATTGAAAACATGAAACTTTTTGTAAAATGGAGTCATGTGTCCTACATTTAATTTTGACCATCTCACCAGGATTAAACTCTTCCTCAGTAACTTGTATTTATTCAAAATTACTGAAGCCATATTGTTCTAAAAGCATATGACTTTTCAAATGATGCCATGCATTCATTTTCGAGTTCCCATCCCCTAACTCCCCCTTAACATCTTAAGGAATATGAAAAAATTTAGCAAAAAGTACTTTTTGGTCTGTAAGATGGCTCATTTGACAAAGGCATTTCATTATAAGCCTGGCAAACTGATTCCAATCCCCAGAACACACAGAAACATATAAACAGAGAACATGATTTACGAAGGTATCTTCCTGAACACACTAGCTTTCTTATGCATACTAACACACATGCATCATACACAAACACAAAAATAATGTAAATCAAATAATAAAGAAATCAAAACGATTCCAGAAACTTTTTTATTTTTTATAGTTTCCCTGGTACTTCATCATTTCTCTTCTTGTCTGCATCCAGTCTCTCATTGGAATCGAAAAAAATAGAAAAATCTAAGCAATAATAATAAAATCAAAAAGATAAAACACAAAAACAAAAAAACTTTATTTGATCAAAATAAAATATAAAATAAACAAAATAAACAAAAGAGCCAAAGATAAAGCAAAAGAAACACATAGATTGAGAGGCACATATGTGCACATATTCAGGAAGCCCATAAAAACCCAAATGCAGAAGCCATAATTTATAGCCAAAGGACATCATGTAAGGATTAAAAAAAGAATATTTGACTCAACATTTTAAGATAAAGAACCTCCAAAGATTCCATTTTTTGTTTACTTCTGGGAATCAGCCCTGCCGTTAAATTGGTTTGTTTCTCCCAGAAATATTCTCTTGGGTAAGAAAAAAGAACAAAGAAAGGAAGAAAGAAGGAAAGAAAGAAAGAAAGAAAGAAAGAAAGAGAAAAAAGGAGGAAATACGAGGAAAGAAAGGAAGGAAGAAATAAACTAAATTCTCATTTTCAAGTGGTTATCAGATTCTAGGTTAGGAGTGGGACATGTATCAAGCTCTTTCAGTTCTAGGAACCCATCTAGTTTAGACACATGCAGACCTTTGTGCATGGTGGCAGGGTGTATGTGAGTTTATATGTTCTTTAGTTGTGTTGTGTTTATAGGATCTTGATTCCTTGTTGTCCTCCATCCCCTCTTGTTCTCATATTCTTTTGTCCTCCTCTTGCAGAGTTCTTTGAGCCCCAAGGGTAAGCATTTTGTGGAGACATCCCATTTAGGACTTAGTATTCCATGGTTTCTCATTCTCTCTATATATTCTGGCTATGTGTCTCTGTTCCCGTCTGGTGCAGGAGGAAGCTTTTGTGATGATGGTTGAGCAAGGCATTTTTTTCTGAATTTAGCAGTATGTTGTTATTGCTGTGTTCCTCTATCATTACTGTAGTATTTGCTTTTCAAATAGATCTCCAGGCTGTCTATAGTCAAGGACTTAGCCATCCAGGAAGCATGAGGAATGGGCTCAATCTGAAGGAATGGGCATTTATTCAAATCGGATATTGGTTGGCTACTCTCATAAGTTTTGTGTCACTATTGAACCAGGTTAGTATTTCAGATGAAAAGCATTATAGTTGAGTTGGTGTATACCTTTCTGCTTTTGTAGAATGCAGAATACCTTCCAGTACAGTGAACAGTAGTCTGTAGGGGTAATAGATACTAGGTTGACTTTTTGATGTAGGTGTTGTCTTCAACAATAGGGCCTTAATGTCAGCTTGGGGAGAGCAACCATTATCCTGGCTCATAGCCTGTGTTGTTTGTGGATTCTCATGTAATCCCTTTGGCCAACAGAATCTTCTCAAAATTTAAATTCCTTTGGCATTTTAAATTGAGTCCATATAATCAGCTCACCATATTTCTCATAAACTTTTGCTATAACCCTTCACTATAAGACTCTATTCACATTTTCTATGAAGATATAATTTTTGCTTGAAAATAATTTCTTTAACACTGAATTTTAATGACAATATGAAACTTATACAAATGCCAATATCTAAGATTACCCCTAACGTGACTTATTTTTTTAGAAAACAATAACACATTTGTGAAAATCAGATATTATTGCTGTAAAGTCAATTAATCAATATCCCTACTAATTCAGATTTTATAATTTTCCCCCTAAGATCTATAGTTATTTGATTACCTAGTTGAAGACTCTAAATGAAGCTGCTAAGTAGCCTCAACCAACATGTTTCCTTAGCCTCCTCAACCCCTCACATGGTCTTCATTTTTTTTGAGTTATTACTGTTAAAATTTAGAAGATTTTGGTAAAGATTTTTGTAGGATACTTCTCTCTTTAGTAGTACATCTTGATTTTTCTTAGTCATGATTAAGAATGGCTATATATTTCTTAAGACTGTCACAAATAATATGTTCCTGGAAATGCATATATACACAATAACATAACATTACTAGTGTTGATTAATTGGTCATTTTTGTAAGAAGCATACGTTTGGCACATTTCTAAATTTTAAGTGATTATTTTCTTTCCTTAGATTGTATTTATTTGAAGATAATTGTTCACAGACACCAACCACTTTCTTTTGAATTAAAGTTCTCTGCCCAAGTTGAAACCCATATTTGATGATTATCAGGGACAGGTACCTGTAACAAGACAAGTCATGTCCCCTAAGAGAGAAACTGCTACTTAAATTCCACTAAAAGACCACAGTATTAAACTAACTCTATTGACAAGCCATTATACCCACAAATTAGTTCATCTCTCAACTGTCATGAGAGGGGTTTCATCTTGTAGATAGCAAAAAACACAGATATCCACAACTGGTCAAAGTTCACAGAAAGAAATCATAGAATTCTCATGACTACTAAAAGGGACATATATAACACAGCCTGCCTCTCAAGGCTTAGAAATTTTTGGATAAGAGGGAGTGAAAATATTGTAAGACCCAGAGATTGCAAGTGATTACAAGGAAGATGATTTATTGGTATAGCAATGTATTTGCATAGAAGTAGACTTACCAGTTGTGTCATAAGATCTGCATGTGATTAATTCTGTGAATCATAGCACAAAAAGGGTAGGTGTACAATAAACCCCACCACTAACAGAAGAGCTACGGGTAACTGATAACTGCTGGAATGCAAGAATAAATTTCATTTTTTGATGCCTTGGGGTAGTTTCAAGAGCTTATGGTTACTACATGTATTTCACTTGATAGGTTTACTCTTGATCTGGCTTTCTGTTACACCATTTTTAGGATGATAAGATTTCAAAGGGAAGGAAACTGATATTGTAAATTTAAATTTTTCCTCAGCAGTTGTATTAGTGAAATTATTTTACATTAAAAACTATTGGATAGGCCCAGCGTTGGTGGTGCATGTTTTTAATCCCAGTACTCGAGAGGCAGAGGCAGGCAGATCTCTGTGAGTTTGAGGCCAGCCTGGTCTCCAGAGCAAGTGCCAGGATAGACTCAAAAGGCACACAGAGAAACCCTGTCTCAAAAAAAAAAAAAAAACATTGAATAAAGGTAAAAATAAAAAAAAAATAGAAAAGAAGAGGACACAAATTTGAGAGGCTATGTAAGGGTTTTGAGACTGCAAGGACAGAGTGGGGCAAAGGAGGGACAAATATGATCAACATGTATTATTGGAAATTATCAAGTAAGTTATAAGAATGCACAATTAAAAGTACATTAAAAGAGCCTAGCATAGGTGGTACACACCTTTAATCCCAGCACTCAGGCGGCAGAGGCAGGAGGATCTCTCTGAGTTAGAGGCCAGCCTGATCTACAGAGTGAGTTCCAGGAAAACCTCCAAAGCAATACAGAGAAATACTGTCTTGAGAAACAACAACAAAATGTACATTATAAATTCTAAATCACACTCAATGTGAGAAGACAATTCTATATTTTAAAGAGATGGATGATAGAAAGTTGGAAAAAAGAAAGAAAATGAAGAGTGGAAAGTTTGGAAAACTCATTATGAGTCTTTGTAGTGATTCATCTTCTGGGAAGTATGACCGTTGCTTTACCATAGATGTGTGGATTTCACTTACAGTAATTATTTTGATTGGCTACTGAGTTATTTATCTTTTTCTTTTAATCTTAACATATTTAGTGTTCTAAGAGTAGTTTGTAACATCTTTAATATCCACCAAGGTATTAAATCATTTATTTCTATCAACAGAGAGCTATAAATATTTATGATGTTTGTATTATAGTCAGTAACATTATTTATTTGGTTAAATCTTTTACAGCTTTATCCATCAGGAAGCCTATGTGATTTTGGCATACCTCCATGCACTCCCAGTTAACTCAAGCTAGTTTGTATTCTTCAGCTCCATGTTTAATATAACTTTTAACTAAACAAAGTTCAGTTCCTTTAATTAAAAAATACTTTTATTTGCTAACAATTTTCTCTGAATATATTTGCTTCTGGGAATTGGATAACTGGTGATTCTAGGTGGTCTCAGTAAATAACACTTTGAACATAATACTGAGCCCACTGTTGTTTGTATAACCATATATACATGCTAACTTTCTCAGAATATAGTTGAATGGTTTTTATTTCATCTATATTCTACTGCTATTCATTAGTACTTACAATTGTAAAGTTCTTTTGCATATGCATTATTTCTGACTATATGAATTTAAATGAATTAAAATGATAATTACTTATGACATCTCCTACTGGAGTTCAATCTGAGATGTTGATTGTAATTTACTCCATCATTTATTTCTAATTCTTTTGCTGGGTATTAAAAACATGACAGATGTCATATGCATTTCATTCATGAGTTCATAACAATTAGTGCACAATTTAATTATATTTCAAACATTCACACATATGTAATGCACTCCTTATACTAACCACACTAAGAGTGTGTTGTCAATTAAGCCAAAGTGTAATTTCTTAAGCAAGCTTCCTTCCAAATGCTTCTCAAACTTTTTTCCTTCCTGTCCTCCTTTACTCACATCTTTGACACCACAGATGTGAGCCTGAGAAGCATTCTGAGTTTTGTGACATCCTCAAGAAGGGTGGGAGCATTGTTAACACTTAGCTGAACTCATAAAGTATTGGAACATGTGAATAGGAGGTGTCATTGGTTTGATAAGGTTATCATTGTGGAAGCCCCTACCCTGCTCAGACTGAAAAACAACTTCCCAGTTTCCTCTGATAGTTGTGAATCAGTTAAATAGTTTCATGACACTTTACAAAGCTGCTAATGGAATTCTCCAAACATTTACATCTTGAAGAAAAAGAGAAGATAATTATGGTATGGTTTCCAAGAATATCCATCCTCAGGACATGGAGGTCAAGTCAAGGGCAAGGTTTTTGAAGGAGTCTAAAGCTTAGTCAGATTCAGGGGAGTACATGACACAGTCTCCTACACTCACATGATATCTTCAGGACAATATATATATATATATATATATATATATATATATATATATATATTGGTCCACCTTTCTTGGGGGTGTGTTCTGTGAAACATAACTGATCTTATGAGTTCATGAAAAGACTGCATACTGTGGGTTTTCTTTGTGTAAGGGAAGAAGATCTGTTCTTTGCAGATATCTATATCACTGAAATGGAACCAGAAATTACAATATCTTATGCCTCTAATCACATTTAAATACCCTGCACTGAAATTATTGTGTCCTTATGATAGAGGGAGACCAGTACCAATGCTTAGATGTATTGCCTTGAGCTGATTTATTCACACACTGTAAAGCCTGTTGCAACAGATTTTGTAAACAGAGTAAGAGTAGACACTTTTCATCATGTAAATGTGTTTACTGAAGCAAAGAAGGTGTAAGTGCTTTTTTCAACATGATAGGTCTAATTTATGACTACAGCCTTTTACTTCTTAAAGCAGGGTTCGCTCCTCTAGATCATGAAGCCACTTATATTAATAATTCAATTTCAAAAGGTTCGTGTATACTTCATTCTACTTTGAGATGTGTATGCGTTCAGCACAGACAAAGAGCAGAATACTGCATTACAGGGAAAGATGTGGTCACGTACCATAGTAAAAGTGTCACTTAAATGCAACCAATTCTTCATTATCTTTTCAAGAGTAATCAGCTTTTCTTTTATTACTCTTAAAAAGTACTGATTTTATTTTGAGTTTCATGACCACACAATGGGTTGAAATCATTTCAAATATAAACTAAATGTAAAAAGGGTACAGAACAGATAATCAAGGCTCAAGACCCATTACAGAATGATAGATATATTAAAATTATGTAACTTATTTTATTGTGTGAATGTTTGACATCTGAAGATGTCAAACTGCTATGAAAGGATCAGACAGAACCCTGAGTCTAGTCTAACAAATGCAGAAGGACTCTCCTGATACACTATAGATGGGTTGGAATTTTGAACATTAGCAGTGATGAGTGAATATAAACATCTTGTGACATAGAAGCTGAGCTTTGTCCAAGAGCTAACTTACACTTCTGAATAAATTTGGCAAAAAAGGATGAGTGAGGAAAAGTGAGGACAGAAAAGGATGTACACCTTTAGTATAAACTGGAGGATGTTTCTGGAGAACAGAAGAACCCAGGTTTTGTGTTACTACTATCTCATATATACACACATTCCAGACCCAAACGTACTTTCCTAAAAACACAATTCATTTCCCCTCACAGAAAACAATATAATCTTTCTCAATAGAAAAAATGGCATGATTAGTATTGTTACTGACATGTTATGGTAGACCTGTGATTAGGGAGAGAGGGAACAACTAGTGGTTCTGGACATCTAGCCACTGTTGCCTCTAAGATAAACTTGCCTTTCATCTGCCCATGGATTTTCTCTGACAGAAAAAAATAAAATTTCATGAAATCTTTATAGTTATTGAAATCAAAGTATTGGGGAATTGAGCAGGCATTTTTACCTAAGGTGCATAAATTACCTTCAAATGTATGGAACATAATCATCTATATGTTTTAAAAATTACATCTTCTATAATATACACTGAAGACTGAACTATATAAATTTACCTTTTTTGGATACAAACGTTTTTCTCTCTGAAATCTCTCAATAATTGCATTTGACATTTTCATTCATTAAAATTTCTATAAAGATCCTTTTTCATTAAATTTACTTTTAAATTTCATTTTACCACATTCTCCCTTCCTCACCTCTCTTGCCTTCCCTTGCCTAGCCTGTAGCTCATCCTCCATCCACTCCTTCCAACAGATAATGGCTCCCATCGGAAGTCAACAATGTCTGGCACATTAATTAGGGGCAGGATGAAGTTCCTGTCCCCTGCATTAAGTCTGAGCATGGCATCCCCTCATTGGGAATGGGCTCCAAGAAGTAAGCTCATGCACCAGGTAGACATCCTGGTCCTACTTCCAGGGGCCCCACGAGTAGCCCAAGCTTTACAATTATCTCCCACATAGGGAGAGCTTAGTTTGGTCCCATGGAGTCTTCACAGATGTTAGCCCAGACTTCATGAGTTTCCCTGAGCATGGTTCAGTTGTCTCTGCAGATTTCTTGATCAATATTTTAACCTCCATTGTTCATTTTTTCTCTCCCATCTCTTTTAATATAATCCCATACCTCAACCTGTTGCTTAGTTGTGGATCTCTGCATCTGGTTCCATAAATTATTGGATGAAAGTTCTACAGTGAGAGTTAGGTTAATCACCAATGTGATTACAGGGGAAAGCCAGTTTGAGCACCCTCACCACTATTGCTTGGAGTTTTAGCTGAGGTTATCCTTGTGGATTCTTGTGAATTTTCCTAGCACAAGATTTCTCCTTAACCCCATAGTGACTCTCTCTATCAAGATATCTCTTTATTCTCCCTCTCCATTCTTCACCCCCATAGATCATCACGTTCCCTTATCTCATTCCCCAAACCCTCCCATTTACCTAAACACTTACTGTCTCCCCAACCCAGTACTTCATATTATACTAACTTCTATGGGTCTACAGATTGTAGCTTAGTTGTCTTTACCTTAACAGTTAATATGCAAAAAAGCAAAATACATAACAAATTTGATTTTCTGTATCTGGACTTTCTCACTCAGGATGATTATTAATAGTTCAATCAATTTACCTGAGGATTCATTTTTTTATTTCTCTTAATGCCTGAAAAATATTCTATTGTGCAAATAAACCTTCTGTTCTTTATCCATTGCTATGTTCAGGGACATCTATATTTTCTCCAATATCTGGTTATTATGAATAGAGCAGCATATCTTATTTAAGCAAGTGTCTCTGTGGTGGGATTTCATTTGGGCTTATGCCTGAGAGTTCTATATCTGGATCTACAGATGGATCAAGTCCCTGTATCCTGAAGTGCTGCCACAATGATTTCCATATAGGGAATCCTATAAGCAATAGAAGACTGCTCCACATCACTCCACTGGTTATTCTTACTCAACATTCTCATAAGCATCAACTGTCATGTGTTTTTATTGAACTTGGTAATTCTGACATATACAAGACTGAATCTCAAAATAGTTCTGATCTAGCCTTTTGAGGACAAAGGATATTGAACATTTCTTTAAATGGTTCTCAACATTTTGAGTAGTTCTTGGTTGTATTCCTAATTATAAATTTTTAAAATATATGATATATTTGACTTATTATATATTTTTGGATGCTATCCTTTTATAAGTTTTGCTGTTGAAAAATAATTTTACATATGTAGGTCTAACTGACAGCATCTTTTGTCATGCAGAAAATTTCAAGTTTCATGAGGGCCCATTTAGTAATTGATAATGTTAGTGCATGTAGTAATATTTGTCTGTTCATAAATTCTTTACCAATGAATTAGAGGTTATTCCTAATTTACCTTCCATCAAAATCAGTATATCCACATTTGTGTTGATGTCTTTGAGCCTTTTGGAGTTGAGTTTTCTGCAGGGAGACAAGTACAGATCTATTTGCATTTTTCTATCTGCAACTATCCAGTTTGACCACCAGAATGTATGGAAGATGCTGTATTTATTTCCAATGCATATTTTAGGCTTCTTTATTAAAAATCAGTTATCATTAGAGATGTGGGTTTAAGCATGGGACTTTACTTTTATTCTTTTGATCAACATGTTTGTTATTGTGCCAATTCCATGCTGTTTCTATTTGAAGCAGAAAATTGATTTTCAAGATTTATGAAGAATTGTGTTTGGATTTTATGGAAATTGTAATTAATCTGTAGATTTCCTTTCCTATAATGGCTATTTTACCATATTTACCTATGAGTATGGGAGCCCTTTCCATCTTCTTATATCTTCTTCAATATCTATTTTTAGGGTCTTAATGTTTTTTGTCATAGAATTCTTTCACATCCCTGGTTAGTGTTATACCAAAATATTTTATATTATTTGAGCCTATTAGGAAAGACATTCTGTTCCTGATTTCTCTCTCAATTTGTAATTTGTATATTCATCATATATATCTATACATGATCTAATGAATTTTCATTTGCTTTCCTCACAGTTCAATTTTAACTGTAATATTGTGTCAAAATTTCTGTTATCTGTCAACGTGCATGTCTCCTCATTTTTATTCTCTCTGATTTCTCATTCTGAATTTTTTAAATAATCTTGATGTTTGGAAATGTAGCTCAGATGTAAACTTTTTTTTCTTTCTATCATTTTCAGATTATGCCTCAATTCCCTTTTTAACTCTCATCTATTCTTAATGTCTTTATTTCAATGAGGGATGTTTTACAAAGAATTTTGATTCACAGAGTCAATCATATTTAACTTTCTATCAAGACAAAATCCAAATTTGACTATTAAATTATCTACAAAGCTATTTCTTATAATAGTAAATTATTCCTTCATAGTGAAAAATATATGTTTTGCATTTAAAAACTTATTTTTTATCTTTTTGTTTATGATACATTCTCGTAAGTTACTCTTTTCTTCTTTCCTCCCAGTCCACACCCTCATCTCCCTCATCTCCATGAAAGAATGAATAAAGAAAATCTGATATATTTTTAGAAGAGAGGACTACACAGCTGTTATTACAATGACATCATGAAACCTGCAGAAAAATGGAAGGAACTAAAAAAAATCATCTTAAGTGAGGTAACCCATAGCCCAAAAGACAAACATGGTATGTACTCACTTATAAGTGTACAATTAATATTTTTAAATTTTATTTTGTTAAAAATTTAAAACTGTGTTTTGCAATTCTGACATATATGCTTAAAGTATTCATTTTTACTATTTTGTGTTTGTATATGTTATTTATTTTGGTTTCAGCTTATTTTATATATAAAATTCAGAAAACTGTAATGTAAATACTTTTTAAAAATGTTTGGAGATATGAATCATCTATTTTCATTTTTCTTGTCTCTATTATGTGACACTAAGGATTTTGCAACCTTGAACTGGTTTACCTGGGTTTTGAAGTTTCTGTGTCACTTACATATGTGTCATAAATACATATGATTTTTAGTGGTATATATGTATGCATATACATATATCAACATATTTATTAATTGTCACAATTTTCCTAAATTAATGTATTTTTAATCATTATTAAGTTTGTACTTACAAACAAATATTATCTTTAAAGACTTAATTTATCCCATTATAAAACTTTGCTTCAGCCTTTTCTAAGTAGAACACTGTCAGAACTGGCTCTTGTGACATGATCACAGATGCTCAGCATATCCATGTCTATATAGAATATTTCCAGCTTTCCTTTTTCTTTAAATTACAGCTTTTGGTCATGTACTTTACTAAAAAAATGATTTCTAAATTACTAGGAATTCCAGGCTTATCAAACCTTAAAGGATTGATTACATTTATATTGGAATATATATTACTATATTATAACAGGAAAATATGATTGAATGTAGATCATATCAGATATTGGCATAAAATTGGAATAGTATCCAAATCCCTTAATTATAAAAAAAATAAAAATAACTTAAGTTATAATGTCAATTTTGGAATCACTCACCACCTTCCAATATTCATAATATAATATGTAAGTATCTGAAAATTCTATCATCATCAATATATAAATCACAATTAAATTGATCTTGTTAAGCTTATGGGTGTCAAGGGGCTACCCAAAGGACTGCATTTGTATACAGTTCATCGTGCTTGTTGAGAGACCTTCTTGGAAAAAAAAAAAGACGCTCAGATCATTTTGTACCTTTGAACAGTATTCTCCATTTCCACTCAGCACAGCACATTAGCTTGTCAGGAAAAATCATCACCTAGCAGTTCGAAGCATGTTTATAACATTTTATGGTCTTCTCCTAATGGATGTATGTAATCAGGAAAAACCATTTTGATATATTTTTTATGCTTCACAATGATGCCATATAGTCTACATGAAATTTTCCATTTGCTAGGGTTATAGAAATTTACATATAAAGTGAGATAGTCCTAGAAGTGCCACATCATTAAGTTAAAGCATAGCACACTATGCCCATTAGTTTAAGATTCTGTTGCATTTCTTTACTTAAGCAATTTCTGTGGGCTATCATATTTGCACAGATAAGCACAGAAAACAGAATGCCATCATGCTGATTATTTGAGATACACTCACTTATTTAAGGTACTCTCTCTTTTTTTTCAACTAAAGTTCTCTGGGATTTCATTGGGTAGCCTGAAAATGTCTGTTTAAAATAGTTTTGCAACATGTTAGTAATGGGAATTTTGCCTTGATGTATCATTTGGCAGTCTAAGAAAGACAGATTCTCTGCAGTCAACATTTTATCTCTTCACAAATGAGTTTTAAGATATCTTGACTTCATCAGGCTATGCAGGTGTTCTTATCCGAAGTGACATAGAATGATGCTGCCACATCCATTCTTTTCATTGCAGAATGATGAACGTGTATAGTAGCAACACAAAAATGTCATGTCCCTTGACTCACCATATGTAATATTTCATTGATGCACATGAATATGAAAATCAATATATTAATGGAATGTCATAGAATATTAAGGTATCCATTGTATCCATTGTTCAAATCTAATTAGAGCTAAACCCCTTTATCTCTTCAAATATGTCATTTCTATGTGTTAAAATATGTGAAATTATTTCTTTCAGCTTTCTGAATTGCACACTGTATTACTTCTGTCTGTAGTCACTCTACTGAGCAACAATACTCTTGGAATTGTTCATACAGAACTGCACCACTGTATCCACTGATCATTTCCTTGCCTTTTCCCCTAATAATCACAGCCATTAAATCACTACTGTATTCTAGTTTCAATCAGATCAAACATTTTTGAGTTTGGTTTCTCTACACTTGGAATAATTTGCTTATGTAATATTTTCTATCATGCTAATATTCTTACCTTGAATTGATCCATCAATAATAGACACATGCTTCTACGTTTTTCATGTCATAAGACCTTTAATGGACTCTGATTGAGTGTCCACTAAGTGTACAATGTTTTAAGCAATGTTATCATAGTTATGTTTATAAAATTAAATAGGACTTTCATTTAAAATATTGATGAATTTACAAAAATTAATGTTCTTGAACATATGAAGTACAAGAGAATAAGTGCATGCAGAAATTGTGGAATCTATGGTATCTATTCAGTAAGTACTTCAGAGGTAATGAAAAGAAAGGCAATCTGAGAGTGGGAGGGAGCATAACAATGGAGGTACTGAGAGATTTGAAGGGGCAAATGGAAGGTGAAGGCAATCACACTTCATTGTATACAAGTATGGAACAATCATGGAAAAAATAATTGAATGCTCACTCCACACATTTCAATGGAGGTCAATGGAAGTCAACACATTAATTTATTGCCTCAGGTAAAGAAAACAGAGGAAATGCTCAGAAGTGTGCTATTAATCTCTCTGGTGAGAACAGAAAACACATAACATGAACTCTGCACTGGTCTTTCTCCTTTTTCTAACACTGTGCTTAGTTGTTGTCCCCTCCTACTAATACTGAATAAGTATGTGAGGGATATTTGTGTCATTTTTATATGTGTTTATACATAGCATGTTTTATCCTTCCTGATCTAATTTACCCTGTTTTCATTTGGCTTTACACAGTAATAAGCATAAAAACAAAAAAGGGTAAGTAACCAAATGAAAATATTTACCTAGTGAGTTGCAACAAAGGAATTAAAAGAAGTCTGCATCATCTATCCTGTATACATCTCTTTTCTTTGACTCTTTTTATACTCTGGAAAATGAAGTTTCAAAGAAACTGATTAACTAGTCTTAAAATCAGTAAAAACTCTAAGACTTCATCTAAAGAAATTGTTATTTCTGTGCTTTTAAAGTCTGAATTGTAATGTCTGCCTTTTAATCTGTTATGTTGCTTGAGTGTTCTCTTTGGAATGATAATAATAAGAGTCTCAGTGCTTATTATTATTATTTTAAAATTTTATTCTTTGGTTTTTCATCCATATGCAAAATATGTTGGTCATATCAAACCTCCATTTCCCTTCCATGTCCTTGCAAAACTGACTCTCATCATATTCTCTTCCCACTTACATGTCACTTTTTGTATTCCATTGAGTCTAATAACTGGTGTCTATTTTTGATGGATATAGTGCCATCCAATATAGTCAGGGCAGGAAACTTCATTGGAGAATACTGATTCTCCCTTCCCCAATAGCCCCCAACTTCAAAAATACTCAAGTTAGGCATTGGATATTATGACTATACCATAATGTTTGATGATATTTTGACTAGCCTTTTCTTGTGCTGTTCCTCTACTGGCACCACAGATGCTCTGAATTCATGAGTGCAATTGGCATGCATGCAAATAACATAATAATTTTCAACCATCCTTCAGAACTTCTGATTCTCATGGTATTTTTTCCCTTCTACTATAATATTCCCTTAGCCAAATGGGGGGTGATGTCATATATATCTCTATTATTTTAAATGAGTACTGTTAACTATAAATTTCCTTCTTGAAACTGTATTTATAGAATTCTACAGGTTCGGGGCTAATGTGTCTCATTTTAATTTATGTCAAGATTAATCTAAATTTTCTTCTTAATTATTTGCCTTTTGTCACTGTGTTTTCAAAGGTAGGTTCTTGAGTCTCCAGGTGTTTGTAAAATTCTCAAAGCTTTTCTTGGGATAGATATAGCATTTATCAGAATATTACCAATAAATACAATCAATACCTCATTTCTTTTAAATAAACTGAGACTTGTTTGTTTGCATATATGTGTCCTTTTATGGGGAATATTCTTTTTTATCATATGAATATAGTTGTCTACTAGGACAATATTTTCGATCATATAATTTTGCCTGAATTGTCTCTACTGATTTTCTTTGTGGATCAAACAACCTGCCTGCCAATCAATGAAATGTGGATTTGAAGAGATTCACTTAGAAAGCAGAGAGCTTTTAAGGAATTTTTTTAATATAAATTGTTACTGCCAGTTACCTAGAACTAAGGGAAAAATGAAAAGTATTTACAGACTGGAGATTTGGCTTTGTATTGAGTGTTATTTAACATGTGTGTCACTGTGATTTGGATAATACTGAACATTGCAAAAAATATACATTAAAATGGGAAAAAAACTTTCAAAACTGAACTCAGAATAAAATATCAATACTGCATACAACTGAAAGATTGTAGGTAATATTATTTTGCCTTATTTTCATATACCAAATACTGTTTTTTATCTTCTACTTAGTAAATAGTTGAAAAATATAAAACCATAATGGTATCATGTGGACAGCAAAATTATGTCTTAAAATACTTGTCGCTATTGAACTTTCCAAATATTCTTACCCGTATAGATATTAGTAGCTGAATGTGACATACTATCAGTAATGATCAATAGAAAGTAAATCAAATGGTATCTTCCAAAACACAGTAATTTTGTAGCATTTGGCATACTAAGAATAGTATAATTTTAATATTATAATTAGTTGGAATATAAATTTTGTATTGAGTATTACATGAATCATATGCCATTACTTCTTACACTTGTGTACAATTCATTCAGTGTTTTGTCAAATCATTCTAGTTGGTCCTCAGGTACCAGTTTCTCTAATATTATATTTTGCCTCATTTTAAACATTATATGTTTAAGATTAATGTATAAGATTAAACATTAATGTATAAGATTAAAATGTATAAGATTAATGTATAAGATTAAAATACAGTTCAAAGTCTCCAAATTCTCTATACCAGATTGTTAGAAATCATTGCATAGCTTGGGATCCAGTTATCTTCACTATTCACATTGCACTGAATGCTTATAATAAAAAGTATGAATACAATTCTGTTGCTTATTACCATCAAGCATCATTTAACAATTATTGTATAAATGTCCAGAATGGCATGCTGTTTCTTTTATATAATACTCATGTGAATTTAATGATAGTATAACCTGTGATATTTATAGCAATCATTTCCTGAAATGATTTTCCTGGTTCCTTAAGTCATTCATTTCTGATCTTTGGATGAGTCATTTGTTTCAAATGAAATTGCGTTAAACATATTGATCTTAATATTTACAATTAAAACATATTGCAGATGATGAAAGAGTTCAATGACTAACATACATATTGTTTGATCAATATATATGGATTTGACCTTTAAAGGGATACATTTTCAGCATACACTTTACAAAGTAAAAGGAACATGTATGTAGTTAAAATATCTAGGGTAAATCTAAATCCAAGCTCTATATGGCACAACCGCACTTCCCGTTTTCACTATAATTAATCTGTTACCTAGATTTCCATTTCTATGCCTTTTGGCTTTCACAATATTTGTTTTCAAGCTAGACAATTTTGATATTGAATCCTTGAGCTCTGATAGCAATAAATTAGATTTAAAAATAATAGAAAGGCATTTATCTTAGAAGTCTTACCAATTCATAGTCAAATAGAAATGAATTTACTGATAATATCTGTATATATAAACAAAATTATATGTATGTTCTATTGAACTAAAAATATCATTGATTCCTTGACAGTTTTGATATTATTGATTTTCTTCCATTGACTCGTTATTGCCATTATTGTCCAAAACTTATGCTAAAATTCAAACCAAATCATATGATGTCTAGAAATTTTAGTATCCACATAGGTTTAGCTAAAATTGTTCATTTTATGATTTGCAAATATCTATGCTGTTTTTATATGCAGATCACTTGTGAACATTTATAGTATTAAGGATGAATTAATCTATCTTTTGTGTCTGCATTTTTTGTACTTTTCACATTTACTTGTTACAGAATTTATAGATCACATGAAAGTTTTTACATTTAAAAAATATCATGAGCTATAAATTGTTACATTAGCAAATTATTTTCTGCTTTTTCTCTTGTAATTTTATTATTATAATGTACTCATTTCACAAAATGTTGTTTAATCATGACAGCATACAATAGTATTATGGATTTTGTTTGTGTTTGCTCTTTCTTGTCTACTCTTTTGTCTTTTTCCTTATTCCACCATCTTTATCACATACATTCTCTTCTCTATTTTTATGATGTATATATTTGAAAATCATCATTTTCAGATTCATTTTTTGGAATTATTAAAATCATCTGAATTATTTAATCCTACGATTTCTGCAAAAAAATTCAAGTTCAAGATGAGGCTCCTGGGACATTTAACTTCTAATTTCCAGCTGAGGCACAAAGTTGTTAGCTACCTGCTGCGTTCCTTATAAATTTGTTTTACTTTTTCTCTACTAAGAACTCTTTTTAAATGTGATTTGTTATTGTAGCCCTTTTACAGTAAAATCAAATTGAACAGTTGTAAACTGTACATACTATGTGAAGCTGTCTTCTGAGTTTCTTATTTCTATGTGGAATTTCTTATCCTGGTGTGTACTGTATATAAAGATTATGTTCCACTCTTTAAAAAATATCAATAAAACACTAAATTGAACTTATATGGTCTTTGCTATCAAACAAACAAATAAGGTAGCATATGGGAGGAAAATTGCAGATGTGCAAGATTGTATGTTACTATCAACTTAGCCAATGAGGAAAGGGAGGGAGAGACCTGCAGTTAGGGCTATCAAAACCTGCCTATGTGTTCAATCCGTGCTCCTACCACTCTGGGATAGTGCCCAGGGTTTCAAATTCTTGCTGTAGAGTGTTTTCTTTTCATAACTCTAATTTTCAATTGGTCTTATTGGTTAGGGTCAATTCTCCAGACTGACATCTAGGCTGGGTTCATAGCTTAGATACATTAAATATTGCCACAATAGTCAATGATGAGTAAATATCTATGTAGTATATGTTAATTGTAATCAATGATATTTCCTTTGCAACTACATTATCCATTTATGTAGTAAAATTATACATATTTCTACACTACACTTACTCTCCCCTACTCTCTTATCACTTCCTTTCAATAATATTATTCAAAGAACCCAATGGCAGAGTGAAAGAAAACATGTCCTATATGTCTTTACTTTATACAAATACCTGTGATCATAATGGATCAAATAAAGTATTCTAAATTCAAACAAGTATGAAGAATCTCTAATAGAATAATCAAATTAACATATGTCATAGGTACATATGTGTACATAGGTACAACAGAAATATTTTCACATGTATGTATAGTGTGATAAATGTAGCAAACATTGGAATATAATATAATTTGGCAAAAAGAACAAAAATAACATCATTCATTATTGCACAATTATGGGAAGTGTGTGGGGGGGTGTGGGGGGTGCATGCACATTCAAAAGTATGTTTCTGTGCATATGCACACATGAGTGAATGCACTGTGAAGAACAGAAAAGGGCATGAGAAGCCTGGCGTTGGTGGCGCACGCCTTTAATCCCAGCACTCGGGAGGCAGAAGCAGGTGGTTCTTTGTGAATTCAAGGCTGGCCAGCCAGGTCTACAGTGCGAGTGTCAGGATAGGCTCCAAAGCTACACAGAGAAACCCAGTCTTGAAAATCAAAAAAAAAAAAAGGGGGGGCATGAGAATTCAAGGAGCTGGAATTACAGGCCATTGTGAGCTAGTCAACTTAGGTGTTTGGAACTAAATACCTGTCATTTTCAAGGGAAGTAAATGTTCTAAATCAATAAACTAATTCTCTGGCCCTAGAGTAATTTCCAATAATGGTATTAATTTCAAAATAACTATTTTGAACTGATGAATATAATATTTATCTTCATTCTATTACTCTATTACTTCATTTTATAACTCATACTTCATATACTTATATGATTATCATGCAAACATTAACAGTTTTTTTGTTTCATTTATTTAAACACTTTACTCCTCTTTATTTGGTATACCATATTGACTATTTACAGTTATAGGAAAAAAGTAACATTTTTGATAAAACTCAACTGTATTGCTAAACACATTAATTGAAAATTATACTTTTATTCCTTTTCAACCACAATAGTTTTGATAAGATCATTTTTTATGTCATCTCATCAAGATTATTATTTTAATATTTTTTACAACCATTATTAGGTGCTTCAAACATTATGCACTTTAAAGTATGCTAAGAGAAAAACAAAATTAGTTTGATGTAATTATAATACCATTAATTAAGAATAGTTAGGATGCTATAAAAATAGCTGATGATGATCCTAGAAGGAAATTTAAAATATTTGGAAATAATTAGTCTAATCATGCAATTTGTCAAATTCAGAAAATACTTCAAAATTACTAGGTCATTCCATCTTCTTCAAGTTTTTTTTCTTGTGTGAATTTAGTAAAATAGTTTTGTCTAACCCAATATACTACTTTTCAATGTAACACATTATTAATGTAGAATTCTCATTATGTCTCAGTCATATATCTTTACAAAAGTCTGCTTGGCTTGAGGCTACATAGTTTGGAATCTATGAAATTTTGCATGAATGGGTAAACACAATGAAAGTATACTCAGATCAGAATATTGTTTGATACACCATAGGAATATCTTCTGGTTTGGCTACACAGGCATGTTCCTGGTAAAATTATTCTTACATGATTTCAGATATTTGAGTTATCTGTAACATTTAGGTTTTAAATTCCTCCAATAAGCCTCACTTATTAAGGGCTTTTGAATTTGCCAGGCTGTATGAGAAACTTGTGGAAAATGTTGAGTTAGGCATATTAGTAGATTATCCAGTGCACTTCTTGTGAGATTCATTTCCGTCATTTTATGCATCAGAAGTCAATTCTTATTTTATTGTGCATATTATTCAATTATATAGATGAATTACAACAATCCTATTCTATTAATGATTTTGCCACTTTGGATTGTTTGCAGTTTGGGTCTACTCTGCTCTAATTTGCTTTAAGCAACAAAATACTTTGTTTTAGAAATATACTTTTACTTGAGTAAAGAAGTAAATGGAATTTAGGACTTCATAGTGTCTACATTGTAAATTTAGGAATAAGTGAAATGTATTTTAAACTATAGAGTCAGTAATATTTAGTATCATTGATCTTCAAACTGTTATTTAATATTATGGGTGAATATGTATGTAAATGATATAGGAAAGTATAGTGATAGAACAATTATTGATTTTGAAGTTTTTCTCATATGTAGGAAAATGAGTAATTCATTAAATATTTTGTGAGAAACATTTTCCCTGATAAAATTTTATCCATATATCACATATCCTTTGTATTACTTATTACTTTTATGTTCTGAAAAATACAGCATTTATAAGAAACATCATTGATAGTCTTTTGTTCTGAAACCAGTATGGATTACTAACATATACATATTATTAATATACTCATATATGGATTTTAGACATAAAGAAAGGGATTTCCAGCATATAATGCACACCACCAGAGAAGCTAGGCAACAAGGATGGCACTAAATGAGATGTACATGGTCCCGAAGAGAAGGGGAAAGGGACAAGATCTCCTGAGCAAATTGGGAGCATGGAGGTGGGGGGAGGGAGCTAGGAGAATGAGAAGGCAAGAGAAGGAGGAGTGAGGAGGAGAGGATGGAACAGGAAGGTCATGTTGGGGGAAGAATAGAGGAGACCAAAATAAGAGATATCATCAAAGAGGGAACAAGTATAGGTTTAAAGTGAAGTCAGGCATGAGGGAAATGTCCAGAGATCTACAAGGATGATACCAACTAACCATCTAAACAACAGTGGAGAGGCTACCATAAATGCCATACCCTGATAATGAGATTGACAACTAACTTATATACCATCATAGTGCCTTCATCCAGCAGCTGGTGGAAGTAGAAGCAGATACCCACAGCTAAATACTGAACTGATCTATTTTCACTTGACATTGAATCTGCATATTTTTATGTACTGTCATTTTAATAGATTACAAAGATCTGGTATAGCTTCTAAGGCATATCTATTATTTCAACACCATAGAAATGAGTTATAGGGAACTTGTAAAACTTAAATAAAGTACATTGGATATTCAAAGTCAAGGTAATACAAAATATAATACTAATTCATTGTGATATAAAAAGCACTTTGCTTTGAATAAAAATATTTTTAAAAAACATTTCAGTAATGTGTTGTTAATCCTATAATTTACACTCCTTGCCCCATAATTGATTCTCATGCTATCATTTTTTATAGAGAAGTTTGTGAAGTACATGCATATTTCCTGTTTAAATTAAAATTTTATGTACAGTTTTATACAAGGTGATGCATTGTCTCATATTTCGTTAAACAATTTTAAACTATTTACCCTTCATTCTTTATGATATAAAGCCATGACTTATTTGTTTTATTTCCCACATGGCTCATTTATTTACTGAATATATAATAGTTTTGCCTTCTTGATTTCCAGAACATATAGTTCTCAGATTACCTTTTGGGAAATTTATGTGAAACTAATATTAAGCTACATTTATTAAAGTGATAAGTGATCAGCCTCAGGACTGATTAAGAATGAATCCTTTTGTTTTCGTTTATGTTAATGTAATATAATAAAAATGCTATATTTAACTAGAGGGAAAAATCCTATAGCTTATAATAGCATTCATTTATTATTGTTAAAGTCTCCTTAATCAGTAGTTGATCTCATAAGATATTGGCTTGGGAACATCACCTGTTGTACCCTGTGCCCCATAATTGTTTTCCTTTGTCCATGGTTTTTATGGTGATGCAAGGGATAATAACACAAAAGAGCCTTTCAGAAGTGATCTCTGAATTGGCACACTTTGAATAATATACAACTGTTTCAACAAAGAAGTTGCCAAGTTGAACCCTGCTATTCTAGTCACATAAAGAACATAAGGATGTGTTGGTACATGCAGTAGAGAAGATACCAGGAATCAAGCCCACACACACACACACACACACACACACACACACACACACACACCATGTGTGCACATAAAGGCAGATTGAATGGGTCTCTGAGAACAAAGGGACCCTGATTCTGCTGAGATCATTGGGCTCCTCCACCCCCAGGCAGTGCAGAGTGCAGAGGTGGGCTGCTTTGGCTCCTGCCTTGAGCCCAACTTCTGCCTGTCTAGTCTGGGAAATCCCATCCCAGGGGTTTGCAGGCAGATTTAATTGGCCCCTGAGAACCAAGAGACCCTGACTCTGCTGAGATCACTGGGATATTCCATCCCCAAAGCAGTATGAAGACAGATTGAATCAGTCCCAGAGGACCAAACAACTCAGAGTCTGCTGACATCTCTGACCTAGTCCCACTCTCAACCACCTGGAGAGTGCCTCAGACCTGCCTGTACACACCTTGAGACCCATCAGAGCATCAGAGCCAATACACCCACCTGAAAAGAAACCCAGCCCCATACACACCAGGAAAGGAAGAGACACCATCTGCACCCACTGGAAGAAGAGATGGGAAGATGACAATATAAGAACACATCCAACAACAGGAAAACCAATATAACACCACCAGAGTCTAGGAACTGTACACCAGCAAAACATGAACATACCAACACAGATAAGCAGAAGAGAGCAACCTTAAAAACAACTTCATGAAGATGATAAAGACCCTAAGAGAGAAAATCAAAAAATCCTTAAGAGAAATGGAAGAAAAGATGAACCAGAAGATGCAAGAAGTCAAGGAGAGGCAAGAAAATACAATTAAACAACTGAAGGAAACAGTTCAGGGCCTGAAAACTGAAATAGAGGCAATAACAAAAACACAAACTGAGGGAATGGTGGAAATGGAAAACTGAGTAACCAATCAGGACCCACAGATGCAATCATAAGCAACAGAAAACAAGAGATGGAGGAGAGAATCTCAGTTTCTGAAGATAAACTAGAGGAAATAAATCCATGAAGCAAAGAAAATCTTAAGTCCAACAAATCCTTAACACAAAATATCCAGGAAATATGGGACAACGTGAAAAGACCAAACCTAAGGATACTAGGTATAGAAGAAGGTGAAGAAACCCAACTCAAAGGTGCAGAAAACATATTCAACAAAATCATAGAAGAAAACTTTCCCAACCAAAAGAAAGACATGACAATGATAGTACAAGAAGTCTACAGAACACAAAATAGAGTAGACCACAAAAGAAAGTCCCCTCATCACATGAATGAAACACCAAACATATAGAATAAAGAAAGAATATGAAGAGCAGCAAAGGAACAAAGGTCAACATATAAAGGCAAACCTATCAGAATTACACCAGATTTCTCCACGGAAACTCTGAAAGCCAGAAGGACCTGGATAGATATTCTAACAACTCTAAGAGAACACGGATGCCAGCCCAGACTGCAATACAAAGCAAAGCTTTCAATCACTGTAAATGGAGAAAACAAGATATTCCACGACAAAACCAGATTTAAAAAATATGTTACCACTAATCCATCCCTATAGAAATTACTAAAGGAAAACTCTAACCTAAGGAAATTAACTACACTCACAAAAACATAGGCAATAGATAATCCCACTTTACGAAAACCCAAAAGAAAAAGCAGGGAAAATCCACATACAATACCATTACAAACAACAAATCAAAAACAAACAAGAATAAACACTCAAATGTCCTTAATTTCCTGCAATATTAAAGGTCTTAACTCGCCTTTAAAATGACACAGGTAATAGACTGGATATGAAGACAGAATCCATCCTTCTGCTGCATATAAGAAACACACCTCCAATTCAAAGACAGACATTACCTCAGAGTAAAGGATTGGGATAAGAGATGAAAAAGGTCATTTCATATTCATCACAGGAAAAATCCATCAGGAAGAAGTCTCGAATCTCCAAAATACAAAGGCACCAACATTCATAAAACATTATTAAAAATCAAATTGCAAATAAGACCTCACACAGTTATAGTGGGAAACTTCAACACCCCACTCTCACCACAGGACAGGACCAACAGAGAGAAACTTAACAAAGAGACAAAGGAACTAAAAGAGGTTATGACCCAATAGGGATTAACATATCTATAGAACTTTCCATTCAAACACAAAAGAATATACCTTCTTTTCACCATCACATGGAACCTTCTCAAAAACAGACCATATACTCCGCAACATAGCAAACCTCAACAGATACAAAAAAAAAAAATTGGAATAACCCCTGTGTCTTATCAGACCATTATGTTTTAAAGTTAGAATTCAAAAACAACACAAATTGCAAAAAACCTACCAACCCATGGAAATTGAACAACATACAATTGCACCATTCCTGGGTCAAGGAAGAAATAAAGAAATTCAAGACTTCCTATAATTCATTGAAAATGAAGACACACCACACCCAAACTTATGGGACATAACTTTGAAAGCTTTGCTAAGAGGAAAGTTCATAGCTCTAAGAGCTCATATGAAGAAACTAGAGAATAATCAAACCAGAGAGTTGACATCACAGCTGAAAGCTCTTGAAAAAATGGAAGCAAACACACCCTGGAAGAGTAGAAGCCAGGAAATAATCAAATTGAGGGTAGAAATCATTAAAGTTGAAACAAAGAAAACAATTCAAAGAATCAACGTAACAAAGAGTTGGTTCTTCAAGAAAATCAACAAGATAGACAAACCATTTTCCAAACTAACCAAAAGGCAGAGAAAGAACATGCAAATTAACAAACTCAGAAAAGAAAAGGGGACATAACAACCCACACTGAGGAACTCCAGAGAATCTTCAGGTCATACTTTGAAAACCTGTACTCCACAAAATTGGAAAATTTAAAGGAAATGGACAATTTTCTGGGCAGATAACACTTACCAAAATTGAATCAAGAACAGATTAGCAACTTAAACAGGCCTAAAACCTCTAAGGGAATAGAAGCAGTCATCAAAAGTCTCCCAAACAAACAAAAAAATGTCCAGGGCCATATGGCCCCAGTGCAGAATTCTACCAGAAATTCAAAGAAGAGCTAAAACCAATACTCCTCAAATTATTCCACACAATAGAAGCAGAAAGTTCATTGTCAAACTCTTGTTACTAAGCTACAATTACCTTGGTACCCAAGCCACACAAAGACACAACTAAGACCAATAACCAATAACCAATACAGACCAATAACCAATCACCAATTACCTTGGTACCCAAGCCACACAAAGACACAACTAAGACCAATAACCAATAACCAATACAGACCAATAACCCTAAGGAACATAGATGCAAAAATAATCAATAAAATACTGGCCTATCAAATAAAAGGAACACATTAGATAAAACATCCACCATGATGAAGGAGGCTTCATCCCTGGGATGCAGTATTGGTTCAACATTCTAAAATCTTTCAATGTATTCCACCATATAAACCAACTAAGGAAGAAAAACCACATGATATCTCACTAGATGCTGAAAAAAGCCTTTGACAAAATCCAACATCCCTTCATGATAAAGGTCCTGGAGAGATCAGGAATAACAGGACCATACCTGAACCTAGTAAAAACAGATTCAGTAAGCCAACAGCCAACATCACACTAAATGGAGAGAAACTCAAAGCTAGTCCTCTAAAGTCAGGAACAAGACAAGGCTGTCCACTCTCAACATATTTCTTCAATATTTTCCTTGAAATTCTAGCTACAGCAATAAGAAAACATAAGCAGATAAAGGGGATAAAAATTGGAAAGGAAGAAGTGAATCATTCACTGTATGCAGATGATATGATAGTCTAAATAACTGATCTGAAAAACTCTACCAGGGAACACCTACAGTTGATAAACACCTTCAGCAAAGTGGCAGGATACAAGATTAACTCAAAAAAAAAAAAACAGTAGCTATAATATATATGTATGATAAATGTTCTGAGAAAGAAATCAGAGAAACGTTACTCTTTACAATTGCCACAAACAACATAACATAACATACCTTGTGGTAACAATAACCAAAAATGTTAAAGAACTGTATCATAAGAATTTGGAGTCTTTAAAGAAGGAAATTAAAGAAGATACCTGAAAATGGAAAGATCACCCATGCTCTCCGATAGGGAAAATCAACATAGTAAAAATGGCAATTTTGCCAAAAGAAATCTACAGATTCAATGCAATCCCCATAAAAATCCCAGCACAATTCTTCACAGACCTTGAAAAAACAATTCTCAACTTTATCTGAAAAATCAAAAATCCAGGATAGCCAAAACAACCCTGCCCAATAAGCGAACTTCTGGGGACATCACCATCTCTGACTTCAAGGTCTATTATAGAACTATACTCCTGAAAACAGCTTGGTATTGGCCCAAAAATAGACAGGTAGACCAACAGAATTGAATTGAAAACCCTGGTATTAACCCACACACCTATGAATGCCTGATTTTGACAAAGAAGCCAAAGCTATATAATGGAATAAAGAAAGCATCTTCAACAAATGGTGCTGGCATAACTGAATGTTGGCATGTTGACTGCAGATAGATCCATGTCTATCACCATGCACAAAACTTAAGTCCAAATGGATCAAAGACCTCAACATAAACCCAGCCACAATGAACATAATAGAAGAGAAAGTAGGAAATACCCTTAAATGAGTTGGTACAGGAGACTGCTTCCTGAACATAACATCAGTAGCACAGACACTGAGTTCCACAATTAATAAATGGGACCTCCTGAAACTGAGAAGCTTCTGTAAGGCACAGGACATAGTCAACAAGACAAAACGACAGCACATGGATTGGGAAAAGGTATTAACTAATACTACATCCAACAGAGGGCTGATATCCAAAATTAACAAAGAATTCAAGAAGCCAGTCTCCAAGACACCAAATAATACAATTAAAAAGTGGGGTACAGAACTAAATAGACAATTCTCAATAGAGGAATCTGAAATGGCTGAAAAACTATAAGAAAGTGTTCAACATCCTTAGCCATCAGGGAAACGAAACTCAAAACAACTTTGAGATACCATCTTACACCTGTCAAAAATGGATAAAATCAAAAACACCAATGAGAGTTCATGCTGGAGAGGTTGTGGAGAAAGGGGAACACTCCTCCACTGATGGTGGGAGTGCCAACTCATACAGCTACTTTTGAAATCTGTATGGTGATTGATTCCTTAGGAAAATGGGAATCAGTCTACCACAAGATCCAACAATTCCACTCTTAGTCATATTCTCAAAAGAAGCACATTCCTACAGCAAGGACATCTGTTCAACTATGTTCATAACAGCAATATTTGTAATACCCAGAATCTGGAAACAACCTAGATGCCCCTCAACTGAAGAATGGATTGAGAAAATGTGGCACATTTAGACAGTGGAGTACTACTCAGTGGAAAAAAAATAATGGAGTCTTGAAATTTGAAGACAAACAGATGAAACTAGAAGAAACCATCCTGGGTGAGGTAACCCAGTCACAAAAAGACAAAAATTGTATGTACTCACTCATATATGGATTTTAGACATAGAGCACAGTAGTAACTGCCTACATTCCACACAGCCAGTGAAGTTAGAAAACAAAGAGGACCCTAAGAGAGACATGCATGGTCCCCCAAAGAAGGAGAATGGGACAGGATATCCTGAGGTAATTGGAAGCATGGGAGAAGGGGGGAGGGTACTATGAGAATGAGAAGGGGAGAAGAGGAGGGGTGAGGAAGATGTGATGGGACAGGGAGGTTGAGTTGGGGGAATAACAGAAGAGAGCAAGATAAGAGATAATATAATAGAGAGAGACATTATAATTTCAAAGAGAAATGAGGCACTAGGGAAATGTCTGGAGAGCTACAATGAAGATACCAACTAACAATCTAAGCAAAAGAGGAGAGATAACCAACCTTAAATGCCCTCTCCTGATAATGTGATTGATAACTAATTCATATGCCATCCTATAGCCTTCATCCAGCAGCTGCTAGAAGTAGAAGCAGACACCCACAGCTAAAACTTGAACTGAACTAAAATCCAGATGCAGAAAAGGAGGAATGATGAGCAAAGGGGTGCAAACCAGGCTGGTGAAACCCAGCAAAACAGCTGACCTGAACAAGCGAAAACTCTTGGTCCCCAGACTGATAACTGGGAAACAAGCATGGGACTGATCCAGACCCCATGAATGTTGGTGTCAGTTAGTAGACTTTGGAAAGCTATGGGGTCTTTTGTAGTGGATCAGTACTTATCACTAACATAGGAAAGGAACTGAGGAGCCCATCCACATGGAGGGATACTCCCTGAGCCTAGACAAAATGGGGTTGTGCTAGGCTCTTCCCAAAGAATATGACAGACTTTTAAGACCCCATATAGAAGGCTTCACCCTCCCTGGGAAGCTGAAAGGGTATGGGGATAGGTTGGGCATTAGTTGGTGGGGCAGGGGAGAAGAAGAGGGAGAGAAACCTGGGATTGACATGTAAAGTAATTTTCTTCCTAATATAAAAAGAAAAAAAAGATTAAGTATTCTTATTCAAGTTAAATTTCCATCTTCATTTTAAAGTTTATTCCCATAGGTTGATAGTGTATATAATTCAGAAACACTGCAACACGGATGCCTGAGTGAGCTACTTCCCTTCCTCAAAAACATGAACCACACAACTCCAGGTAAAAGTGGTTGTTGCTGTTAATTGACAAATTTTGGATATTTAGAATAAGTTGGGAAATAAACTTTTTGGTATATCAATTGAAGAATTTGAAGAATATCTTGATTCTGTAAAATGATGTATATCAGAATGTCTTAATTATTACTAAATGTTATGTTTTTATTTTTTTATTGGAGCAAAAGAACTCTAACATGTATCTTCCCATTGCTCTCTTCTTGTGACTGGTGATATATTGTGACTTACTGCTTCAAACTCCTGCTTCTTTAGTGTTTCCACTATGGTTCATGCGGCCTCTAACTGTAAGTCAAAATAAATCTTGTTTATATTGTTTTATTTTTTCCTTTTTTGTCAGATATGTTTTTTTAACCAAGAAATGCAAGTTAAAAACAGAAGATGGGAATAAGCATGGGGTTATCAAAAAAATGAAATACAAATCCCTGATAAACATTTTTAAAATGTTCAACATACTTAGCTATTTGGAAAATGCTAATTAAACTGTTTGGAGAAATCATATTAATCCAATTAAAATGCTTATGTTCATAAAGAAGAGAGTGAAATTGCTGGTGATGATGTAAGGTAAGTGGGACACTCATTTGTTCTTGGTGAATGTGGGGTAAGCTATAATTAGTGTTCATATGCTACTGAGCTACCATTCTGTGTATACCTAAGGGACTGTATATTCTCCCTTACAGCTATGTGCTTATTCACATTGATGGCTCTTCTACTCAAAGTGTGGTTGCTGTGCTCTCACTAGGTTAGGCCAGCTGGTTCTGTAGGTTTCTCCAGCATGGTCTTGACTGCTTTGCTCATCCTTCTCCCTCTCTGCAACTGGATTCCAGGAGTATGGTTCAGTGTTTAGCTGTGGGTGCCTGCTTCTGCTTCAATCAGCTACTGGATGAAGGCTCTTAATGGCCCATGGTTTGGTCCTACATTGGTTCCCCTCCTCTCAGACTGGGGTCCATGAGTTCCCACTTTCCCAGGCCAGGTGTTTCTGCTGGTTTTCCCAGCGTGGTCTTGACAACTTTGTTGATCATTCCTCCCTCTCTGAAAGTGTGTTCCTGGAATTGGGCTCAGTACTTAGCTGGGTATCACTCCTTCTTCTTCCATCAGCTAAGGGATGAAGGGTCTAGAATGGCATATAAGTTAGACATCAATGTCATTTTCTGCAAGGGCATTTTAGGTAGCCTCTCCACTATAGCTCAGATTGTAAATTGGGGTCATGCTTGTATATTTCTGGACATTTCCCTAGTGCCTCATTTCTCTTTAAACCTATAATGTCTCTTCTATTATATTATCTTGTCTTGCTCTCTTCTGTTCTTCCCCTAATTCAATGCCCCATCATATCTTCCTCACCCCTCCTCTTCTCCTTTTCTCATTCTCCTAGTTCCCTCTCTCCTCCCACCATGTTCCCAATTTGCTCAGGAGATCTTTGGCCTTTCCCCATTCCAGAGGACTATGGGTCTATTAGGGTGTTCCTTGTTTCCTAGCTTCTCTTTGTCCATCCACGAGGCGGGCATAACTCACCTGGCTGACGGAGACCACCCACATGGCGGTAGGGCTCAGGTGGCTTTGGCGGAAAGATATATCGTAACAGATGTCCTTGTATGAATGTGCAATTTTATATGTATGCCTATGAGTGGATTTGCTAGATCTTTTGATAGAGTGATTCCCATTTTCATGAAGAATGGCCATACTGATTTCCAAAGTAGCTGTACAAATTGGCACTCCCACCAGCATTGGAGGAGTGTTCCCCTTTCTCCATATCCTCTGCTGCATAAATTGTCAATGGTGTTTTGATTTTAACTATTCTTACATTTGTAAGATGGTATCACAGAATTGTTTTGATTTGCATTTCCCTGATGGCTAAGGATGTTGAACACATTCTTGTGTGTCTTTCAGTCATTTAGATTCCTCTATTGAGATTTGTGTATTTAGTTCTGTACCCCATTTTTTTTTCTTTTTTAAATTAGTTTAAGTTAGGGAACAAGCTTGTTTTACATGTAAGTCCCTTCTCTCTCTCCCTCTCCCTCTCCCTCTCCCTCCCCTCACCCCATCCCTTCTACCCCCCAACCTACCACCCACCCCAACCTACCCCCCACCCCATCCACCCACCACTCCCCAGACAGGGTAGTGCCCTCAATGGGGGCTCTGCAAAGTCCCCCAAACCTTCCTGTGCTGCGCCTTGGCCATTCCCCATTTGTCCAAGACCAGAGTGTATCCCTTCACGTGGGATGGGATCTCAAAGTCCCTTCTTACACCAAGGAAAAATACTCATCCACTACCAGAGGCTTCCTGGAGTGCAGAGGCCTCCTTATTGACATCCATGTTCAGGGGTCTGGATCAGTCTTGTACTGACCTCCCAGACAGCATCTGGGGTCGATGTGCTCTCCCTTGTTCAGGTCAACTGTTTCTGTGGGTTTCTCCAACCTGGTACAGACTCCTTTGATCTTCCTTCCTCCCTCTCTTCAACTTAATTCCAGATTTCAACTCAGCGTATATCTGTGGATGCCTGTCTCTGCTTCCATCAGCCACTGGATGAGGGCTCTAGGATGGCATAAAGAGTAGTCATCAGTCTCATTTTAGGGGAATGGCTTTTAGGTTATCCTCTCCACCATTACTTGGATTATCAGACAGTGTCATCCTTGTAGGTCTCTGGAGATTTCCCTAGTTCCAGATCTCTTCTCAAACCTATAATGGCTCCCTCTAATATGGTATCTCTCATCCTCCTCTCTCTCCTCTATTCTTCCCCCAACTCAATATTTCTGCTTCTCCATTTCCTCTCCTCTACTCCTCTTCTCTTGCTCTTATTGTGGCAGCAACATCTCCCCTACCCTCATGTTCCCAATTAGCTCAGGAGATCATGGCACTTCCCATTCCTGGGGTCCATTTATCCCTTAGAGTCCTTCATGTTTCCTAGTTTCTTTGGTGAAGAGGATTATAGGCTGGTAATCCTTTGCTCTATGTCTAAAATTCATATATGAGTGAGTACACACCATGTTTTTCTTTTTTTGTGACTGGGTTAACTCACTCAGGATGGTTTCTTCTAGTTCCATCCATTTGCCTGTGAATTTCAAGATTCCATTGATTTTTTCTGCTGACTAGTACTCCATTGTATAAATGTACCAAATTTTCTCAATCCATTCTTTAGTTGAGGGGCATCTAAGTTGCCTCCAGGCTCTGGCTCTGGCTATTACAAACAATGCTGCTATGAACATGGTTGAACATATGTCCTTATTGTATGAACATGCACTATTGGGGTATATACCCAAGAGAGGAATGGCTGTTTCTTGAGGTAGACTGATTCCCATTTTTCTGAGCAACCGCCATACTGATTTCCAGGGTAGTCATACAAGTTTGCACTCCCACCAGCAATGGAGGAGTGTTACTTTTTCTCCACATCCTCTCCAGCATAGATTGTCACTGGTATTTTTGATTTTAGCCATTCTGACAGGTGTGAGGTGGTATCTCAGAGTTGTTTTGAGTTGCATTTCTCTGGTGGCCAAGGATTTTGAATACTTTTTTAAGTGTCTCTCAGCCATTTCAGATACCTCTGTTGAGAATTCTCTATTTAGTTCTGCACCCCACTTTTTAATTTCATTGTTTGGTGTTTTTGTAGCTGGCTTCTTGAGCTCCTTGTATATTTTGGAAATCAGCCCTCTGTCAAATGTGGGGTCAGTGAAGATCTTTTCCCATTCTGTTTTGTCTCACTGACTGTGTCCTTTGCCCTGAAGAAGCTTCTCGGTTTCAGGTGGTCCCATTTATCAATTGCAGACCTCAATGTCCGTGCTATTGGCATAAAGTTCAGGAATTGGTCTCCTCTGCCAATTTGTTCAAGGGTGATTACCACTCTGTCCTCTGTAAGATTCAGTGTGCCTGCATTTATGGTGAGATCTTTTTATCCATTTGCACTTATGTTTTTTGCATGGTGAGAGGTATTGTTCTATCTGCAATCTTCTGCATGTCTGAATGCAATTGTGCCAGCACCATTTGTTGAAGATGCTATCTATTTTCCATTGTATAGATTTAGCACTTTTGTCAAAAATAAGGTCTTCATAGGTATGTAGGTTAATATCAGGGTTTTCAATTCGATTCCATTGGTCTATCTGTCTATTTTTGTGCCATTTCCAAGCTGCTTTCAGAACTATGGCTCTAAAGTAGAGCTTGAAGTCATGGATGGTGATGCCTCTGGAATATCCTTTATTGTAAATAGTTTTTTTGGCTATCCTGGGTTTTTTTATTTTTCCCTATAAAGTTGAGTAATATTCTTTCAATGTCTGTGAAAAACTGTTGTGATTTTGATGTGGATTGCGTTGAATCTGTAGATTGCTTTTGGCAGGATTGCCATTTTTACTATGTTAATTCTACCTATCCAAGTGCATGGGAGATCTTTCCATTGTCTGGTGTCTTCTTTAATTTGTTTCTTTAAAGTCTCAAAGTTCTTATTGTACAGGTCTTTCACTTTTTTGTTTAGTGTTACCCCAAGATATTTTATGTTGCTTGTGGATATTGTGAAAGGTGATGTTTCCCTGATTTCTTTCTCATTGGATTCATCATCTGTATATAGTAGGGCTACTGATTTTTTTTTTTTAGTTAATTTTGTATCCTGCTACCGTGTTGAAGGTGTTTATCAGCTGTAGGAGTTCCCTGGTAGAGTTTTTCGTGTCACTATTGTAGCCTATAATGTCATCTGCAAATAGTGAAAGTTTGACTTCTTCCTTTCCAATTTGTATCCATTTGATCCCCTTTTCTTCTCTTATTGCTCTAGCTAGAACTTCAAGTACAATATTGAAGAGATATGGAGAGAGTGGACAGCCTTGTCTTTTCCCTGATTTTAGAGGAAATGCTTTGAGTTTCTCTCCATTTAGTTTGATATTGGCTATTGGTTTGGTGTATATTGCGTTTATCATGTTTAGATATGTTCCTGTTATTCCTGTTCTCTCCAAGATCTTTATCATGAAGGGATGTTGGATTTTGTCAAAGGCTTTTTCAGTGTCTAGTGAGATGATCATGTGGATTTTCTTTTTCAGTTTGTTTATATGGTGGATTACATTGATGGATTTTCATATGTTGAACCATCCTTGCATCCCTGGGAGGAAGCCTACTTGAACATAGTGAATAAATTTTCTGATATGTTCTTGGATCCGGTTTGCCAATATTTTATGGAGTATTTTAGCATCAATGTTTATGAGGGATATTGGTCTGTAGTTCTCTTTCTTAGTCATATCTTTGTCTGGCTTGTGTATCAAAGAGATTGTAGCCTCGTAGAAAGAGTTTGGCAACATCCTATCTGCTTCTATTGTGCAGAACAGTTTGAGGAGTACTGGAATTAGCTCTTGTTTGAATGTCTGGTAGAAGTCTGCAGTGAAGCCATCTGGCCCTAGGCTTTTTTTGGTTGGGAGGCTTTTGATGACTGCTTCTATTTCATTAGGGTTTACAGGTCAATTTAAACTGTTTATCTGATCTTGTTTTAATTTTGGTAAATAATATTTATCCAGAAAACTGTCCATTTCCTATAGATTTTCGAATTTTGTGGAGTATAGGTTTTCAAAGTATGACCTGAAGATTCTCTGGATTTCCTCAGTGTCCATTGTTATATCCCCCTTTTCATTTCTGATTTTGTTAATTAGCATGTTCTTTATCTGCCTTTTGGTTAGTTTGTCTAGAGGTTTGTCTATCTTATTGATCTTCTCAAAGAACCAACGCTTTGTTTCATTGATTCTTTGTACTGTTTTCCTAGTTTCTACTTTGTTGATTTCGGCCCTCGGGTTGATTATTTCCTGTCATCTACTCCTACTTGGTGTGTTTGCTTCTATTTGCTCTAAAGCTTTCAGTTGTTCTGTCAATTCTCTAATGTGACTTTTCTCCAGTTTCTTCATGTGGGCACTTAGTGCTACGAACTACCCTATTAGCACTGCTTTCAGAGTGTCCCATAAGTTTTGGTATGTTGTGTCTACATTCTCATTAAATTCTAGGAAGTCTTTAACTTCTTTTTTTATTTCTTCCTCAACCCAGGAATGGTGCAAATGGGTGTTATTCATTTTCCATGAGTATGTAGGTATTTGCAATTCGTATTGCTGTTGAATTCTAGTTTTAAAGCATGGTGATCTGATAAGATAGAGGGGGTTATTTCAATTCTTTTGTAACTATGGAGGTTTGCTTTGCTGCCAACTATGTGGTCAATTTTAGAGAAGGTTCCATGTGGCACTGAGAAGAAGGCATATTCTTTTGTGTTTGGATAGAATGTTCTATAGATATCTGTTAAACTCGGTTGGGTCATAACTTCTGTCAGATCCTTTGTTTCTTTGTTAAGTTTCTGTCTGGTGGTCCTGTCTAGTGGTGTAAAGGGGGATGATGAAGTTTCCTACTATAAGTGTGTGTGGTTTTATGTGTGGTTTGAGGTTTAGTAATGTTTCTTTTACAAATGTGGGTGCCTTCATATTTGGGGCATAGATGTTCAGGATGAGACTTCATCTTGATGGACTTTTCCTGTGATGAGTATGAAATGTCCTTCTTCATCTCTTTTGATTGATTTTAGTTTAAAGTGTAATTTGTTTCATATTAGGATTGCTACACCAGCTTGTTTTTTAAGCCCTTTTGATTGCAAAATATTTTCCCATCCTTTTTCTCTGAGGTATTGCCTGTCTTTGAAGTTGAGGTGTGTTTCTTGTAAACAGCAGAAGGATGGAAACTGTCTTTGTATCCATTCTGTTAGCCTATATGTTTTTATGGGTTAGTTAAAACCATTGACATTTAGGGATATTAATGTCCATTGTTCGTTGGTTCTTGTTTGTTTAAGGTTTATTGTTGGTGGTGTATTTGTGTGTGAATTTCGCCCTCCTGTTACTTTTTGTGTTTGGTAAAACTAGATTATCTATTGCCTGTGTTTTTGTGAGTGTAGTTATGTTCGTTGGGTTGGAGTTATCCTTCCAGAACATTCTGTAGTGCTGGATTTGTGGATATGTATTGTTTAAATCTGTTTTTTTTTTTCATGGAATATCTTGTTTTCTCCATCTATAGTGATTGAATGTTTTGCCGGGTACAGTATTCTGGGTTGACATCCATGCTCCCTTAGTACTTGTAGGGTATCTATCCAAGACTTTCTGGCTCTCAGAGTTTCCATTGAGAAGTCAGGTGTGATTCTGATTGGTTTGCCTTTATATGTTACTTGGCCTTTTTCCTTTGCTGCTCTTAATATTTTCTTTTTATTCTGTAGTTTTAGTGTTTTGATTATTATGTGTCAGGGGAGACTTCTTTTTGTGGTCCAGTCTGTTTGGTGTCCTTTAAGCTTCTTGTACTTTCATAGGCATATCTTTCTGTAGCTTGGGGAAGTTTTCTTCTATTATTGTGTTGAATATGTTTTCTCTACCTTTGAGCAGTGTTTCTTTACCTTCTTCTATACCTATTATTCTTAGGTTTGGTCTTTTTATGGTGTCCCATATTTCCTGGATATTTTGTGTTAGGGATTTTTTGGACTTGAGGTTTTCTTTGGTTGATGAATGTATATCCTCTAGCATGTCTTCAATAGCTGAGATTCTCTCTTCCGTCTCTTGAATTCTATTAGTTATACTCACATCTTTAGTGGCTGATTGTTTATCTAGTCTTTCCATTTCCAGCATTGCCTCATTCTGTGTTTTCTTTATTGTGTCTATTTCAGCTTTCATGCTTTGAACTGTTTCAAGAGCTTCCTTCAGTTTTTTGGTTGCTTTTTTCTTGGGTTTCTTTAGATTCTTTAAGAGATTTGTTTATTTCTTGAATTTTTTTGCTGCACCTTTTCCTCCATTTCATGTAATTTTTTGCTTGCTTTTCCTTCTATTTCTTTAAGGGATTTTCTTGTTTCCTCTTTAAAGGTCTCTATCATCTTGCTGAGGTAATTTTTCAGTTCCATCTCTTCTTCATGCTCTGTGTTGAGCTTTTCAGATCTTGCTGAAGTGGATTCCCTAGATTCTGGTGGTATCATAATGATCTTTCTGTTGTTGAGTGAGTTCTTATTCTGTCTTGTTCCCATATGTTCTTCCAGTGGGTGCAGGAGGGCTCTCTCTATCTCTTCTTGTGACCCTGTGATGTGTTGGTCCAGAAATTCAATGTCTGCTGCTCTGCATGGTCTTGCCTCTCCTGGTAGTCTCCTCACTCTCAAGGAGTTAGGCCTCCTTAGGGGTCAGGTTGGGGTGGGGGACATGGGAAGGAAGAGTATGGTGTTTCCAGACTCAGGGAGTTCCTCTCTACCTTGGCAGGTCTACCGCAAGCAGGTGCAGGCCTGGGGAAATTGGCGTGAATGATGCTTTGAACTGGAGTTGGGTAAGAGCTGAGGCTCACTCACCTCATTGTGGATCAGTTGGCGGACAGGTAAGAAGAGTATTGTGTTCCCAGATTCAGGGAGCTCCTCCATTCCTGGGCATGTCTACCCCAGGCAGGCACAGGCCCTTGGAGATCAGGGAGAATGATGCTTTGGAAGGGAGTTGGGCAAGAGCAAGAGGCTCACTCACCTCGTTGTGGATCATTCGGCAGAAAGGGAAGGCCTATACCCCAATTTTTAATTATATTATTTGGTGTTTTGAAAAATATCTTCTAGGGTTCTTTGTAAAATTTGGAGAATAGCCATCTGTCAGATATGGGGATGGTTAACCACTTTGTTTTCTAAGAGGTACATAGTGACTAGATTTATATTGAGGTCTTTGATCCATTTGTACTTAAGTTTTGTGCATGATGTTAGATATGGATCTATCTGAAATCTTCTACATGTTCACATCCAATTATGCCAGTCCCCTGTGTTGAGGATGCTTTCTTTTTCCATGGTATAGTATTAGCTTCTTTTTTAAAGACCAGGTGTTCATAGATTTGTGGGTTAACATCAATGTCATCAATTTGATTCCATTGGGCTACCAGTCTGTTTATGTGCTGAAACCAAGGTGTTTTCATTACTATAGCTCTAGATTACAGCTTTAAGTCATCCTGATGCCTCCTGAAGTTCCTTTATTGTGCAAGGTTGTTTTGGCTACCCTGAGTCTTTTGTTTTTCCACATAGTGTTGAGTATTCTCCTTTCAAGGTCTGCAAAGAATTGTTCTGGGATTTTGATGGGGTTGCATTGAATCTGTTGATTACTTTTGGCAAGAATATCATTTTCACTACCTATTCACTACCTCTGTTGATCCTACATATTCAAGAGAATGGAAGATCTTTCCATTGTAAGTTATCCTTTTAAATGTCTTTCTTTAAAGACCCAAAGTCTTATCTTAGAGGTCTTTCACCTGTTTGGTGATAATATCCCATGATATTTTATGTTGTTTCTGGCAATTGTAAAAGGTGATGTTTCTTTCTCAGACCCTTAATTGTTTAAAGGGCTACTGATTTTTTTTTTTTTTTTAGTTAATCTGCTGCCACTTTAATGAAAGTGTTTTTCAGAGGTAGGAGTTCCCTGGTAGATTTTTTTTTTTTTGGTCACTTATGAAAACTATCATATCATCTGCAAATGGAGAAAGTTTGACTTCTTCCATTCTAATTTTTATCCCATTGATCTTCTTTTGTTGTGTTATTGTTCTAGCAAGATCTTCAAGTACAATATTGAAGAGATATGGAGAAAGTGGACAACCATGTTCTGTTCCTGATTTTAGAGGGATCACAATGAGTTTCTCTCCATTTAGTTTAATTTTTGATGTTGGCTTGCTGCATATTGCCTTCATTATATTTAGGTATGTTCCTGTTATGCCTGATCTCTTCAAGACCTTTTTCATGGAGGAGTGTTAAATTTTGTTGCAAGCTTTTACATCTTCTAGTGTGATGATCATGTGTTTTTTTCCTTTTCAGATTGTTTATATGGTGGATTACATTGATGAATTTTTGTATGTGGAACCATCCTAGATTTTATGCATTTCCCCCCTCTTTAGTTTCCCTATTGCTCCCATTGACATTAAAATTCATTCCAATTCAATATTGAAAGGAAAGAACTATTTTTAGTTCCTAATTCATGTATATGATAGAAAAAATCATATGCTCTATCACAGATTTTGGCCATTACTTGAAGTTCCCAATGGTATCCAGTAGTCAAAGAATGTATTTTCTTTCCAAGAACTATTCTTATTATCTACCATGACATTTAAAATCACACAACAAAAAAATGAGAAAAAAATCATACAATATCTCAATACGGCAGTATGTTTACCCAACTTTAAAGAAAAGAAGACCTTGTTAGTGGAAAACTAAATCTGTTACGTAATGCACTTAAAAGATGAGATACAAATTCAAATACATTTCCTCAACATAAATCGGACAAAATGACACATTTGTGTATTCAAACATAAATTTTTGTTGTATCAATTACTTTGTTACCAAAAAACAATTACATTCCTGACAAATAGCTCCAGGTTATAGTATACTAATTTCCATTGAATTTTTACTCAAATATATTTTACACAAAAAGTACTCTCATTATATTTACAAAATTTTACAATATGATTGCAATTTTAAATAATTTCCAACCTTATTTAACTTAATTAGGTGTACATCTTTGAAGTCAAGTTTATCAGGCTGTTTTATCAGTGTTTTTTATAATGTCAGAGTTATATTCTTGTATCTATATTTATAATCATGTCTTACAAAAATACTACAATCATTTATGCAAATGTTAAATAAATGTCAATAGTTTATTTTTCCATATTTAGCAATGTTATAATCACTGTGTCTTTGGATACATCACAAATTCAATGGGAAAATTTAGCAAAATTACATTGGCTTACAAGAGGAACATAAAGCTATTCACTAGGTTACTAAGATGAAATTACAGAAGTAAAGTGGAAAAGTTTTGTGCCCCTACTAAATGTCATATTCATTTTTTTACTTGAGTACTCAGTACAGCAGTGATATCCTCGGAAGGTGAGGATCAAAGTCCTCATGTATGTTGTTCTTTTTTCAATGATGTTAACTTGTGTTTTAGTCTTTTCTTTGTAAATTTGAAATAGCTTGAAAAAAAGTAGTAATCGAACTCAAAGTCAAAGTTTATATGACAAAATGTTAAAAAGGAAACAAATGAAACAAAATACACAGAATATGTTATAAAAAAGTCAATTTATTTTTCAGTATTATAAAAACCTCTATTTGTTGCCACTGGTGGTGGCGCATGCCTTATTTCCAGCACTCAGGAGGCAGAGGCAGGCGAATCTCCGCGAGTTCGAGGCCAGCCTGTTCTACAAGAGCTAGTTCCAGGACAGCCTCCAAAGCCATAGAGAAACCCTGTCTTGAAAAACCAAAAAAAAAAAAAAAAAAAAAAAAAAAAAAAAAAAAAAACATATATTTGTAAAGTACTTGAAATAAAATATTGCATGAAATATAGTCTCATATAAAATTGATGGCGCACCTGTCTACTATTTGGGGTCATACAATACTGTTTCCCTTTACAATATATGAGACTATTAATTCAGATATTGGATTTAATCTAGTTCAATCTTATCCAAGTGAAACAAAACAGTTATATTTTTTCTGTAATTTACATGCCTATCACATTCATTTTCACTATTTCTTAAAGTATCTTGGGTCTGGAGAAATGGCTTGGTGTTTAAGAGCACTTAGTGTTCAATCTTGAATATCATTATGATTACAAATCAGATAATTACTATAAATGATAAAGGAGGTAATAAACTTATTTGTAATACCATAATAAAAATTCTAACAAGCTATCCTTGAACATATTGTTTTTAAAGGCAATCTACTTTGTTATTATATCAGACAATCTATTTAATCATGAAAAACAATGAATCTAAATAAATACTGGAAGACAAAGTTATTTAAAAATCCCTATGACAAATTCTGGCACAAATTGTGTGTGTTCGTTTTTCCTAGGAAGCATACTTAGTGGTGATGACTTGCATGGAGAAAGTTCAATAGTGCAATTCAAATCCAGACTGATAAAATTATTGTTGAACAAAGAAGAAGTTGAACTAACATGAACGCTTACAGGGACCTTGGAATTTTAAAAGAATGTTTGAAATTTTATTAGGTCTAGTCTGAAGATATACATGGGAGTTTCCAGCTAACCTCAGCTAATGGCAATTCCCAGAACTGAAGGAAGCTGAATTAGTCTCCAATATTACTGACTGTAACATTGTTGTAGAAAAGGTTTTACTGGACACTAAAATAGCAAATAGGTCAACATTAGTGGAAAAATTACACAGCTCTAAAATCTAGTTTCAGGCCATCTGTCTAACAAGTTAAAAAAAACTTATTGTATATAGTTTAAGATTTTAAGATTTACAAATTTCAGTCATGGATTTTCAATATAATTTTTATACAATTGTAGACTCACATAACTGTTATACTCTAAAATTCTGTATGATGAAATAACTTTAATTGAAATATTGGCCATGATTTGGCCACTGATTAAGATTACCATAAACTCATAGAGTAAATTGTATTTAAAGAAATCTATATGTATTTGACCATGACTCATAATCATACTTATGTATTTGAATATTGATCGTTACTATAAATGGAAGCAAACATTCTTGGGACTTCTGAGTTGATAAAAATAATAGACAAATTGTACTTTATAGTTGACAATAATGGTTTCCAGATTAAGAAGTGTCAGGTGTCCCAGATTGGCATTGAGATATAGTTCTCTCTGCATTTCATTTTTTAGGTAGGACATTTTTTGTTCCCACATATGGACTTTACATCTGTATACTTAGAAACAATATGTTTATTTAATATTTGCAACTGCCATGACCGCAGGGGAACTCTACTAGTTTTCATTTGATTTATACTTCAATTCTCATTTTCTATTCAACATATCATGAAAGTAAAGAAAAAAAAAAAGAATGTTTGCTCACTGGAAATATTTTATCCTTTTAGTTCATAGATAATACATCAGCTGTTCTTATGCTAAACAAGGGATTACAAAAGTAAAAGAATACATTGTAAACAAAGAAAATAAGAACTACAAAGTGATAGTTGAGAATTAACTGATTACATGCTATTAATACTTAATTCAAGCACAACTAACTCTTATTTAAGCCTGAACTAAAATATAAATGTGGCCATAATGTTGAGGTAGTTTAGAACAAAAATCTAAATGAGCAATTTATTATACAGCCATTATATATGTGTGTGTGTGTGTGTGTGTGTGTGTGTGTGTGTGTGTTTGTGTTCTTAATTTTAAAAATCAAGTAGATAGTAGTATCTAACACCTAATTATGATTCTAGGTCCCATCTTATTTGCATTAATATATATATATATATCTTCTAGAGTTTTCTTTATTCATTTTTAAAACTACATAATCAATTTTATAAGTAAGTCATTTTATATATTTAGAGACTTATCACTTCATTTTCTAACTTTCAGGGCAGATGCAGATATATTTCATCTCTTTAAATGCAAGTTAGTAGACTGATACACTCTAACATTCATTTAATCTTTATATTCAATGGTTATTGAAACTTTGTATTTATTTTGATTATTATTTAATTTAATGATGTCAATGTTAATATTCTCTGTCATCTTCTACATATTTCTTCTTCAATCTGTCTCATTTTGGAATTATAATTTCTATTCCTATAAAACATAATTTTCCTCTTTTCTGCACATTTCAACCTTTTATGAATGATAATTTCACTAAATAAAACTTTTGTAAATTTTATTTCTTAAATGCAGGATCAAAATTTATAAAGTATACATTTCTTGCTACTCATTTACCACATTTTATTATTATTTTCTTGTTTTAATGGATTTTTAATTCCATATTCATGAAAATACATAATATTTTTAATTGACCACACGAATATTGATACTGCAAATCAGATTAAATATTTTTGTTTTTCTAAAAAGTGTACTTATGGCATTATAGACAAAAAAAATTATTAGAGCAATTAAGAATATATAGTATTTTATTTAATCCATTGTCCAAAAGCAGGCTGCTTTCACTAAGAAATATCCCCCAATACAAGGAAGTTTAAATAGTCAAAGTACTGAAATTATGATAGCACCACTGAAAGCTCTAGGACACAAAGAAACCAATACACTCCACAGGAGTAGATGCCAGGAAATAATCAAATTGAGGGCTGAAGTCAATAAAATGGAAACTAGGAGAACAGTACAAAGTATCAATGAAACAAAGTGTTGTTTTTTGAGAAGATCAACAAGATAGACAAAAGTTTAACCAAACTTACCAAATGGCAGAGAGTGTCCATGCAAATGGATAAAATCAGGAATGAAAGGGGAACATAACAACACACACAGAGGAAATCCAGACAATCATCAGGTCATATGTCAAAAATCTGTATTCCTTAATGTTTGAAAATCTAAAAGAAATGGACAATTTTCTGGGCAGATATCATTTACCAAAATTAAATCAAGAACAGATAAGCAACTTAAATAGACCTTTAACCCCTAATGAAATACTAGCAGCCATCAAAACTCCCCCAACCAAAAAAAGCCCAGGACTAGATGGCTTCAGTGCAGAATTCTACCAGAAATTACAGACCAAATCTCCTAAAAGTATTCCACACAATAGAAGCAGAAGGGGCATTGCCAAACTGTTTTTATGAGGCTTCAATAACCTTGATACCCAAGCCACATGTCCACAAAACCTAAGAAAGAGAACTACAGACTAATAAACCTTATGAACATTGACACAAAAATACTCAAAGAAATACTAGCAAATCGAATCCAAGAACATATCAGAAATCATCCACCATGATCAAGTAGGCTTCATCCAAGGGATGCAAGGATGGTTCAACATATGAAAATCCAGCAATGTAATCCACCATATAAACAGAGTGAGGAAAAAAAAATGATAATCTCACTGGATGCCGAAAATCCTTTTGACAAAATCTAACACCCCTTCATAATAAAGGTCCTGGAATGATCAGGGATAACAGGAACATATCTTAACATAATAAAAGCAATATACAGCAAGCCCACAGTGAACATCAAATTAAATGGAGAGAAACTCAATGCAATTCCTCTAAAATTGGGGACAAGATAAGGCTGTCCACTCCCTCCATATCTCTTCAATATTGTCCTTGAAGTTCTAGCTAGAACAATGAGACAAGAAAAGGAGATCAAGAGGATACAAACCAGGAAGGAAAAAGTCAAACTTTCACTATTTGCAGATAGTCTACATAAGTGACCTGAAAAACTCCATCAGGGAATTCCTACAGTTGATAAACCCTTTCTGCAAAGTGGCAGAATACAAGATTAACTCAAAAAAAACTACTATATACAGATGATAAAATCATGGAGAAAGAAATCAGAGAAACATCACACTTTAAAATTATTCCAATTAACATAAAATACCTTGGAGTAATGTTAACCAAATAAGTGAAATAACTCTACCTTAAGAATTTTAAGTCTGTAAAGAAAGAAATTAAAGTAGATACTAAAAATGGATGGATCTTCCATCTTCTTGAATAGATAGGATCAACATAGTAAAAATGGCAATCTTGCCAAAGCAATCTACAGATTCAATGCAATCCCCATCAAAATCCCAGGACAATTCTTCACAGACCTTGAAAGAACAATTCTCAACTTTATATGGAAAAACAAAAGACCCAGGATAGCCAAAACAGCCCTGTACAATAAAAGAACTTCTGGAGGCATCACCATCTCTGAATTCCATGTATGTCACCATGCACAAAACTTAATTCAAAATGGATCAAAGACCTCAACATCAATCCAGCCACACTGAAACTACTGGAAGTCAAAGAGGGAAATACACTTGAGTTAATTGGAACAGGAGAACACTTCCTGAATATTACACCAGTAGCACAGACACTGAGGTCAACAATTGATAAATGGGGCTTCCTGAAACTGAAAAGCTTCTGTAAGGCTAAGGACACAGTCAGTAAGACAAAACATCAGCCCACAGACTGGGAAAAAATATTCACCAACCCCATATCTGACAGAGGGCTCATCTCCAAAATATACAAAGAACTCAAGAAGTGAGTCTCCAAAACATCAAACAATCCAATTAAAAATTGGGGTACAGAATAATTCTACCTACCTCTATGGGGTAAACAATTCTCAATAGAGGAATCTAAAATGGCTGAAAGGCACATGAGAAAGTATTCAACATCCTTAGTCATCAGGGAAATGCAAATCAAAACAATTCTGAGATACCATCTTATTCCTGTTAGAATGGCTAAAATCAAAAACACCAATGACAGTTTAAACTTGAGAGCATGTGGAGAAAGGGGAAGACTCCTCTACTGCTGCTGGGAGTGGCAACTTGTACAGCCACTTTGCAAATCAGTATGGAGACTCTTCAGGAAAATGGGAATCAGTCTACCACAAGATCCATAAATCCCACTCTTAGGCATATACCCAAAAGAAGCACATTCATACAACAAGGACATCTGTACAACTATGTTCATAGCAGCACTATTTGTAATAGCCAGAACCTGGAAGCAACCTAGATGCCCCTCAACTGAAGAATGGATAGAGAAAATGTGTTACATTTACACAACGGAGTACTACTCAGCAGAAAACAAACAAACAAACAAACAAAAAATGGAATCTTGAAATTTGCAAGAAAATGGATGAAACTAGACGAAACTATTCTGAGAGAGGTAACCCAATCACAAAAAGACAAACTCACTCATATGTGGATTTTAGACATATAGGTAAGGATTACCAGCCTACAATCCACATTGTCAGAGATGATAGTAAACAAGGTGGAACCTAAAAGAGTCAAACATCGTCCCCTGGAGAAGGGAAAAGGGACAAGATCTCCAGAACCAATTGGGAGCAAGGGAGGAGGGGGAGTGAGCTAGGAGAATGAGAAAGGGATAAGAAGAGGGGTGAGGAGGACATGAAGGAGCAGAAAGATTGAGTTGTGGGAAGGATAGAAGAAAACAAGAAAGGTGATACCATAATAAAGGGAGACATTTTAGGTTTACAGAGAAATCAGCCACAAGGGAAAGGTCTGGAGATCTACAAACATGACACTAACAATCTAAGCAACAGAGAAGAGGCTACCTTAAATGCCCTTCCCTGATAATGAGATTGATGACTGTTTATCCTTCATCCATCAGCTTGTGGAATAGAAGCAGACACCCAGAGCTAATCACTGAACTGAACTGGAATCCAGTTGCAGAGTAGAAGGAGTGATGAGCAAAGGGGTCAAGACAATGCTGTTGAAACCAACAGATGGAATAGAAGCAGACACCCAGAGCTAATCACTGAACTGAACTGGAATCCAGTTGCAGAGTAGAAGGGGTGATGAGCAAAGGGGTCAAGACAATGCTGTTGAAACCCACAGAAACACATAGCTGAACAACTGGGAGCCCTTGGTCCCCAGACTGATAGCTGGGATACCAGCATGGGACTGATCCAAACCCAAGGAACCTGGGTTTCAATGAAGAGACATAGGACATCCTGTAGTAGTTCAGTACTTATCCCTAGCATAGTTGTGGATTTTGGGACCCAATCCACATAGAGGGATACTCCCTGAGACAAGACACATGGGGCTGGGCCTCAACCCTATCCCAAAGGCTATGATAGACTCTGATGACCCCCTGTGGAAGGCTTCATTCTCCCTGGGGAACAGAAATGATAAGTGATATGTGATAGCTATGGTTTTAATTGGGGGGTATGGGAGGAGGGGAGGGAGTGGGAACTGGGAATGACATGTAAAACAATCTTTTTTTCTAATTCAAATAAAAAATAGATGTAAAAAATCAAAAAATCAAAAAAATTACCATTCAAACAATACAATGATCCTCTTAGTTTATGAACAAAATTTAAGCCCCAGTCTCCCAGATTTTCTCTTCTGGTTTAGGATGGCTATAATGTTTTTAAAAGAAAACATTCTTTTTCATCTCAAACTATTACTAGGGTGAATTTCATAGTAATTTGAATCATTAATGATCTTTCTAGAATGAAATTAAAAAATGTTTTCTAATGGTGCTGATGAACAGGAAATGTTTATCACCTTGTCAGTAACTGTTATCATTCAGTAATGACTGTATTACCATTGCCTCTCAGAGGTACGCAATATGTTAGAATGAGGCTTCTCATGTGTATATTTATTTGAAAATACTTGTTTTTATCCAGGAATATTTTGAAATGACTCAAACACTCACTATACTTTTCTTCTTTAAAGTTTAAGATTTTTCTGTTTTATGTAAGTGCTTTTACTAAGTCCCAAAGTTTCTTTCACCACTAGAGTTGTGTATCTTATGAATTTCATGAATAAACAAATATTGTTTGTATCAATACATTTTGAAGAGGCATACTATTTAATAAAGACATTTCAGTATGATTGCTACAGAATACTCCTCATGCTCTAGTTAGGAACTTAAATATCTCCTAAAGATCCATATGTCACAAGGTTGTCCTCTAGTGAATGATACCATTGCAACTTTTAAAACGTGATTTCTAATGGGGTGAATTTATGACATTTACATTAGGCTGTAACAGAGATACTGGGATACTAATTCTTCCTCCACTCACACTCACATTAGGCCCTATGGTGAATAGTCATAATATGCCACACATTTTAACTATTATGTATGCTGCAAGGATAAAACAGTGGTACTAATGGGTAATAGATTTTAAAATGTTATGAATTGTGATTGAAAATTTACCTTTGTTCTTTATAAGATGATTTCCCCAGGTATTATTCATAGGTGTGGATATCTGACTATCACATCCCACTAGTGACCCATCTCAAATAACTGAAAATCAATATTGAAGACTGGAATCTCTGTGTCATATCTATATGCACTGCCTTCAAGGATGAGTCCCATCTTCTGTTCTCTAGGCATTTCATTCATAGTTAAAGTTGAAAATATGTTGCTGTGTTGAATGTTTGAGGTGGCAGAAAGTTATCTCATTCAATTGACAGGTATGTTGTCTTAGTAGTAACCCTGAATTTGTAGTAACACTGAATGCATATGCTCAATTGTTCATCAGTCTTTGCATTGTGTGAGCTTAACATTGTGAGACTAACTCCAATGTACAAGTAGAGGCCTGTTAGAAGACGCTCCTTACCTTCTTACATACACATTGTGCAATTAAAGCTGTTGGAGAGGATGTGGAAAGAGGGGATAATTCCTCCACTGCTGGTGGGAGTGGAAACTTGTACAGCCACTTTGCCAATCAGTATGGTAACTCCCCATGAGAATGGCAATCAATCTACCACAAGATCCAACAATTCCACTCTTAGGCATATACCCAAAAGATGCACATTCATACAAGGACATCTGTTCAATGATGTTCATAGCAGCACTATTTGTAAATAGGAAGAACCTGGAAGCAACCTAGATGCCCCTCAACTGAAGAATGGATAGAGAAAATGTGTTACATTTACACAATGGAGTACTACTCAGCAGAATAAAAATACAATGGAATCTTGAAATTTTCAAGAAAATAAATGGAACAAGAAGAAACCATTCTGATCGAGGTAACCTAATCACAAAAAGACAAACGTGGTATGTACTCACTTATATGTGGATTTTAGACATAGATTAAAGAAATACTAGCTACAATCCACACTGCCAGAGAAGCTAGTAAACAAGTTGTGACAACACTTTTAACAAACAAGGGAATGGTTTTCTGATTTTCTTGTACTGCTTGCTAGGCCTGTGGTTACACTACTGTCACCACTTCTCCTTTTCATTTCAGATTAATAATTGCACTACCTTGTTCCTTTGCTAATGAAAAAAGAACTAGCAATATGGTAACTATGTGGGGATATATCACAACATACTCTACGTTTCCATTAAGCATGCACATCCCACAACCAGTAGTACAGATTCGTGCCATTCATTTTGACATAGTGTCTTAGCCTCAGATACCTGTCAACTTCCAATTGATAAAACTAACCATTTCTGATTAATGTTAATGTGCAGGATATTTCACAATGCTGTGATCCCATTTTCTTATACTTGAATTTTTGAGTGTTTTCTAAGGGTTCACTTTTCTGTGTTCTATGGTTATATATTGTCTATTACCTAATAAAGCTTGCCTGAAAATTAGAATGCAAATCTAACTACTTCCATAGAGGCCAGGAAGTGGTGTTACATACCTTTAATCCCAGCAGCCACACTAGTTAGTTATAAAGGTCAGGCAGTGGTGGTGCACACCTTTAATCGTAGCAACTACACTGGTTAGGCATAGAGGCTGGGCAGTGGTAGTGCATGCCTTTATTCCCAGCATTAGAGAGGTATATAAGACAGAAGCTCAGGGTCTCATTAGCATTCAGACTGCAGTTTGTAGATGCAATCAGGGGACATGATTTCCCCTTCAGTCTGAACATTAGTAGCGGTAAGAACTCTCTAGTGAGTGACCATTTTGCTTTTCTGATTTTTAGCTTGAACCCCAATATCTATCTCTGGGTTTTTATTATTGGTGCTGCAGTGATCTGTTCAATTGAAAAAAAATGCATTACCACTTTAAAAATCACCTGAAGTCTTTTAAACAGCATGTATCTGTGTAGGTACATGAGTGGTGGTACCTTTGTAAACCAGGAGAGATCAAACAATAACCCATAGTCAAAGGGAGTCGTGCAATTACCCACCTGGTAGGGTATGGGTCCACTACAAGAAGAGCAAGCACTCTTAATCTCTAACCTGTCTCTCCAAACCTCAATCACCCTAATCAGATTACTTTTAGATAACCATTGAAATTTTCATCATGAAATTACAACAAAGGGAATGACAAGACTTTAGTATCTTCCCAAAATTTAGGCCTCCTTGTTGATTTCTGCTTATCAGTCAAAAGAATGTATGTGGATTCATCAGAACAGTACAATCCATAGGCCATATTGATAGATTAATCTCTGTGCTTACTCACAGGTGGGGACACTTTCCCTTCAGGAGGAAGAAAGCTGAGACAACTTGACTATTCTTACTTTGCCTATGTAAGTCTTCCATACATACTACTATGGCTGCAATGTAGTATATTTATACACTAGTCTCATACAGTTATGATATTGAAATCTTGTAATTTTAATTAAAAACACTAGATATTGGTTGCATTCTCTTTATTCTTGAACATAATTTATTGCAGTGAGTAGTTCAGGGGTATACATGGACTACCATTGTAATTAACTAAATTGACAAAGTTTGTTATAGAGTGAACTTAATTATCAGCATTGATTATTACTCTTCTAAGACAAATAATACAAAATAAGGACATTTTAGAAATTTTATGCATAGTAGTAGATTTTACAATTTCTTTGTTACGTGTTTCATATACCATTACCCATTTCAGGAAAAATAAAAATAATGAGAAAATGAGTATCTTTCTCACAGTCACTAAAATGCCAACCTGTGGTACCGACATTTAAATCAAGGTGCTCAGGTTCAATTATGCACTGGAATTGCACAGTGTATCTCTATAGCTTTAATTAAGTAGAACAAATAAGCAGTAATTTCACCCATATGTGTGACATTTTTTTCTGATTATTTTGCTTTCAACCTTGTCACATTTCTTTCATAGTTCTTCCAAAAACATTATGGTTAATATTCTCCAAATAAATACTGAGAGCTACTAAAGTTGCTATAAACCAAACAAGATGATTGTATGGAAACATTTTATAATATAGGCTCTCTGCAAATTTATGCATGATAATAATATACACCCCTAATTCTTGTATGTGAAAGATAAATGCAGAGAGATCAGGAATTAAAATAAACAGTTTGGAGCTACAATATTATGTGGGACTCTGAAAAAAAAAGAAAAAAGAAAAAACACCTAGGATCCTTGGAAGTATTCTTTTAAGAAAAATAATGTGGATTGGGAACAAGGTAATATACATCAAACCCAAGACTTCATAAAGGAAACATAATGTTTCATGTTGAATGTTTAAGATTCATGATTAGAGTTGTAGAAATGAGTACATTATAGTTCAATGGCTTGAATAGCTCATATGTTCAGATCTAAAAAGTTTGAAATGTGTCTACAAAAAGAAAGATGGAAATAAGAAAGCTGCTAGTGAAGACATTTTTAAGTTTATTTATTTGTTCCTGTTTTTAAATGATTAAGATACAATCAGGTAAGGAATAATGTTTTGTATATTTTCATTTTTTATTTAATTTTACATTCCAATCACAGTTCTCCCTCCTGCCTCTCTTCCCACTCCCCCCTTACCTCACCTCCATCCTTCCTCACCTCCCCCCAGCCTACCCCAGTCCATTCCTCCACAAAGGTAAGGGCTTCCATCTGGAATCAACATAGTCTGGTACAAGAGGTTGGAGCAGGGCCCGGCCCCTCTCCCATGCATTCCTTATGAGAGATAAATGAACGTAGTTTTTACAATCAGTACCATGAAGAGGCTTGTTTCAGTGACTGTATTTTAGCACCTTACATAAAATAATTAAATGAAGAACTGTCAGATACTACCTTATGCCACACATTATAACTTATAATTAGGTTGTTTATTTGAGGCAATCTTACCACTCAGCAAAGACTGAAATCTTACCTAGTCTCATGGATGGAGGCGGGACTGGTATCAGGGCACTGGAAGTCTCTGGGTGGGCTGGATACTAACCAAAACGGGCTCCGCCACTGTGAGCAGTCCCTCGATCTCAGGTATCTCCAAGCAGGAAAAAGGAAGGCTGCTGGAAACAGGTCCTTGCTTACCAATTCCCGAGGATGGAGGTGGGACGGGTTCCAGGGCCTTGGCAGTCTCTGAAATCGTTGACAGGAATGTGCATTATTTTTGAGGGCTAGTGTTTCTTTAGCTGTTTTCTCTGTATATTGGGTATGTCTTGCACACACAATCTGATTTGTTTCCTACAGACGATATACATTTTGATTGGGACTCTTAGGATCCTGTGATATAAACTGAAGGTTATATTCACATCATAAAAACAAAAGTCTGACAGACGTTAAGAGGGAGATGCTTGAGTCAACCCAGTCCCTGCAGGAACACACATTTCTTGAGTTAAATTATTAAGGCAAAATTCCTGTGGGACCTGGCATATGTTATTACATAATTCAGTGCTTTCTTTATTGGCAGGTAAAGAGTAAGGTATCCCCATTTGCACTGTTAAGAATTTAAATGAACTAAAATTATGATCTATGTAAAAAAAGATTACTATTCCACAGGCTGAATAGGAGTTTTAGAAATTGATGCTTTTTGATACCAGTCAATAAAGATCATAAAGAAGCCTCTTAAAACTGCCTACAATGATTTATTAATTAATGCTAAAGAATTTAAAATGAACTGTTTACTATGTATTGTGTTGTTGTCCCTCATATTTTTTATATAACTACATCATTGAGACCTAGAAAAATAGCAAATGAACATCATGTGATGAAATTATGCTTCTTTCCGATGGTGTGAAGGTCACTAGCTCTAGGCTGACTGAAATTTATGTTAAGTAAAACTCACTGCTTTCCCAATAATAAATTATGTGTTCTTGGGAATGATTTTTAAATCTAATTTTTAAGATATACTATAACTGAGATATATTTATGTCATGCTTATTTAAAGAAACACCACAAAAATTATCTGAAATATATGATTTAGTAATTAATATAACAGGATAAAAACTGTACAAAGAAAGGGAAGGTACAGTCTCTAATTTCTCCTTCTATAAAATATACAAAACAAAGAAGTATACTTTGCTATTCTTGAGACATAGAGTTTACTCTATACTGTCTCAGCCACTACCTTGTCAGTCTCCTCATTTTCCTATGGCAGTTGACACATCTCTAGCTTTTACAAGTACACTCAACTTGTGCCAACAAGGAAAATAGAGATGACAGAGACATGTATTGCTCTCTCTTGATGTTGATCTCACTAATAGAGTTTTATCACCAAGAGAATTGGTTGAAATACTACTCCAACTGTTTTCGTGTCAGAAAGTAGGTAGAAGAATGGAAATAAAACCAAGGAAATGTACATTGAAAATTAAAGTCATTTTCTCAATGGTGTATCTTATTCCTGTGCAATGATAGTCATCATGACAATTAATATTATCACCTGCATCCTGTGCCATGTATAATAAAATAATTAGCCCTTTATTGTTAAAATGTTTGGATTTTTTGTTGGTTTTTTTGAGACAGGGTTTCTGTGTCCACTGGAAATCCAGAAACTCATTCTATAGAGCAGCCAGACCTTAAATGAGTAGAGATCTGCCTGCCCTTTCTCCTGAGTGCTGGAATGAAGAGCATGTACCATCATCAGCCAGCAACATTCAAAATTTTCACAAAATAGTATGACATAAATGGTTGTACTTGTACATGGTCATGTTTAAGTCTTTGTGACAGACTTACAAGTAAAATAATAAATGAAAATAAATTCTACTTCCAATTATCAGTTTCCAACCAAACTACAAACCCTCATGAATATTCTCAAAGTAGGTATTATTTTCTTTTATTAGAGAACATTAGTCCTTTGAATTTTTGTTACCAATCATTCTTCTTCCTAACAATTTAATTATATGAAGTCCACACACTCCAAAATACTCACTCAAAACAAGTTCATACACTTAATGTAAGCTTCAAGTATCTAAAAACTTGCATAATATAAATGATTGTGATATCAGGTTTTCTATCCCAGCTTCCACTCTGAGTCTAAAGGTAACATAAATTAATGAAATAATAGGCCATTATTTGAAAGTCAGTAAGGAGAGTTATACAAAGCAATGTTTGGAAGGAAGAAAGAAAGGAAAAATGATGCAATTATAATAGTCAAATTAAAATAAAAAGAATATTCAAAGATGTCTGATTGATTTAATTAATGCTCAACAGTTAAGGTCTTCATTACCTCAAAACAACATCTGGAAATGTAAGTTTACATTGCATTCAAGGCTTGACTTATGCTGCAGCTCTTAACGTATTTAAATTGAAAGACCCCTGCCCCTTAGCCCTTTCTTTCTCAAGTTTGTCTCCTCTTCCTCCTGTCGGCGGCTTCCCCGATCCCCACCCCCGGCGGCTTCCACTTCCCCCGCCACCCGCCGCACCCCCAGCCCGAGAAAGAGCACCAGGTGGGCCGGCCTCGAGCCCTGCCCCTGAGCCCCCGCCCGATGAGAAACACTCCGTCCCAAGGTCTCCGCCCCCAAGGTCAGCCATCTGGACGCGGAGGGAGGGGGAATTGAGTCTGTTGTACCAGACACCAGACCTTGAGAATATGCTGATCTGGAATGGCTCTGTGTCTCATTTGAACCATCCAATAGAAATGATTCTGTATTTCGCCTCATTTGAAAGACTCTATGTTTCACCTCATTTGAATAACTCTGTACTTTGCCTCATTTGAATAACCCTGTATAGCGCCTCATATACATTGACCAATGGGAATAGCTCTGTACAATGCCTCATTAGAATTATCCAATAGAATCCCTGCTCCTAGCTTGCGCCTTTTTCCCTATATAAGGACCCCTTTCCCTTGGCTCGGGGCGCTTGGCCTCACAGAAGCTAAGTCGCCCGGGTACCCGTATCTCCAATAAAGCCTCTTGTGGTTTTGCATCCAAGCTCGTGGTCTCACTGATTCCTGGGTGCGGGTCTCCTTCTACGAAAGTACCTCTTCGGGGGTCTTTCAAAATGTATACATGGTAAGTGAAGTTCTTTTTAGAAAAGTGGATGTGGAGGTGGTTTTTCTCTCTTTAGTTGATGTGACCTCACCTGTAATTATACTTCCATGTCATGAAAATATCTGATTTTATTTTTCTTTGTTGCTGGATAGAATTCTACCTTGCATGTGCAACAGTTTCATTACCCATTCATATGAGACGTACCTGCATAAGAATCTTTCTTATAGAACTTAAATTTCTTCTGTACAGTGATTTCATTTTAGGTATCAGGAGATTGATATATGTGCACTAAGGAAATGTTAGTATTTCAGAAAGCAGTATAGCATCAACGGTTTAAAGTTCCTAGGAATGTGTATAAGGGCTGGAAGAAGTTTATTTCTTCTATGTTATGAATTATTGTGCCTAATATAAAACAGTAACAAGTTGTGCAACCAAAACACAATATTGATATATGTTAAATGTCATTCACCCATTTAAATATCAAAATTCTTTTAGCATTCATTTTATAACAGATTTCATGCGTGAATTTTAGTGACAGTGTCTTCAAATTTTTGAAGTAAATAAAACTGTACCATCTTATATGAGTGCACATTTAATTTATAAATAAGTAAACAGCTTGAATATATGTTTACTACTTTTTAAAAATTACAAAGTTCAGGCAGGGAACCATTATGGGTTGCAAGGTTAGTAGCTGGGTTATATTTGTTACTATTTCTCTTCAGAATACCCTTTAGCAACATAGACACTAGTTAGTGACAGTGAATGACAAAGCACATTATATTATATGAAACAATAATATTAATGAAAATATTATTTTAGTTTGAAAGCTAAAATTCTGTTAGAGTGAAGACAACTGGTGATGATGCAATGGAAGGCAACCCTTACTCACTATTGCTAAGAATATATATCTCACACTAGCTACAATAGAAAAGAGTACATAGGCATCTCATGAAATTTAAATCAAATGTTTACCAATGCAACATGTTACACCTGGATATATGTCCAAAGAATCATAATCAGACTCTTGAAAACATAATAGTTCTACTATGTTCATAGAAGTACTATTTGAAATAGCTATGTTGGGATCACTTAAGGGCCAATGGAAAGAAAAACAGAAAATAAGATGAACAGTGAATTATCTTTTCCTGTGACAAAAAATAAATACTACTTTTTGTGAAAATACAGAAATTATTACATAATGTGGGTGAGGCAGGAGCAGAAAGTTAAGTCTCAATTTATCTTATTCAGATATTGATCAAAGTTGAACTAATAAACTTATTACAGAAGTGGAATTTTTGGAGGCTAGGTAAATTAACGTGGTGTATTCTCTTTGCTTTCTATTTATTTGATAAACACCATAATGGAAATCAACTTGGAGAGGAAATTATTTTATGTATTATGGCTGTAATCCATCCTCAGGGAAAGCCAGGACAGGAGTTCAAGGCAGGACCCAGAGGCAACAACCAAAGTATGAATGATGGGTGCAGGTTTTTTCCATCTGTCTTGTTTTGTTTACTTTCTTCCACAGCTCACATAAGTTCCAGAGCTGGTTGTTACAAAAGAAAAGAAATAAAATAGTAATAAGGTGACCAAAGCAAACACAAAATCCAACAATGTAAAGACCATAGTGCCCAATGTCTGGAACACACTCATGATCTTTTGGACTCCAAAAGGCTGGAACATCTACACTTCAATATTTCTGCTATCTGTTGCACACAAAGCTTTTTGCATAGGCTTATTCTTGCCTCCTCTACTGTACCTGCTCTATTCATGATCATCATCCTATGCTTCAGGCTGCAACTTCAACAGTCTTCCCTGAACTCTAATGCTTCCAAACATCAGTTTGTCTTGATGACTCCTCCTGGAGTTCTTCACTCACTATGAGGCTGCATTTTCACTTTTGCCCGACAATGCCTATTCCAATGATCCTGTTAATCCTACAGCTTTCTGCAATTAAAATGAGAAACATTAGGGAGATTCTTGTACATGTCAGGTTGGGTACCCAGGTTGAGATGCAGCCCTAGCATCCTAGCTTCTGTGTGATGACACTGAATGACTATGACCTGGAAAATTTCATCTCAATTCTGATCTCTTATAGATCACAGCTAAGAATTCAGTCCAGATAGCCAGCATCCATTTTCCTAGGCAAACAAGTTTTCTTTCTTTCTTTCTTTCTTTCTTTCTTTCTTTCTTTCTTTCTTTCTTTCTTTCTTTCTTCCTTCCTTCCTTCCTTCCTTCCTTCCTTCCTTCTTTCTTTCTTTCTTTCTTTCTTTCTTTTCTTCACGTCTCTCATTTCTGCATTGTTCTCAGTATTGTCTTCCAAGTTTCCACAATAGCTCATTTAGTTCTGAGCTCAGTGGCCTTTCTAGAACAAAACTCCAAAACCCTTCATGTTTCTTCGAAGGAAAAAAAAAAAAAAAACCTGCTCGGTGACATGCATCACAGCAACAAGCCCCGTTCTTACTAGCAATTTCAGTTCGAATTTGCATTTGATGAACGTGATAGAACACTGACCAAGGACAACTTGAGGAAAGTGTACCTCAGCTCGTATGTCTCAGTCCATCAACAAGGGAAGCCAGGAAAAGAGCTAAAGCATTCTACCTGGTAGAAGAAACTGGAGCAGAGACATTGGAGCAAATGCTTACTGAACTGATCCATTTGACTTGCTCAGCTTCCTTCCTTATACAGCCCAGGCTTATAGGTCTAGGGATGGCAGCACCCACAGTTGGCTGTGCCATCCCAAATCGGTTAACAGTCCCAAAACTGTCTCATAATAATGTCTAAATATAAGTGGTGGAGGCAATCGTGTTTAAATGTCTGCTCTTTGGTGAAGAATCTGGGTTTTTGTTAAGTGTTGACTCAGTCAGGAAGAAAGGATGAGGAAAGGCTTGGCAATGTACACTAACTGAAAGACTGATAGGAGCAGGAAGTTCCAATGTGCTATACCATATTAGGACATTTAGATGTCCATAATATATTACATATTTCAAGAGATTATGGGAAATTAATTGGGAGTTTTCAAAGAGGTATGTTTAAAGATATTTAAATATCACACCACAATGAGTATATTCTCTCTCCCCATCTCTCTCCCCACTCTCTCATATACACACATTGCATTAAGTCATTAATATATTTGCTTTTGTTTTATATGTCAATCAAGATTAAATAATAAAATAAAATATACAAGATTGTTTTGTAAAATTGAATGCCTTCTAATTTTCTCATTAACTGTCGGTTATATTTTTTAAATATTTAAATTAATACAAATCCCATTAATGCAGTTGTTTAAATTTTTAAATATACTTACCTTATAAGTCTCTAAAAAATTAATACACCCAATTAGAACCTCACATATGTCCTTGTTGACTAGATGCCCAGAGTCTAGTTTGTATAACATTGGAGCCCATTTCTGCAGGCTAAAATTGAACCAGCTCAAAAAACCCAATAATGTTTAGGATGTGTGCCATTTTCTCTGGGTCTTAAAACATGAACTTTCTGGGATTATTTCTAGAAAACGTCTTTGTAATAGAATTCCACTGGCTAGTCACCTTTTTGTCCCTGTCTGAAGTCATCATGTAGGAACAAAACCTCAGTGCCATTTATATCTGACATCCTTCCTAATTCAGGGAGGTCATAAGAGTACAGGGTAATTTAATTTTCTGAGATAATTGAGGAATGAGGGAACCCTATCATATTGTTTTTACTTGGAAATAATAATGATTTTTTGAGGCATACTGACCACAAAAAGCAATTTCTTACACTGTATGTAACTGATGGACAACTAAATGAAAGATACTTGTTATTAAAACCATAACTTTTGAAATAATTACTTCACTTAAAACAGATTTGCTTCTTTCAAAAATGTGCTGAATTAAAAGATTGTTATAATCCCATAATTTTGCATAAATTAAATGATAGTTGTATTTTTATGAGAAATTGAGGCACTAAGTGTTTAAGAAAATTAAAAAAGAGCACAGGTTGGGCATTCCTTTGCTTTACTGACATCATAGTCCATTCTTATATTCTAAACTTTTCTGCTTTTATTTTTAATTAAAATGACAAAGTGCAAGGATTTGTTTAAGAACATCTGAAGAAATCCTGATTTTCCATAAAAAGGTAAAAAAATTGAAAGCATTGGGGGGAGGGATTATAGAGTTAGGAGAAAGAGAAGGGGAGAAGAGGAGGGGAGAGGGAGTTAGGATACAGAGAAGGGGAGAAGAGGAGAGGAGGACATGAGAGATCAGGAAGGTGGAGTCAGGAGAAGAGAATAAAGGAGAGCAAGAAAAGAGATACCATAATAGAGGGAGCCATTATAGGTTTAAAGAGAATTCTGGCACTAGGGAATTGTCCAGAGATCTACAAGGTTGACCCAACTTAACAATCTAAGCAATAGTGGACATGCTACCTTAAATGCCCTTCCCTGATAATGAGATTGATAATTATCTTATATGCCATCCTAGAGCCTTCATCCAGTAGCTGATGGAAGCAGAAGCAGATACCCATAGCTAAACACTGAACTGAACTCTGGAATCCAGTTGCAGTGAGGGAGGAATGATGACCAAATGTGTCACGATCAGGCTGGAAAAGCCCACACAAACAGCTGACCTGAACAAGGGTTTGCTCATGGACTCCAGTCTGATATCTGGGAAATCAGCATAGGACTGTTCCAGATCCCCTGAACGTGGATGTCAGTTTGGAGGTCAGGATAATCAATGGCACCTCTGGTAGTGGATCTGTATTTATCCCTAGTACAGAAATGTACTTTGGGAGCCCTCTCAAAATAGAAGGATACTCTGCCAGCCTAGACACATAGGGGAGGGTCTAGGCCCTGCTCCAAATGATAAGACAGACTTTGAAGATCCCACATGGAAGACCTCACCCTCCCTGGGGAGCAGAAAGGGGATGGAATAGGGTGGATTGCAGGGGTCAGGCGAATATGGGAAGGAGAGGGTACTGGGATTGACATTCGAAAAAAGCTTGTTTCTAATTTAAATAAAAAAGAAAAGAAAAAAATAAATCTTGTTTTTATCATTTGTTGTTGTTATCACAGAATGATCCCATTCCCATGGTTGCATGTAAAATGTGGGGCTGGAATTTGCCTAACGTGTCCAGTATTCCTTGTAAATACGTATTTTTCCCTTTTTGATTTGCTGTTTTCTTTTTCTTGTGAAATCTGTTTCATACTTGACCTGGACTTGTTTTGTCTCCCAAAATTAACCTATAATTTGAGTTAACTGTTTTCCATTTACATGCTTAATTTTTGATTAAACTGTGGGCTAATTATACTTCGTACAGTCTCTAAAGACATATTTTGAACAGAGGAAAATGTGACTTGTTTTCATGGAATCCCTTACTTCCACTGCATAACAAAAATAGATGAGACCAATAAAGAATATATACAACTATGTGGTGCTGATTCGCAGCATTATTCATTTGTTTTTTCATTCATACATTATTCATTATGTTTTCTCCACATATTTTCTTTCTATAGTTTATAGGTCTAATAGCACATATTAGAATAGACAGGTAAATAAATGACACATTACATGAAATTATTTGTATCTCTGCTGATTAACTACCAGTACAAACTCAGAATGTTATCATGACTAGGTGTTAATCCTACTAAGCTATTCAAGTTATCTAGCATTCAGTCTTGATCTACTGAATTTTCCTATCCTGAAAAAAGAGAGATTATTTTAATTGAGTAATATCATAGGTAATGATAATAATTTTTTTGCTTTGTGGGTTTTGGTACAGCTTCATGTTAGTTTAATAATGATGAAAATGGATTGGATCCAGAAAAAAAAAAAAAACCTTTAAAAACATGAATTGTTACTAGCACTGTGTTACTGAGTTACTGTGTCTCTATGGACTAGGTGGGACAAAGAGACCCTCCCACAGGCCCACCCCAGGCTTCAAGGAGAAAACATGGGCCCACTGGGTGCTTTCACTGTCAGGAAGATGGGGCACTGCTATGGTGAGATAAATGTATGATGTGTTATGGAGGAGAAGGGGGTTGGCTCATATGGTTCATTTCCCATGCACAGAGTCAAATCTGAAGAATTTAATGTGGTGAGGAGCAGGCTGAAGTAGGTTGCTTGATTGACATTTAATGACTTGGTGATGTCTGGGCTTGAACTGCAGCTGGGTTCCATGCCTAGGTTCATGGCCCTGATGTTAACACAGATTGTGCTGTCTGATTTCCTTGATACCAATAAAGGCAGAGAGGATAAGGCTGTACAGACTTGGCTCCACCCTTGATTGGCTGAGACACTAAGGAGAATTTGTCCTGCCCCTCACCAGGTGAAACAAGTAGGAGAGAGCATCCTACACCTCAACTGGGTAGCACAATAGATCAGACCCTGTTCACAGGGGAATGGGCAAGAGGGTCCCGAGGGTATGAAAATGGGAGAGCAGGTCATGCTCCTGTTGTATGGTATGTGGTGGTATAGGTGATGGAAAGATGCCACCTCTCCTCATCTCTCACCACCTGAAGCAAGTGGGGAATCTGACCCAACACTTCACCTGCTGCAGCACTTTGAAGAATTGTTCCTGTGTCTCACCTGGGCAGCACAATAGGGTTGACATTGTAGACAAGAGCTTGGGTGAGCCAGCCCTGAGTCCATGAGAAGGGCATACCTGGTACTGCCTCCCTTATCTGCAGTGTGTTGGTTGAGGTTAAGGGTTGGATATCCCCCTCCTTCCCGTTTTGCGTCTCTCAGGCCAGGGAGCTGACCCCTTTACCAAAGGCAACACTAGACAAAAAAGGCCCTGCATCTTATCAGATGTTGACCCTGTAGATGAGGGCACAGGTGAACTGTCCCTGAGAACATAATATGGGAGACCTGACCCCTTCAGTTATCTGCCATATGGTGGCATGAGTGGAGATGGATAATAGTAACTCTCTGTATGTTTATTTGGGGAGGAAGCAGGATGGACATGAAACCACACCAACACTAGTCCCAAAGCTGTGAGCAAGGGAGAACTATTCCCATTACTCATATGTCATGTGGTGTCATGGATGGGGCAGCATCTCCACTTTCAGCCCTGTCTAAGGTGGGGGATATGCCCCTCAACAGCTTCAGCACTTAGGAGAGACACCACTATAACTGTTCTGTGCAATATCTTAAAATAGGCCCTGAAGCTGTACATGTGGAAGAACTGACCCTGGGGATGCGAAAGCAGGAGGACTCAGCCCACCTTTCTTCGTTGATGCAAGGCATGAGCTAGGATGTGAGAACAAGGGAGAGCTGGAAGCCTGGCCAACCCTGCAACTACCCAGGCTCAGAACCAAGGCTAAATATTGGCCCACACCCACATCCTCACCATCTGTGATCTGCTGGAGCACAGGCGGGCATCAGTCCTGTGGAACCAGGACAAAAGGATCTTCATGATACAAGGCAACAACAGGATGTCCAGGAAGAGTTCCAGTGAGGGCCCACTGTCGATAGTATAGCAGAGACCCGGGGTCTCAAAAATAAAAACCAATGATTCTTTGAAGGGAATGCCTGAATGTTAAGATTAATGGATGAAGGGGTTTACTGCGTGATTCCCTAGGCACACTGCATCTTCTGTGACAAGATTTTCCCTTTCTTCCTATTTAAAAACTTTCCCCCTTTTTTATGTTAAATTTTATTTTAATTTGAAGGATGAGGGGGAAGTTGCACGGAAGATGGTGGATGCAAGAGGACAGGATATGGGTGGGATCAGGATGTTTCCTGTGGAAGATACAAGGAGATAATAAATACAAGATAATAAATACAAGGAGAAAGTAAAAAAAAAAAAAAAGAACGTGGTCAAAACTAGATGAGGAAAAGTTCTCATAAAACTCTTCATGATGAAGGAATGTCCCATTTTCCAGATATTCCATACATCATAGAAGCCTTACAACTAAGTTTATGTTAGTAAGGAAGACTGTCATATATCTAAGTGTTCTTTTGGATTTATGAAGAATGTGAACACATAGCAGAACAGTTAAGAGCATTAAACTGGGTGTGATAACAGTGCCTTGAATGTGAGCACTTAGTAGGCAATGGCAGCTGGATTACAGGTTAAGGACATTCTACCTACTAACAAGTGCATGGCCAGCCTGGGCTAGCTGCATTAGAAATGACATCTTCCTCTAGCCTGAGTTAATATACTGAGGTAGTGACACAGGAATGCCCCAGTTTATATTTTGAGATAAAGGTCAATATATAATACTGGATATTATACAATGGAAATATGTATCTTTAATTTAAAATTTAAGGAAATATATATGTGCTGTGTATCTGACTGTGGGAATGTGCAAATGAATGTGCTTGTTTGGTGACCTCAGAAACTAAAAGACAACATCAGATCTCTTGGAACTGGAGTTACAGGCAGTCATGAGCCATTTGTTGTGGGTGTAAAGAACTGAACTTGGATCCTCTAGAAGAGCAATTGTTGCTCTTAACCACTGAGCCATCTCTTCAGCCCATAGATCTATTTATTGATTGACACTTAGGTTAGTAAATAATATCTTTCTACATGAGAACAAATTTCCTTAGATATTTATTTCTTGCTGTTTTGGTTTGGATCTGGTTATGCAGTCTAAGACTTTTTAGAGGCAAATGCCACTATTAATCTAAATCTCCAGGCCCATTTCAGTCATTATTTTTGGTAGATGATTACATAGTTGAGAAAGGTTCAAATATTATTTCCATGGTGAACTGAATCCAAGTTCTCTCTAACTTCAAATTCCCTGAATTCTTACCATATCAGGTTTCTGGGGAACCTCTCTTGAATTGAGGCTTCATGAGGATTCACAGGGGAAAAATGGATGCAATCTTTTTGAGCATTTATTCTTAGCTATACTATTCTGCCCTTGTTTTCATTTTGCAAAAATCAAATTATTATCTCATAAATAATAACAGTGATATTATTCATATTCGAATTTTATAACATTGGAGGATGAGCTATATTCAATCCTTTCAGGCTCTGAATTTAAGTATTTAAAAATAATGAATGTTTTTAAGAGAGGGATGGGAAGAAGGCAAAAACACAACAAAACTTCTGTATATAACTCCTTAATATGTATTTACATATTACATATTTCATATATTTACATATGGCATATATAATGGCATATACTTCACACACATGCACACAGTGAACTATATCTTCAGCTATTGTGTTCTGGATTTTATGCTTTGATTTTGTGATAGCAATTCATAAAGATTATCAAGCCTCATTATTTTCAAATGAAAAATTAGCAGTTCAACTCAGATTATTATTAGTAGTTAGGAACATTCTCCATGAACAAATATAATTTTATAATCAGTTGCCTAGTACTTGTTAAATTAATTAGAAGAGTTTCTTTGTTGTGTTGAAACACTTTATGTCTAAAGAGTGGATATTATTAGTCACAATATTATTTTTCATAATGCTTATCTCTGGACGTAGAATTCTAGCTAAATGATAGCTGGATCACAAGTATACATTAAACGCATCTGGGCAATACATATTTTAGCACAATGTGAGCACACATTTTATGATATTAGGAATATAAGTTATCAGGCTGGCAAAACATAGGTCATTGGTACAACATGACATGACTTTTTCCAATTGCAGAAAAATTTTAGCTGTGTGGGCCATACTAATTCAATATTATTGTGACCTTTTAAGTGATATACTAAAGTTAATCAAATTTTTATTTGAATAACTGCTATGGTGGTCTGAATATCTACTTTACATTTAGAAAAGTCAACATGTAATCTCTCAGCATTAAAAACTTCATGTTATATTTGTATTTTCATATTAAAATGTAAAATTTAAAGTCATTCAGTTTATAAATTTAAAATAATATTTGCCAGGTATTGGTGGGGCATGCTTTAATCTCAGCACTGAGGAGGCAGAGACAGGTGGATCTCTATGAGTTTGAGGCCAGCATGATCTACAGAGCAAGTTCCAGGAAAACCGCTAAAGCAATAGAGAGAAACCCTGTCTCCAAAACCAATAAACAAATTTAAAATAATACTCAAAAGTCTCTGAATCATAAGCATATTGCATAACTGTTTTAAAATATTTCTATATTTAGGCATGTAACTGTAAATATCTGGGTATTCATATAATTGAGGTATGTAAATTCATTTATATGAATGTGGAAAAGATGAATAATTTAAAAATTATATATTAATATTATACTTTCTGAAACATAGTGAAGAATAGTAATTCATTATCTCTGATAATATGGATAAGACAATCATTGATTTTCCTGACATTCTTTTCAATGTAGTGACGTGTCTGACATATTCTTAAGAATATTATTTCCTTGGTTAGAAAAACTGAGTGGCTTTAAAACTAATTATAGTCAATGGACATATACCAAAATTATATGTGTGGTTTATAGCAAACCTACTTACAAAAACACTATATTTTCTCCTTTGATATTCCTACTCCAAGATGATTCTAGTTTTGCAAGTTGATGCTTCTACAGATTAAAACAGCTACAGAGTGGTACCTTGAACCACCAAATCATGTTTTCTAAATAAAGGTGGAAATCATATTTGACTGCTTAAGTCTTTGGATAAGTATCTAACTTCACTGCAGAAAAGCTTCTTCCCAAGCAGTCTGTCCTGACATTTTCATCAAACTGCCTTTTTATACAAATATCAACATTCATGAGAAGTTAAAATGAACTGTTTGAATTCCCAGGCATATACCAGTAATTAGGCTTCTCTTTCCTACTAGAAACATTTTTATTTTAGTGCCATTAGATCTTATTTTTGAGACATGAATTCTCTCTTAAGCAAAGTCATCTGAACATGGGCCCACATCAAATATGTAAATTCCACTTTTGCCTTAAATGATAATTTTCTACTTTTCCAAACTCTGTCAGACTGCTTGCTTGTCTCCTCTTTATATGTACTCACTCTTTTACTCTTGATAAAATAACTGACTTTCTTTTCCAAAGTAAGAATTTTAACTATTACATTTAACAAATTGTTATGACTGTGAGATATTCCTTTTGGAGCGTGGAAAGAAGCAAGACAAAGAAATTGTAACAAATGTATTTACTGATTTTTTTTTTACTTTTAATCTTTTTACACTACAACATATGTTCAAATATGGCACAGTTTGAATTTCTCATTATTGTTTCATTTGCCTACTTCCTAGCTAGAAAAAAACATACAAAAATCCCTGTGTCTTACAAGGAATCCATGCTTGTTGTTCCAATAAAAAGAGTAATTTATCAATGAGAGTAGGTAGTTTGACTATGTGGTATCACCTCCAGGTTTACTGTCATTTGGAGTCTGAACCCCATCAGCATGCATGTCATGGATTGGCAACTCTCCAAGGATAATTTTATCTTTTCTAATATATAGTACTATTTACAAAGAAACTATAAACTTCCCTGAGAACAGCTATAATACAAAAATCCAAACTAACTTGAAAATTAGAAGGAGGAATAGTGAAATTTTAACATCTGGATGATAATCTATTGTTGAGCTATAAACAGCAAGAGCAAATCATAAATCATAGCCGGCCAACATAATTGTCTCCTTTACAAAACTCTAAACTTAGATGTTAGCTTTATTATATTCATTAGCTCTACTATAGTGTATTTCCTTGATGTGCTTTCCTTCACTGAGTGTAAAAATACATGTGTTATGATAAATCTTTCCACCAAAAGCCGCCCAAGCCCTACCACCTTGTAGGAGGTCTCGGCCAGCCGCCTGCCAGGTGAATGGACAAAATAATAACAGACTTTTATTAAGTACAAATGCTGCTTGGCCAATGACTGGGATTTCTCATCTGCTAGCTCACTCTTAATTATCATAAATCTATATATTTTATATGACTTATCTTATCGGATACCTTCCATTGGTGTCTTCCCTTGCTGGTGGGTCACATCACGTCACTGGAGCAGGAGCCAAGGGGAAAAGGGACCACTTCCTGTTTGTCCTTGCTTAAATACGAGTCTCCTTGCTATGTCACCTCCTGCTTGGATCACCACTTCTCTACTACATTTCCCAGAATCCTCTTTGATTCTTAGTCCTGTCTAACTTGCTGTTTCATTGGCCAAACAATACTGTATTCAATAATCAATAAGATGAACATACACAGTACATTCCCCATCATCTCCTCTTTTCTGTCTAAATAAAAAGGATAACTTATCTTTTATAAAAACTGAAGAAAATTATAACCATAACTATCTGACTTCAACTCTATCAAAGACCACAGAACGATAATATATAAACTCTAGAATTGACAGAGACATGGTAGCTATAACCATCAAACAAAAGGAATGTGCCACATGGTAAACTTTACAGCTGTCTCTCAAATAATTCTATTTACCTTCATTTCCTAGTCCCTATTCAAGTAAATCAATGCTGGATTTAGAGTTTTATTTGGCTTTCCTCCCCTAAAATCCAAGCATGTAGTTTAATTAAACTTTAGAGTTTATATATTATATCAAGAAGCCAATTGATATAATACAGAATGAGAGAGGAATTTGGGGACTGTCTTTGTCTTTCTTGGCTCTTTCCTACAGGGTATACACCGTCTCACAATCATTATTTTCCACGATTGCCTTTTCCAGCATACGTACATATACAAGCAAACATTTCTCTGCTAACACTTATGTTTGAGTCCCACACAGTCAATGAATACCAGCCTGACAACAAACACTGGACACTCCGGAAAAGGAATTGGGCCCTATCTCCTAGACTGCACTGGATCCAACTTAGTCAATTTCAACTGACACTCCGACCAAAGGTTCAAGAACCAACTTGAAGCAAGTTGAGGATTTCAACATAGATCTTCAATCAAGCAAATCCCATTGAACATGGACTTGATATAACACATTAGAGTCTTTCACTATATTAACATTTTCTTTCCACAGGAACCCACAAGGCTAGCATCACCAGGAAGTAACTTGGAAGATGCTACTCCCCCATTCCCCCATTATTGTATATTAGGGAACTGTAAGCCTACTAAGGAATGACCTTCCTATTGTTTAGGGTTGGGATTGGAAGGAGGTATTCAGGTTGGAGACCCCTTTCAGATTACTTTAGGGATTAGTTGGAATAGACATAGTTAGGATGTGCAATAGCAGATTATTGTATCTTCTTGTATTTCATATATATAATTGTTAATTATGGATATTTTACACTATTAAGTTTTAATCCTCTTTTAGACTAAATGGGGAATTGTAGGGAGACACTGTAACCATGCCTCCTAAGGGCTGGCTACAGGTGTGCTTGTCCATGCCTGTCAGGGTGTCATCAAGGTGAGGTCAGGATGATGAGAGTTAGGTTCTCAAGGTGCTGCTGAACGTGGGGGCCAAACATGCGTGTGGGGGGGGCGCTCTGGGAATGCTCTGGCTTGCGCTTGCCTGGTATTTATCTGAACAAAGGTATTTTGAATCTACAAGCCTTCTCCTCCATACATGATTATTTCCATATGAGATAAACAATACTACAGCTAAAAGCTACAAATATAATTCTATCGATGAACTATAATTAGACATATTAAGACATCTTTAAATTGATTACTTATGGATAAATTTAGGGGAAGATACTATAATAAATTACAAATTTTCATGATTATTTATAATTAATTCTGCTAAAAATGTTTAATAAATTTTAGTGGACTGCAAAAACTTGTTTATGCTGAAATTTCTAATAAAACAATTGGTCATTTATGCCATTTTGAATATGGAATCACTTTATTTCAAAGGTACTAACTAAGCAAATATAATTATACAACAAAGTAAAAACAATAGCATTAAATTATAAATGCAGTATCTTTAAAATCTTTACAGATAAATGAATCTTTGGAGAGCATGTTTATTTCATACCATTTTTGTCTTTGGACCTATAAATGTGAAAATAATATTTGTTGTTTTATTTTATACTTGATGAAACAATTTGCATCCTGGGAATGAAGTAACCTTTTCAAAATAAATTGTCCTTTTGATAAGCTATTGAAGTTAATTTTTATATTTTCTTGAGAATTTTTGCATAATGATCAAAAAGTAATTTCTTGAAAGTATACATATTTTAAATTCTATGTGTGTGCTTTTTGTGTATAGTTGTGTGTGTTGCCTACTTGTATGCATGTGTACCACATAAATGCTTGGCAGACTAAAAATCAGAAGACAGCATCTCTAGAACCAGAGTTATAGAAGGATATTAGCTGGTATCTAGGTATTAGAAACCAAAGACTTTTCCTATACAACAGCAAAAATTGCTGTAACAGTTGAGCTCTTTTGTAACAAGCACTCTTTCCCACCAGCCTGGTCCCACAGCTGTGTCAGCCCAAAAGAAACACAGAGACACTATATTAATTATGAAATTGTTGGCTAGTGGCTTGGGTTTCTTATTGGCTAGGTCTCTCTTAATTATTAGCCTACTAAAACTACTAATCTGTAGGGAGCCATCCCTGCATTCTCCATTACAATGATGGTGCCTGCAGGCACTGAATGTAAATTATTTCGCAGGCGCTGGGTAATTTTCCATTTCCTTGATCTCTGCCTATCCCGTGGCTCATATGGCCTGAGGAGCTGAAGCCATTCATAGGGTGACACGTCCCAGGCGGGGCTGCCAGCCTTTATTAGGGGATGGGATTCTTGGCTCGGGGTCTCCGCTCTGGTAAGCTTATGCTCTCCTCTCTCAAGATGCATTAAAGCTTTCCTGCAGAAGGATCCGAATGTCCTGTGTGATTCTTGCCGGCGAGAATATCGCGCGGGACACTAATCTATGTATTTCAACATGGTCTTGTCTTACTGGAGAATGCCTGACTTGTGTCCTCTCTTTCCAGGCTCACAAGTCAACTCCTCTCTGCCTATACTTCCCAGAATTCTGCTTATCTGGTAGCCTTACATATCCTTCCTGAAAGGCTACTAGCCAGTCAGTGTTTTATTCATCAACCAATAAAAGAAACATCTACAGAAGAGCAACCCCGATCATAGCTCCATGAAGGTTTTTTTGTAATTTATTATACTTTTATCTTTCTTTGATATTCAGATATACCTCACTACATGAAATGAGACTGGATGCAATTTTCCTGCTTTATAGTACTTTGACATCCATTGGACAGAGTTGGTCCTCACAAACTTTACTGTCTCGGTACATCCATGGACCTGTATAATGCTATATATCTCAGTTGGTGTAAGATACTCATAGGGCAGAGTGGGTCCTCACACCATGCCTGATACAGCACTGTTCCTTATTGTACAGGCTGTCTGAAGACATCCACAAGATCTCATGATATTTTGCATTATATTTAAGTAAAAAACATGTAAAGGACAGTGTGGATAATCAAATCAGCCTTTCTGAAAGCATCTATAGGATGATCTAATGCCATGTGGCACAAGGCAGGGAAAGAGAAGCAAGGACTGCCAGAAAACTTCCACAGAACCTCTGATTCCATGCACCTTAAGCAGGGAAAGGAAAAAAAAATTCACGGGGGAAACAGAAAAGGTCTCCACTTTCCAGGTGGGCTGAATGCAGCCATGAGCTCACCTGATGCAAGGTGGGTCAGGAACAGTAAGATACCCACAAGGCAACAAGTGTCCTCACAATCTGGCCTGTCATCCACATGATTGTCTGACTCCATTAGTCACAGTAGGGAAAGAGAATGCTGTGGAAGTGCAGGGCCTCGTGATCTGGGTTGCACAAGAATTCCAGATTACCAGGAACCTGGTGGCAGAGTGTCCCCAGACACCAACATGGACTCAGGTGTCTATCCAGAATCTAGTCATCTACATGACTTTCAAGCCTAAATATTTAAAATATAGTGATATACAGCTAATCATATGTTAAATAATCTACAAAAGACAATAAAATAATATAATTGTTCATTCAATGCAGCACAATTTATTAGAACAGAATTAGATTTTAAAAGTAAAGTCATAGAATTAGTATTTGAGAAATAGCTCTCTTGGTAAAGCATGTATAATACATGCATGAGCACCTTAGCTTGCAAACACACAGCCCATGGAGAAGGAAGATGGAGTAGCAAAGTTTTATACTACCTGCCCTTGGAGGTAGAAACTGGAGGATCCCTGGGATTCACTGACATCAGAGAGGAAGACATTCAGGCATCAATTTCTTACATCTTTTTACACAGGCACATCTGTGAAACTTGTAGAAGATGGTTCATGTAGCTTTGGTATCAATATTCATTGATGTTCAAAAAGGCATATGCTTTTGATGGGTATAAATAAAAGTGCTTTCATTGGTAAGCTATCTCGTTGTACAAATGAAAAATTAAATATGCACACATTTCAAAAAACATTGAATTAGTTATAGATTGAGCTGCTGAGTATGCAAATTAACATTTTTGAAAATTTTATGTTATAAAGAAAATTGAACTTTATACTTTCAAATAATAAAAATAAATATCAGACAAAAACAGCAGTGGCCAGGTTATTATTATTATTATTATTATTATTATTATTATTATTAAAAGCATACTTAGAAAATTTTTCTCCATTTTTTATTTAAATTAGAAACAAGATTGTTTTACATATCAATCCCAGTTCCCTTTCCTCCCCTCCCCCCCAAACACCCTTCCTATCACATAACTTTTCTGCTTCCCAGGGAGGGTGAGGCCTTCCATGTGGGGGTCTTCAGAGTCTGTCATATCCTTTACGATAGGGGCTAAGTCCTCCCCCCCTGTGTCTCGGCTGAGAAAGTATCCCTCTATGTGAAATAGGCTCCCAAAGTCCATTCCTATGCTAGGGATCAGTACTGAGCTACTACAAGAGGCCCCATAGATTTCTGAGGCCTCCACACTGACATCCACATTAATGGGGTATGGATCAGTTCCATGCTGGTCTCCCAGCTATCAGTCTGGGGGCCAAAAGCTCTCCCTTGTTCAGTTCGGGAATTTCTCTGGGTTTCACCAGTCTGGTCTTGACCCCTTTGCTCATCACTCCTCCTTCTCTATAAATGTATTCCAGTTCAGTTCAGTGTTAGAAATATTATTTTATGTACTATTCTGATTAATCCCATTCTCAATTTAATTAATTTTCTAAGATGATTTATTATAAGGATAAGCATAAGCATATATTATTTTAACTAAATTAATAAAACCTCAGGGTTTTTTGCCTGTATAATAGTATGTCTCTACTGCCTAGAATCAATATGGGAGAGTCTTTCTCACCATATCTCACATGAGGATGTTTATACTGTGACATTTCCCTGTATTGACCAGAGTTAATCAAAGTGCTGTATTATCAAATACTAGCTGTTTCATCACAGGTGACTAAGCAATGTCTGTGCCCTATAAACTGCCACATAAAAGGTGGTATAGAATTGTCTTAAAGTATGTATATGGCAATAAATAACTTCTTGACTGGTCAGTGTTGATTCTCAAAATATACACATACCATTTAATTGGAGTGTTTTTCCCATGTTCCAAGAAGTGACTCTGAGATATAATGTAGAACTACAGCATCAATGCCTTGAGTCAACACAGTGCATCATCTTATATTAGTGAGAAAGCCTCTTTGGCTCTTAAGATTTCTCTAATTCAGTCTTCATATCAAAACCTCCAGAAATCACCCAACTCCAATCTTCTCAAGAGACTAATTCTATTTCAAACCTGTTGAGGCTCTGATAGAATCCAGGTGCTTTTACTTGTCAGCCTTAGGTCTTTGAATTTTCTGTCTGATCCATGCTTGGAATAGTTTAGCCCACAATCCAGAGCAAGTTGCTCTGGATCTTAGCCAGAAACAGATATTCTGAGTGTCCTTTCTTCTGTTGACAGAGAAATTTATTGGATTTTTAAGAGCATTTGCAATTATTGGGAGCATCCATCTAGATAATCCATATCAGGTTTCTATTTTAAGACTCCAGGCTTTTTGCTGGGTGATGGTTGCACATGCCTTTAATTTCAGCACTCAGGAGACAGAGGCAGGAAGATCTCTATGAGTTTGAGGCCAACCTTGTCTACAGAGTAATTTCCAGGACAACCTCCATAGCAATACAGAGAATCCCTGTCTTGTAAAAAAAAAAAAAAAACAAAAAAACAAAAAAGAGTCCAGACTTTAATAAAATCTGCAAATTCATGTGTGATATCTAATAACTTGCATTTATAAATGCTAGATAGCAGAGAAATAGCATCTTTAGTAGATATTATTCTGCTTATTGTCAGAAAGTACAGAATGTCATAAACATAAGGACTATAGGAATCATTGTTTTAATTGCAGTCCTTAAAATATATATGTTTGTTACAATAAATCTTTCTGCCATATGCCACTTGAGCCCCACCACAACATGTGAGCTTTCCGTAAGCCACCGGCCCAAGTTAGGCCCAAATGAATACACACAAACTTGTATAAGGTACAATGCTGCTTGGCCAATGACTAGGATTCTCATCTGCTAGCTCAGTCTTAATTATCATAAATCTATATATTTTATAAGACTTATCTTATCAGACACCTTATCGGTGTCCCTCTTTGCCAGTGGATCACATTGTGCAGCTGGAGCAGGAGCGGAGGGGAAAAGAGACACCCTTCTTGTTTCCTTGCTTAGATATGAGTCTCCTTGCCATGTCACTTCCTGCCTGGAACACCACTTCTCTACTACATTTCCCAGAATCCTCTTTACTCCTAGTCCTAACTTGCTGTCCCATTGGCCAACCAGTCTTTTATTCAATAATCAACAAGATAAACATACAAAGAAGTACTTTACCCATCATATGTTTCTTGCTTAGGTTTCATCAGCTTTTATATAGTGGTACAAATATTCATATTTTAATTAGACTCACAGGCTGTTCAAGACACAATCTTGTGAGACTTGTATATGAGTATTCTAGTACATACTTGAAAAGACTCATGGATCCTCTGATTTTCATAAAATATTTGTGTATTATTATTGAATATCTCACTTGAATATGTAAAGATATGTGTGCAAGAATGGATTCAACATATTTTAGACAAAAAGGACAACAAAATGAAATATGTTGTCTAACATGCATGTGGACGAATAGTTTTACATTGGATTTCATCTTAGAAATGGGTAGAGTCTTGAGAATTTAACTTGTGAAAAACTCTGTATATTGAAAGAATATAATGATAGATATGCCACCCTTTTCTGGATTCTGACTGTGTTACTGAAAGGTCTTGAGTTAAAGAGCAAAACCTTCCTCCATTTTCAGTTTAAGTCATACAATTGCTGCCTTGCTTATTTGGGATTTCACTGCAGTGAGCATGCTGTCATTTTCCCCTAAAGGTCAAATTGCAGAAAGGTTATTGCACATTGCAAAACCACAATAACAACTTTATCCCCTATATTAAAAAAAAAAACAACTTTACCAAAACCATCAGTGATAACATGTGGAAAATACTAAAGTGTTCATCAAAAGAATCTCTTAGCTTATACAATTAATGGTAAGATAATATGTCACTTATTTTATATATTTAACTATTTAGTTAAGTTTTAAAGGTGAGTCTTGAAAATAGTCTAAACCTTATCTAGACACAATGAAAAATATTTTATGATTCCATATTCATGAAATACCTAGAGAAGAAAGTGGAACATTTTTCTAGAAACTGCATAGATGAGGGGAGAGTTGAGGATGATGTACCCAGTCTAGAAAAAGACAGGTAGTAATTGGCCAATATACTCACTGGATTAAATGACCTTAAATTGTAAACTTCAAATGCTTATAATGGTAATCTTAATTATGTTTTTACCTTAGTTAAATTGAAAGAAAAAAAATACTTAAAAATCGCATGTACTCTTCGCAATAGACATAATACAAACATACATACACAATAAACTCACCAAGTTTTGATTCAATGAACCTAAAATAAATATTTTGTGTCAGTACCTACAAAACAAAGTCATGAGAAAGGCTATGAAATGATACTATTAACAAATTTAACATAATTATAAAAGTGAGGTTTCTTGGTCAATATTGAGCAAAATATTCAAGTTTGTAAAGTTTATAAATGAATAGTGATAAAAATCAAAGAAATTAAATAGAATGTGTATACCCTCAAAAAATCCAATTCATGATAGGACTTTCAAGAAAATGAAAATAAACACAAATAAGAACTAATAAAAGAATAGGAAAATCTATGAAGTTTTCCTCTAATATTAAAAAAAATTAGAGGCAAATAAGTTATCAAAAATATTCTGTGGCAAACTATAAGTATCTTAATTGTTTAATATTGACATATTCCATTCACATTCACAATGTTAAGATTAAGTTTATTTACTTAATTTTAGCAATATTAAAGTATTTTTACTAACTACAAACTGGATCTCATATTTCAAAAATAATTCAAATTTTGTTTTTAAACTATATTGTAATATATAACCTCTGACTTCAGAAAGAGCAGAACAGATAGTACTGAGAATTAAATAAAATAATTATGAAGTGGAATAAGGGAAAATTGGGGGGAAAGTAGCAGCAGGCCAATGTTTCTTTTGTTGAGTCAACTTTACATAGAAGAAGAATTGATAATTGATAATTGTCAGGGAGATAGCTAAATTTTCATTATGATGGAAGCAAAATGATCTCATAGCATTTGAGTGATGTTATCACCCTGACACAATGGGATTATTATTTCTAGGTAAAAATTCTAGAATTTCATGAGACATACCATGCTCTAGTAATATAATGATCTGGAATATATGATATGCTGAGAAGAGAGGATTCAGATTTTGGCATGTATTATTGCTTGCTGATAAGACACCAATTTCTTTCACCTATTAAACAGAATTATGTGCTTTACTATTTGCTGTTCCCTCTGTATAAATGCTTAAATTTTTTGGATAGTGATCCTATCTATGATTGTCAATTGTCAAAGGAAATGTCCTGTCTTACCACTGCTTCATAAGTAAGATTAGGTTCTGAGGTATTAAGACTGTTATTGACTACTATTAGCCTTTTAGCTAATATCTCTTTCAATCTGAGTGAAGAGAGATGTGGAAATATGATTCAGATAATAGATTTAAAACACACACACTATGACTTGGTTAGAAGATGGGGGTAGGAGGCCATTAAAAACAAATAGTATCCAGGGAATTATCAAGGCAAACACAAAAATATTTTGAAGTATTCGTATTTTTGTCTCATAATTTTCAATGACTATTATTTCTTTGATAGATAATTGTAAAACATTTTCATCAACTACATATTTAAAGAACCATGCTTGTTCTCAATAGTACATGTTTCTGATTTTACTAGGTTTGTATTTTCTTATCATTTTCCTGTGTTATGTAATCATGTGTAATTGATGCAAGAAACTATTGACTGTAATTAAATGCTGCAACTGTAGTACAAATACTCTGGAGGTAAAGCTATTTTAAAATCTGATCTATTATCACTTTAGTGGAACAGTAATTTTATTGGTTTTGCATTACAAGACAATCTTTAAAATATTTCAAATGCAAAATAATAAAATTGAGTAACAGTTCAAGCTGGGGATGATGTGGAGCAAGGGAAATAATACTCTTCAATTGTTGGTGGGATGCAAACTTGTACAGTTACTGTAGAAATTATTATGAAAGTTCTTCAGAAACTACCTCAAGACACAGCTATAACACTATTAGAATATAATCAAAGATACTCTATCCTACTCCAAGAATATTCACACACTTATGTTTACAGAGGCTTTATTCATAATAACAAAAACCTGGATAAAATTTAAGGTTGTCCTTAAATTGAAGAATTGATAAAGAAAATGTGGTATACAATGAAGTATTACTTAATTTTTAAAAAAAAATTACATTATGAAACTTGTAATCAAATGAATGTAAGTAAAAAAGAATCACCCCAAATGATGTAACCTAGATCCGAAAAGTCAAACATGGTATATACTCACATATATGTGTACATCAACTCTCAAGAAAAGGATAGCCACGCAACAATCTACAAACCAGAAATGCTAGCAAGAAGAGTTCTTGGTGGGGGATGCATGGATTTCTTAGGGAAGAGGAAATAAAATAGTTGGGGCAGTTGGGAATAAGAACAAGAGGGATTAAGTAGGGGAGAGAGAGTGATGCAGGGATAGAGTATGGAGAGAGACAACTGGAATTGGGATCATTAGGAAGTAATGTGGAATTCCAGTGCAGTGGAGATTTCCTGAAACTTATGTGGATTCCTAGTGATGGAGGATTTAGAGTCTTAAAGAAACCATCTCCTGTAACCAGGTAAGGCTTCTACTGGTAGAACTTGTACACTAGCATAGCCACAAATTTTTCAAATTACAATATGTTTTGTCTGAGAAACAGTGGTGACTCAGAGCTTATAGGAGTGGCCAACCAATGTTTGGTCTAAATAGAGACCCAAGACAGTAGAAGGAGCCCATCCCTGACACTTCCTGGATGGCGAGCAATGGGAAAGCAATGGATGACCTGGGGAATCTAGGTTAGGACTAAACATGACTGACAAAAATAAACATTTTTAAACTACACTTGGAACATTTTTTTTTCTCTTTCTGGGTTGCCTCAACCAACCTTGATATGAGGGTTGCACCTAATTATACTTTGTTTAGTTGATATCCCTGGAGGATCAGAGGATCAGAGGATCAGGGAGAATTGTGAAATGTGTGGTAAGGCTACTGGGAGGAGTGGACGGAGGGAGTAGGCAGTCTCTAGGTATTGTATGAGAGAAAAATGAATAAAAAGTAAGAAGAAAAATTAGAAATCAATTACAAAGTAAAAGTCCCCATTGAGTATTTAAATTATCTATTGTCTTCCCTTTCTGTAACATATACCAAACAAGCCATTCTAACCATTGTTTAGATATTAATATTTTACTTAACTGAAACTAAAGATGATGTACAGCATAATTATACAGTGTTCTAAAGTTGTCTAAATATTAATTGGATTTTTATAGAATCCTAAAAAGAAGGAACATTTTCCAGAATTAATGCAGAATTTGTTATCAATAGTGAAAATACATTTTATACTTATATAGTCATCTTTTTCATTACCAAAAGGAATAAATGCAATCAAAAGTTTTAATATTGGGTTATGGAAACAGTTTAGTGGTATAGAGCTTGAGTGGTGTGTATGTGTCCAAGTGTCTAATACATAGCAATAAAGAAAAAAATGAAATAAGGTAAAAGAAAGAAAGGAAGATAGACAAAGTAGTTCTGAAGATATCAAATCACTTCCCAAAGAATAAGCTGCTTTATATTAACATTTTATACATCTCTAAAATAAATACAAACTTATGTTTTTGATAATTAAATGGATAAAAAAGATTATGAGCTTCTTTATATTGTTTGTATAAATGTACTAAAACCACAACTGACTATTCTCAGAATAATGCACTGTAATAAAAGTGAAATAAATGCAAAAATAATATACACTAACCAATTGGGAATATTAATTAACAATGCTGGCAGATTTTTATAGTTTGTGTAGAATTGCTGATGGTAGTATGAATTGAAATAACCTTAGTGAATATAACATTTGTGGTTTTTGAATGTGTTCTTTTTATGTTGACCTTTTCTATTTATGGTATTCACATAAAATGATTATCAGCAATTGTGTCTTTTTCATATATGAGATCTCGTTATCAATATGCCACATAATATTGAAAAGCTACTTGAAAATTTAATTGGATGATAAAAATATGAACATATGTTTATAGTTGAAGGAAATATGTTTTTGATTAATGCAAAGCAGTTTGACAATACATTTTAGCAAAGTGTAATGAAGCATATGCTATTTCATATCTGTGTATCCATTTCTGACCAACATCACAGTATAATTAGAATAAGTGCATCTAGACCACAGATAACAGCTATTGTCACATCCCTTTGCATGTATATGGATCTATTCTTTTATCCACTTGCACCTCAGAAATCTATGGGGCCTCCTGTAGTAGATCAGTATTTATCCCTAGCATAGATGTGAACTTTGGGAGCCCATTCCACATAGATGGATATTCCCAGAGCCAAGACACACAGGGGTAGGCCTAGGCCCTATCCCAAAGGATATGATAGACTCTGATGACCCCCTATGGAAGGCCTCACCCTACCTGGGGAGCAGAAAGGATATGTGATAGGTAGGGTTTTGGTTGGAGGGGAGAGGGAGAGGGAACTGGGATTGACATGTAAAACAATCTTGTTTCTAATTCAAATGAAAAAAAAAACTGAAGAAAAAAAAAAAAAAGAATGACCAGGTCTAGGCTTCAGAAACAGTATCTCAAGGGATATGGGTGAGACCAACATTTTGGTTGCCAGGTACCACAATAACAATGGAGAGAATTTTGATTGGAAAATTGAATAATAAATGAATAATAAATGTGATCAGCCTCTTTTTAAAAAAAAGTGCCAGATCCTAATTGCCAGAAGTAATTACTGTTCTTTGTGAAGACTCATATGTCATTCTCCTGTCTAATCCTGAGAAGTGAAATCATTTCTGTAAACATCAACAAAATGTCTGCACTCCTCCCTAAATTATGGAAACAGAACATTTGGTTTTATAGAAATATGTAAGCCAACTGATGTTGCATCAAATATTTCAAATTAGAAACAACAAAAATATGTTGGTTTTAATGTATACTGAAAAGGGATATTAACCAGAGTCTTAAAATGCAACTGCCCAGACCCTCTTTGTATTAAAATTCTGCAACTTGAAAACAAAATACCAAGACAAATATTTATTCAACAATAGACAAAATTTCATCAATGGTATTTTCTTTTGCAGGCAGAACCATTAATGGAAACTAAGGACTCTTTATGTGACTTAGGAACATGTACTACAAAGTGCCTGACCTATTTTCCCAACCCCTAAAATACATTCTAGTTTTAAAATTAAGGAGCTCTAGATTATTAAACTACTGTGACTCACCTGAAACTCTTGGCCCTAAAGAGGAATCTATTATGTGATCCAATGATCATTATAGGTCTTGCCCAATCCCTGCTAGGATCATTTTATGATTATCTTACATTCATGATTTTTTCAGAAACAAGTAGCATTTATCAAATATCTTTACTACTCTCTCTTCTGCAGAAGTAATTCAAAATGTGGTTTACATTGTTTTAAAATGGTTCTGTTGATTCCTCCTCACTATATTTAACCAAATAAATGAAATAAAACCATGACTCATGAATGAAATATCCAATTATTTGAGAATGTTACTAATTATATTCTAGGTGTCAACTGTGAATAAGCAAAAATAATATTGAACATTGATTTAACTAAAGAAACCTAAAAGACTTTTTAAAATATTTTTGGTGTTAGAGGGTTAAATGTCAGAATTATGAAAAATATTTTTACACATTTTCATTTTCATTTTCAGTACCAGAGTAATTATATAGCATATCAATACGATAAAGCATTATTGCACTTGGGATTCACCTTAAATCAGCTGAAGGAAAACTGAGGCTATCAACTCAGATGTACTTCGTGCAATTTTGCACACTTGGAGCTCATAGTCCAGTAATGAACTGAAGCTGAACCTCCTGAAGATAGCATTTGATCTCCAACAGTGAACATTTTTAAAGTGGATGATTACTCTTTTCATTTTTATTCACAAACATTATGCAAATATGACTAAATTTGGGGTTTATAGTGACTAGTACAGTTTTAAATATAGGATTTATATATTAAAAATGAGGCTGAGATGCCTCTATACACACAGATTAAATCAAAGCCACAAAGATTAATGAACAATTATGAAACGGGAATTAGTTAGAAAAACATATACAAAAAAGAATATCTTCAAAAGCACCCCACAGAAGAAAATGGTCTCCAATAAAGTAAGTAGGGGAGTAATAAATTAAAGTTATGTTGTAGGAATAAGTAACTAACACCTTCTATCTTTTCTCCAGGGCCAGGGATAAAGAGGAAAGACTGTTGCTAGAAAGTAAAACCACTAGTGATTGTTGAACAAAGTGACTGGAGATGGAAGAAACATAAAAAGAATGGAACAATGATGGCATAATTAAGCCTCCTAGCAAAAGCTAAATGAAACACATATGACACTATCTGGGACTGGCTGTGATAATTATTTTGTATGTGCCTTAGAAGCATATGGCATCCTGAAATGATGTGTCCACATATGTTGCTGTGTAATGAGTTTTCTTACTGTGCTCATGTATATTAGTTATTCGAGAGCATGGTACCACCTGTCATCTCTGTTGGCTGTGACACAGACTTTAAAAGTAGTATGCCAAGGAATTCCACGGATAAGGTGATTTTACTATCACTGGACATTTTAACTTGGTGCAGGTATCCTATTAAAGTATCCATAATCAGTTGTAAAATGAGTAGCAGAATCCAAAGACAAAAAAAAAAAGAGGTTTGTATGGGTGTGCACATGTGTGTGTGCCTACATGTTGGTGTGTGAGAGTGAGACACAGAGATAGAGACAGAGGCAGATAGAAACAGAGAGAGAAAAGAATGGAATACAGACATAGAGGCAGAGAGAGAAACAACACACAGAGGGGGAGATTAAAAATAGTGATACAAGAAATTACAGCAATTGGATACATGTCATAATAATTGTTTTAAATTAGTATTTTCCCAATTACTATGATTCTGAAAATTGGAACGTTTTCCTATCTCATTATTCTTGAAGAGGGAAAAATATATTTTAGAATTTAGGTGGTTTTTGTTCAATTATAAAACATATACAATAGCAAATGTTAATTTTTGTAATGCACAGCTTTACATCTCCAAATTTACATTTTAAATGCCATTCTTGAGAATTTTAATTGTCTGTGTTCTATGAGCAAAGATAAAATCTTGATGTCTAGATTCTGAGTAAATATTACTAAGGACAATTGTACATCACACATACAAATGAAGACAGAATGGAAATAGTTAATTGCCTAAAGACAAGCTTCTGTTTCAAATGGGATGAACGATTTCTATGATTTTTTATCATGAAAATTGTACAAATAGGCATACAATTATATATATGGTCGTAGTTGAAATTTGAATAAGTAGCAAAACCTGAATTCTTGTAAGATCTAGAGTATTGGAGATTTTCACACAGATTCACTGTTTTTCTTGAACATTGATATATAATTTAAGCAGAAATTAAGATTATGTTCTTTGGAACCAGGTGGTGGTGGGCCACAACTTTATTCCTAGCACTTGGGAGGCAGACACAGGCAGATCTCTGTGGGATAGAGACCAACCTGGTCTACAAGAGCTGGTTCCAGGACAGGCTCCAAAGCCACAAATAAACCCTGTATCAAAAAACAAAACAAAACAAAAAAAGATTATGATTTTTGCTGTAATATTCCATGACATCACTCATGCATGTTCACATATACACATGCACAGAAATTACAGTGCTTATTTAAGAAGATTCTTTTTCTTAATCATAACTATATTATTCTGATGAGACTATGCTGATTACCTAGAAGATACAGCAAAAGCCTACACTGGAGCAAAGAATGTAGATCGACCAGGGACAAGCAAGTAAACCTTTTAAAATTGGGAAACTCCTTGGGGGTGGGGGTCTTGAAGGCCACCATGTTGAAAGTGGTCAGTCATTCCCAGTCACTGTAGAGGGCAATACTCCTCAGGACAATTAGAATATTCAGTGCCTCTTGTTCAAAAAAAAAAAATCATACAGCTCTAGATGGTTGATGCTATAGAGGATGAATCAAATGTACATGGAGGAATCAAAAAACATATATTTTGGCAAACTTCTATAAATAATCAATGACCTAATTTAAGAGTACAAATAAATAATATTATGTTAATATTCTTGGTGAACACAGTAGAAGACGTCACTATTATAACTCAAAAATCTTGATCTCCAAGATGGCCCCTGCCAGAGGCAAATGTTCAATTCTTAGGAATTGGAATCCTATCTTAAGTAAAACAAAGCATGAAATGGGTTGAGAATATAGGGCAAGAAACACAAAGAGGAAGCCTGAGGCCACATGTGCCTGATATAGCAATAAATCTATGGAGTTGTGATCTGTTGCAGAAATGGATAACCAGATTAACATCCCTCCCATTTCAGATAGGAAACACAAACTAATTCATGGTTGTAGAAAAAGTATTGTAAAGCACTACATAAGACAGGCAACAAATATTCAGGCGATACACAAAGAGAATTGCCAAATTAACACAGTAACCAAAACCACTTCCTTTAAAGTGGCTAACAAATGATTCTGTCTGGATGGCACAATGGCCTATGACCTATGAGAAGCCAGAGGATCTAGAAAGGCTGGTTCAGGAATAGGTAAATACTGGACATATTGAAGAATCACTACACCTTTAAAAGAAAAAGATAGGGAAAAATTGCCTTCATGGTGCCTGCTTACAACAATTCTCAGCTGGATAAGAGATGTCAATGGAAGGCATTGCAACAGAGAATGTTAAATAGTCCCACCTTGGGCAATATTTTGTGCAAAATCCTTTGGAAATAATTCATAAAGAGTTTCCACAATCCATAGTTTACTATTATATGGATGATATATTGTTGGCTGACTCTAAGGCAGAAATGTTAGAAAAAAAATGTTTGAGGGAATAAGGGCCGTTTTACCTCAATGGGGATTACAAATTGCCCCTGAAAAAAAAATACAAAGAGGAGGTTCTATAAATTCTTTATTATATAAAATAAGTACACAGAAACTTAGACCACAAAAAGGACAGACCAGGAGAGATCAATACCAGTCATTCAATGATCTACAAAAATTATTAGGAGAGATTTCTCAATTACAGACCATTATTGGAGTAGAAAGGCATGACTAGAAAAACTGGAAAATAACCCTAAAGGGGGACAAGTACTTAAATAGTCTATGGATATTATCAGCTGAAGCTGAAAAGGAATTAAAATGGGTAGAAAGGAGAATACTAGAAGCACATGTGGACTGTGTGTGTCCAAAACTCGACAGTATTTTGTTTATAATAACATCTAGAGAATACTCTTCAGGTATTTTTGATGCAGAGGGAGGATATCATATTAGAATGGAAATTCCTACCACCTAACCATAACAAAAAACCCTTAAAACATATATAGAAAATATTTGTTTTTATTTTAAAAGGTAAATTAAGACTTTGTCAACTGACAAGAAGGGACGTGGCAGAAATCATATAACCTTTCTCTAATGAGGAAATTTACCCCTAATGTAAAGATAGTGAATATTGGCAAAGAGCTTGCAGTAACTTTTTGGGACTGAATAGCAACAATTATCCAAAAAATGAAAAATTAAATTTCATAAAGAAAATTACTTAGATCCTTCCATACATTGTAAGGAAACACCAATCTCTGGTGCCCCTACATTCTACACTGATACAAACAAATCAAGTAAGTCAGGATATAAATCAGGAAAAATAAGTAAAGTAGTTCAAAGCGCTTATGACTCTGTATGAAAGGCAGAATTGTATGTCATTCTCGTGGTACTTATGAATTCTACAAAACCTCTCAATATAATTACCAAATCTCAATATTCAGAGAAAGTCAACCAACACATTGAGACTCCTGAATTTATTCCTGATGATACAGTATGAACTTCATTGTTTATAAAATTACAAGAAACAATCAGGAATATGGCTCATACTATATATATCACACATCAGATCCCATACAGGTCTGCCAGGTCCTCTAGCCCAAGGCAATGATAAAATTAATCATTAATTAATAGGAAGTATGCTGGAGGCCTCAGAATTTCATTAAAAAAAACACCATGTGAAGAGCAAAGTTTTAAAAAAGGATTTTTCCATTACTATGCAACAAACCAAGGAAATAGTAAAGAAATGTCCTACTTGTTCCTTCTATAACCAAACTCCTTTACCAGCAGGTAGTAACCCTAAAGGTATACATAGAAATGAATTTTGGCAAAGGGATGTGTTTCACTTTGCAAAATTTAGAAAATTAAAATATGTGCACCATACAATAGATATATTTTCACGGTTTCAATGGGCCACTGCTCTGAGCTCTGAAAGGGCTGATTCTGTTATCACACACCTATTAGAAGTAAAGCTATAATGGGAATAACTGTAAAAATAAAAACTGGTGATGTTCCAGCATATGTCTCCACCAAATTGAAAGTATTATTTAAATATTATAACATGAAACATAAAACTGGTATACCACAAAATCCTACAGGACATGCAGAGAGTCTAATTGAACTATAAATGTAATTCTCTATAAACAGGAAGGGGGAACAAAGACCCCCCAAATACAGATTACATAATGCTTTACTAACATTAAACTTCCTAAATGCTAATGAAAAAGGAAAAACAGTCGCAGAAAGACACTGGACAATAGAAAAAACTTCTGAACTAAATCAGCCATTGCACTTAAAAGATATATTGACCTCAGTATGGAAACCAGGATATGTGTTTCGTTGAAGTAGGGGTTTCACCTTTGTTTCTACAGGAGATGAAAAGCTTTGGATACCATCAAAGTTGATCAAGATCTGGTTTGAACAGAAGAAACCTCTTGATGAGGAGAAATGATAGGTCATCCACCAAGTTATATCCCACGGGTTGTGTGGAGACCTCACAAAGGTTGGGTAAGTGTTTTGTTTTTGTCTTTACAGAAAAATCAATATCCAAAAAGGAAAAAAGAGACAAAATTTGTAGATGCCTATAGAAGACAGGATAGCTATGCAGAAAGGACCGTCATACAAAAAAAGAATCTGACATATGGTAAAATATTTATACTAATCTTTTTTCCTCTCTTTCCCTGATTCCAAGAAATATCATAGTCCCTATTCACATAAAAATCACACAAGGCTTTGGAGTTGGACTTTTCCTTCCTTCTCCAAATTCAAACATGTTATTTAAATAAAATTCAGAGTTTCTGTCTTGTATCAAAAGGCCATTCATGTCAGAAGAAAACAAAATCTTAACTCTGTATTCTCTACAATGCTAATTTTCCTCATTCTTAATTTTATCCTTATTGTTATATTTCCTGTATATTTACCTATGGAAGTTAAACTTTCTATGATGATATTAATGTTTAAGTCCACCACAGTGAACAAAATGTTTCCTAACAGCAATCTTTGAACTCTCTGGAAAGAAGATGGGGTCCCACTTCATCGATTCTACTAAATTCAAATGGATGCCTCTGAACTAGCAAACACTACCCTAAAACTGGTTTGGGACTTTAAGGCCTGAGACAACTCTAGACTACATAGCTGAAATAGTGCACCTTCTTATTACACTCTGGACAGAGCTTCAGATAAGAACTTCAGTCAAACATCTCCCGCCAAAGAGAAACTAGCTACAAATTTTTTGACTAGTCCTCTTGAGACTTTTTGTTGCTCTAATTTCTGTTCCTACAGGATCCCATGGATTTATGGCGATCCCATTTCAGAAGGAAGTAATCCTAAGAAAACAATGCCCCCTTTCCCTAAAGTTGACTTTAAGGGATAATATTCATCTGAATAGTCTTGGTTTTAGTCATTTAGGTTGGGTATGGAAGGTGATACTCAGACTTGGGCATGTCTTTGAAATAAGTTTAAGGGTATGAGTGGGAAAGATATGGTTAGGATGGGATATAGGTAGATTAACATATTTTCTAGTGGCTTAACTTTAGCAACTGTCAGCTATAGAAAACTTAAGTTCTTAGATTCTTGTATGTTGAGTGTTTAGGGTCTTCTTTCTGATTATGATGATTTGCACACACTATATATATATATATATATATATATATATATATATATATATATACATATTGATAAAACTTAGAATAATTTATCATATTGCACTTTACAATTTTACCTCTAGTCCAGACATTTCAGTTCTAGCTCAATTACTGAGAATTATATTTATGTGTACAGTTACATTTTTAAGTCATTTTCCTTGCTAAATTATTTTTGGGAGCTTCAACCATTGTACAACTATGTTCCTGAGAAATATGGATTGTTATCAACCATGTTTATTATACTTATGAGATTAGATGTTTGATTTTTAAATACTTCATAGACATGCAGAATATTCCATTTGAATGTTTTAATATTAGTACTCTTTTGACATGAGACAAAATTGCTCCTGACAGCATCAAGCTATTCCTGAGAATATGTTGGGTACAAATGTCACTCCTTCTGGAGTCCATTCTCTCCTTGGCTAATGGCCTCTAGGGCAAAGAACTGCCCCCACCTTGACTGCTGACTTTGGACATGCTGTCCTACTGTGTTTGCAAGAGAAAAACTTAGAAGACTGCTGAAACTTTTCAAGTCAGAGTATGACAGCCTTTCAACATCCCTGTTTCTGTTGGTGAGTCAGATACTCTGGGCCTTAGCCAAAGCTCTTTGCCCCTATGCTGCTGTGAGACTTTGGGTGACTGTCCAGGTAGCTGGCTGTTTCTGTCTTCGATGCAACTTCTGGAAATTGCTTGCCTACCCTAATATTGTTATCCTCCTTCCCATGTCTTTGATGAGGTTGAAGATAAGACTGTCACAATTATTGTTGTTCTCTCTTCCTAGATAGAAATATTAGGTACAAGACAAACGTGTCAGCTTAGGACAACTCTATAGTAATCTCTGTTATGCCTTTACCCTAGGACTGCATATGTAGTTCTTGCCAATTGCTCTTGTTGCTTTACTGGCAATAGGTCTCATGTGTGTATATTCTTACATTTCCTTCACTTAGAGAATACTTGGTATTTGCTATCTTTGTATATAGTTTTGCATCAATTCTATATCTTTTATTTAGACTAAAGGGGGAATTGTATGGAAATATATCCCCCCAACCCCCCCCACACATCTGTAGCACTGACCTCACCCATTAGGACACATTCTGGGGTCCTGAGCCAAGCTTGCACTGTCTCTTGCTTCTGGTCAGTTCACAAAGGGCAGCCTCAATGGCTCCTTTGAGTAGGAACTTGAGCAATCACCAGCTTCTTGTGTGACTTCTCCCCAAATAAATTTATATTAACCTATCTTGAGACTAGTCCCGTTAATTTTGTTCCATGCATCCACAGAGGCCCAGTCTAGTAAAAATGTTTTCATCCCTATCTTTCCAACATGTATAAATATCTTTCTCATTGTGTCTAAGGATTCCTTTGGGGTAAGCTGCTGACTTATTTGGCAGCACACTATTCAATGGAAATTGTAGGGTCTTAGCCCAACCATGGAAGTCTCAGCTCTGTCCAAGGAATGGTACCTCTGCTGTTTGCCTGTTTCCCAGCCTCCCAGGATCCTGGAGACAATCAGACACAGCAGGGAGTCTAGTCTGTCAGGAACTCATTTATTACCACACAACAAGCATCTTTTAAAGCAAAAAAACCACAGAGCTGAAAAACAGCCAGCCAATACTTTTAAAGGTCAGCCTATCACATGCCTAGGTGACCTATGCTTTACCTAGTGAACACAAGCTCTTGATGCAGTGATGTCATCTGGTTTGAACTAGGCAAACAAATATGTATTTTTGTAAACAATTAAGGACTCGCCCATCTGACTTCCTCTTAGCGCCTTTGACTAGCTTGTGTGCCCTACAGAAATAAGTGGAGGAGTGATGTGGAGTATTCTTCTCTATATATGTTTCTCTTATTGGTTAATGAATAAAACACTGATTGACTGATTGGCGAGACAAGAAGTGACACAGCTGGGCAGGATCAGGATATAAACAGGAATAAACAGGAAATTGTGCTCTTCTCTGCTGAGAAACTGAGAAGTCATCTTGTAGCAGGCAAAGCAGTTGCAGGTAGAGCATTTCCTGGTAAGCCAAGACTACTTGGAAATACAAGGATTAATATAAATGGGTTAATAATAAAGACAGAGCTAGCCAATAAGAAGCACAAGCCAACAGCCAATAGTATTATAATTAATATAGTATCATTGTGTTTCTTTGGGGTGAGAAGGGTGGCAGGACCTGCCAGGCCAGAAATATTCATGTTGCAGAGGAGGAAATCTCAGGTGAGAATTTATTCCCCAAAACTAGTGGAACCTATGACTCTACCTTTCTGCAGATATGGATATTTTATCAGTTAATCCCCTATATTCTTTTATAGCCCTCTGATGCTTCAAATTATTTGCTTTGTGCCAAATAAATAGTAAAAGTATATAACTCCGCTGCACTTTCCTCTTTTCATATTGTAAAATAAAATAAATTAGAAGTGAAGAAACCTTACTTCTAACCTATACCTATTTCTTAATATATCTCTGTTCTACCAACCAATCTGGATTCCAATTAATGCCATGTAGGACCACAGCAGATACCTTTGGTTTATATGATACGAGAAAACTACATTTTATATGCTGTCAATCCAGTTCACTATTATATAACTCTATATGGTTTACCTGAATTTGAACATATTTTATGACAAAAGTTGATTCTAAATCTATCTCACCATTTTTCAAGATTATAACATAATAGTTTTATCTTCCAATTTTCATTCTTCTCTCCAATTAGAAATCGAAGAGGAAGACTTGTAGAGAGAATTCCCTTATACCTGTAGCACTGACCATACCCAAACAGTTATAATCAACAATACAGGTACTTGGGAATTCTCCCAACAGAGACTAATATAAAAAGCAATTAGAGATTGAAGAGGGAGACTTCAAGGAGAGTGGTGGTTAAAATAAAAGTAAACACATCTGATGGGGAATGTACTGCTGTGTATGTTTATCTTATTGATTGTTAAATAAAATACTGTTTGGCCAATGAGACAGCAAGTTAGACGGAACTAGGAGTCAAAGAGGATTCTGGGAAATGTAGTAGAGAAGTGCTGATCCAGGCAGGAAGTGACATAGCAAGGAGACTCATATTTAAGCGAAGGAGAAACAGGAAGCGTCCCTTTTTCCCGTTCGCCTCCTCCAGCGGCAAGATGTGATCCACCGACAAGGAGGGACGCCAATAAGGTGTCCGATAAGATAAGTCTTATAAAATACATAGATTTATGATAATTAAGACTGAGCTAACAGATGAGAATCCTAGTCATTGGCCAAGCAGCTTTACACCTAATACAAGTTTCTGTGTATTTATTTGGGCCTAACTCGGGCAGGCTGCTGGCATAAAGTGTACACGTGGCGGTGGGGCTCAGTGGCTTTTGGCGGAAAGATTTATTGTAACACACATCTGGTAAATCTATCAGGAATCATACTGTTAATTTTCTAACCAAAATACCTATAATACATCATAGTCAGTGTATAAATATGTATAGTGAATTAAAATAAAGTTTTCTCATGTGATCTGATGATGTTCCTTCTAAGAAGCACGGGCAACCTTAAAAAATCACAAGAGGAATTAGACATCCTCTTTGGAGTTATTATCCTTAGTATTCCATGGTGATATATTACATATGATTTATTAAAGCTTGTCTGAGAGTCCAGAATGCAAAGCTAACAACAAGCCATAGAGGACAGGCAGTGGTGATACACACACACCCATTAATCCCAAAAGCTATACTAGCAAGTCATAGAAGCTAGGGAGTGGTGGCATACACCTTTAATCCCAGGACTCATGAGACAAAGATAGATGGATTTCTATTAGTTCAAGGCCACACCGAGCTACACAAAATTGATCTAGTCTAAAAGGGAAACAGCTCACACAAAGCTGATCTCAGCCCTTGGGATACCATATTTTATCCCCAGGATTTGAGAGTGATGAGAGGAAGAAGAAAAGTATCTCATATGGTGTTTATTCTTCAACCACACTGAAGGCAGAACAGCTCTCAGCCTGAGGTAGAAGTAAAAGCTTGCAGCTGGCTGCTTCTCATTTCAGTTCTTCAACTTGAAGCTTAAACCCCAATATTTATCTCTGGGTTTTAATTCTTCCTGATGTAATTCCAAGTGAATACTAGAACATTACACAATTTATTGGTTTTAGGGGCAGTGCTAAGGATCCCAAGATTGATAGCCTGGACAATCCTATTGTGTGAATAAAGCTTTCATTGATATATTAGGCCTGGAGCTGGTATAATTATCTGTAACAAATTATATTATACCCTTTTTGAACAAAATATCCAGAAAATCAGCCACCTGTGAATCTTCTACTGCTGCCAACACAATTGTTTATTGGCCATAATTTGACTCATATTTTGCTATTGAGTTTTCACACTATGCTATAAAATCATAGCTTTATCTGAAAACAAAACAAAAATTGAATTGTATATTAAGAGCCAATATTAAGTTTCAATATGTGGGTACATCACTTTAACATTATCATGTGGGTGGCTGAGGTGAAAAATTGCTTTTATTGGTTTGTCTAAGAGGCATATCAGGATCTGGTTTCCAGAATCTAGCCTACAACAAACCATAACAATTCCATATGAATAAGAAGAGAAAACACCAAAATAGGTAACAGAACAACTCATTTTTTCTTCTTTTCTTTCACATACTTTTTCAAAATTTTTTTGCATGTGCCATTTTACATAAAATATACTAATTGGAGATACATTAACATAAGTTGATGTTTTAACTTCTTTTTTGTTTGTTTTTTGTTTTCTGAGACAGGGGTTCTCTGTTTAGCTTTGGAGCCTATCCTGTAACTCTCTCTGTAGAGCAGGCTGGCCTCAAACTCACAAAGATTCAACTGCCTCTGCTTCCCAAGTGCTGGGATTAAAAGCATGCACCACCAATGCCCAGCTGATATTTAACTTCTTATAAAAAACCTCACAGTATTTTCTCCAAGTTTAGAGAAAAAGAGGTGAAATAATCACTTTCTGAATAATTTTATTATATGGTGTTCTACATGTATAAAATCATAGAATAATCAGCTTCATTGGGTATTACAAATTGAGTGGCACTAATATTCTACTTATAATACTATAATGATAATTTTCCCATTAAGTGGGTTGAGAAGGCATATCAGTGAGATAGTTTTGTTTCTTACAAATCACCTTTTGTTGTTTTAGCCTATTTAAAGAAATCAAATTTCAAATTAATTACCAAGGAAGTAAGGTTTAAAACATTCATTCAATTTATGTGTCTCTGTGGTCCTTCATCATAATATGGCATGACAAAAGATGGGTGGCTGACCACGAAATAGAGGATGAAGGGAAACATTATCAATAATAAAAAGAGTGCTTAATTATTTTAAAGCATTAAATAAATATTCCCAAAGAAATATGGTAATCAGAGATATGCAAACTACTGAATGCCTTTCAGTTAGCATTGAATTTGCAACATATGGAGCAATTAAATCTTTATGGATCAGTGAGAATGTAATGAAGGTGCTTTCCAAAGTCACTGTTGAGATTATTCATGAAGTTAGAGAAACATGAATGTCTTGTAAGTTATGGCAACTTCATAAATCCATGGAATTGCAACTCCTTAACCAGTTAGAATTTGTGTATTTGTTGCCAGACAAATAAATTTTACTTAGAAAATTTAAATATTTTGCTACTATGTTTATGCAGAATAATAATTTTATTTCTATGAAAAAGTCATATCTTGCATGATAAAACACTTAACTTATTCAAAAATTTCAGAAACACAATCTATCAGTGTGTGTGTGAGAGTGTATGTGTTTGTATGTATGAATTTATGTCCTGTGTTCTGAAGTTTTGTCTCTAAAATAGCATATCCAAATACCTCAGTTACTAGTTTCATTATGTCTCAACTAGCCAAGAACAAAGCAATAGCCTACAGTGTTTTGGCAGTATGAAGGAGACTACTTACCCACAACTCTAAAGTTGATATCCTGTATCTGTCACTGGCAGCCTAAGACTTCTGGGATGAGTGTAAAACCTGCAATGAAGCTCTTCTCTCTCTCTCTCTCTCTCTCTCTCTCTCTCTCTCTCTCTGTGTGTGTGTGTGTGTGTGTGTGTGTGTGTGTGTGTGTGTGTGGTTTGTGTGTTTGTGTGTGTATAACATATAAAATTCTAAGCATCCATATTGTGTTTTCAAATAACTTTAGAGTTAGTGTTCTCCCTAGCCATGATCTACACTAGACTCTCATCCATCTACCCACTTGAAAATCCAACCCACATTATTTCCCCTTTCCCCTACATATTGCATCTTGCTCTTAATTGTCAAACTGAACAAGGTGATAAGATTTAATGCTAAAGACAACATAAACATTGGACAAAGATCATGAAGAATTTAAGCTGGTATGGTATTGGAAACTTACTTTCAGCTTGATAGTTCTCTTAGTCCTGGAAGGTGCTATGGTGACTTCTGGGAAACAAAAGTCAACAGAATTTTGTGAACTCTAATAATCATGGAAATTGAAAGATATGGCCACGGAAGCAATAGTGGCATGAATGCTATGGGGAAAACCATGAAACTTCATGAAGAAATACATGTTTCATTCTGCAAAATGTGGTAGGTACCCATGAATGGAGAGCTCATATATTCTAGGGATAAAAGTACCTGTATTATTTTGTTAAATTAACATAGTATAAAACTACTTTTTAAATCTGTAACTCACTCATTGTAGATTAATGAAGGGCTCAGACCTCATCAGAGAAAATTATTAGTGCAGTGGATGGTGGATAACGGAGAAACTCATAGCTGGTCAAAATGAAGAAGATTGGGTAACACTTAAGCAGCAATGGTTAATTTATATTAAACTCTTGCCCCGAGGTTAAAGGACCACTATGGAAGAGGAGAAGTAAGTTTTTAAGTGAGTTTTGTGATGACTGGAGTTAAATAGTTTCTTCCATACCGGACATGACTTCTACTCACATGAACGCACAGCAGTATGGTTGCCTGTGTAAAACCTGCAGAAGATGCATTCAACTAACTTTCTAAAATTGAATTAGAAGAGGGTCAAGAACCCTCAAATTTTACTGAAATGGACAGGAAATCTGATGCCTTTTGAGGCAGGGAGAGTCAATTTTCTTTAAGTGTGTGTCACATACGAGGTCAAGTATACTCTAGTGAACACTCCCACACACAGAGGTATGTGGCCAGACCAAATTGGAGTTGTTGTTATATTAAATGAAAAAATATTATTTTTAAAAGACAGGTTTCAGAATAGGGAGATGGGAATGGATGTTGCAGGAGGTAAATGGAGAAGTTGGGGATAAATTTGGAAAGTACATGATATAAAATTCTTGAAGAATTAATAAACTATTTAATAAAAATTTAAAATAACATTGTGCATACATACAAAGAGAACTATGAACAAGGTAAATGCCATTTAAGACACAGTTGAAGTTTTTAATGTGTCTCAATTTCCAGCCTTGGAAAACCATACTTTTATTTTTATGTTTTCTCCTTTATAAGTTTGATTTTTAGTTTCCTATTAGTATTGATACGAAGTATATTTAGAAACTAAACAACATAGCTTATAGCATTATAAATATAAGCAGGTACATTATTTCTTAGGTAAATGCTCCTTTAGCTAAATTTTAGCATCCACTTATGTAGGAAATATTATATTGAATTTGTAATATTGTTTTTGCAATAGAAATAAAAATGAATACTATTTTTTCATAGAGCTGTAATATAATGATAGTTCAATAAATTTAATTAAAACAGAGTAACCAAGCTCATTTAAAAATAATTTAAAATGTATATAAATGATATTTTAAAGAAATAAATTTTAACTATACAAGAGCTTATTAAGTTCCTAGACAACAAGTTAAACTTCGATAATTTATTGATACCCTTTAGAATTTCATGCATAAAGTTTCAGTGATTGTTATTAATGAATTTAACATTTATGATACTGGCTTACACATAAGTAATCCATGCTGACATTGTTACATATTTTTCATTTCTAATGCTAATGCTTAAATTACAAAATTCAGAATGAAACCAAAAATTTAATTATTTTTAAAATATTATTTTAAGAAAGGATATAATTAATTGAAATCCATGAGTAATAACATATACAACTCAAAAATTTTTGTAAAATAAGTGACAAAATGATGGATATTCTTATCAGTTTACTTGACTATATGGTAAAATATCAAGTGCATTACAGATATCATGCATTAATATTGAAACATAATAGCATGTGTGAAAATTTGTGTTAAATTAGGCATGACTAATATGTAACCATTCATGTATTGTATTTTCAGCAAACATTTCTGTTAACCATACTTGGTTGTTTTCTGGACTATTCATTAATTAATGTGTTATAAAGTATTAATCATATGGAGACTCATATTTTAAGAAATTTAGCAAGCTATCCTGGAATCATAAGAAGAGTAATGGAATGTGTCACGTAAAATTCTTAAGGTTAACACTCTTCTAATATTCTGGAGATCTCAGCCTACTTCAAACAAATGTAGAGGACTTAGTATTCTAAATGAATACTCTGATAGCTACACACAAGTATTAAGAAACTGAGTATATTAGCCCTGATTACTCCAACAGCTGGTCTATATAGTAAGATTGACGTGACTCAGACAAGAAAAGTCCTGTTGCTAAGAATGATTCTTATACTTCTATGAGATTTGATTATGTGGTCCTCTAAAATCTTGAGAAAATAATTTTTAAATTGAAAGACTCCCCAAAGACAGACAGAAACATTGCAAAATCACCTCTTGATCTTCATTATTGTTTATATTTCAAGAATAAAACAATAAAAACTGAAAGTGACAGAGTTTATCACAAAATTCCCCAATCCTATGGGTTCAAACTCTGTTAACTACATGTGCACTATTTCACAGTATGATATGCCAACAGTTTCAGTTGTCAAATTGAAAAACAAAAACCTGAAAAGATGATCTTAATGAATAATTGCATAGGTTATATTGGTCTATTGATAGACTTGTGGAGGATTATCTTGATTATTATAATCAATGTGAGATGGTCCAGTCTGAAATTGGAAGGCACTGTTTCCTGATTTGAGATCCCAGTAGGAGTAACAGTAGTTAAAATCTCGATGAGTAAGAAATTAGGCATTCATTCCATCATGTTCTTGACAAGACGCTTCAAGCTCCTGCCCTTGTAACATTCCCTGCTCTTACAGGAAAATGTAATAATCATCAGACTTATAAAAAATATGTCAATACTTTCTAATAACCAACTCTAGTACAGAGGCAGACTAAACATAAAGTATGAAAATATTTCCTGATATAAAATCATCTCAATATTTTCAAATGTATTCTTCTGATTTCTGTTCCACCTACCTGTGCCATACCAAGGTGAGTGACACTCTGCTCTTGCCCAACTCCTGTCCAAAGACACATTCACCCCGATCTCGCTGGGCCTGCACCTGCTTGGAGTAAACCTGGCCGTTCAGGGAGGAGCTCCCTGAGTCTGGAAACACCTAACTCTTCCGTTTTGCTCTGATAATCAGTCTTATACTGAGGTCACAAGAGGAGATAGAGAGACCCCATCTGCACCCACTGGAAGAAGAGATGGGAAGAAGACAGAATAAAAATTCACTCAAAAACAGAAAGACCAATGTGACACCACCAGAATCTAGGGACTCCCCACCAGCAAGATCTAAAAAGCCCAACACAGAGCATGAAGAAGAGATGGACCTCAAAAGTTATCTTGGCAAGATGATAGAGACAACAAGATGATAGAGATAAAGAGGAAACAAGAAAATCCCTTAAATAATTAGAAGAAAAACAAGCAAAAAATTACACGAAATGGAGGAAAAGACAAACCAAAAATATCAAGAAATAAACAGATCTCTTAAAGAATCTAAAGAAACCCAAGAAAAAACAACCAAGCAAGTGAAGTAAGCACTGGAATCCCTTCAAGGCATCAAAGCTGAAATAGACACAATAAAGAAAACACAAAATGAGGTGATGCTGGAAATGGAAAGGCTGGATAAACAATCAGGAACTGAGATGTGAGTATAACTAGAAGAATTCAAGAGATGGAAGAGATAATCTCAGTTATTGAAGACTTGCTAGAGGATATACATTCGTTGACCAAATAAAATCTCACGTCCAACAAATCCCTAACACAAAATATCCAAGAAATATGGGACACCTTGAAAAGACCAAACCTAAGAATAAGAGTTATAGAAGATGAAGAAACACTGCTCAAAGGTACAGAAAACATATTCAACAAAATCATAGAAGAAAACTTCCCCAACCTACAGAAGGATGTGCCTATGAAAGTACAAGAAACTTATAGAACAACAGACTGGACCACAAAAAGAAGCCCCCCCACCCCCAATACATGGTGATCAAAACACCAAATCTACAGATTAAAGAGAATATATTAAGAGTAGCAAAGGAAAAAGGCCCAGAAACATATAAAGGCAGACCTATTAGAATCACACCCGACTTCTCAATGGAAATTTTAAAAGCAAGAAGGTCTTGGATAGATACCCTACAAGCACTAAGGGAGCATGGATGTCAACCCAGACTACTCTACCCAGAAAAATTTTCAATCACTATAGATGGAGAAAAGATATTCCATGACAGAAACAGATTTAAACAATACATATCCACAAATCCAGCAATATGAAAGGTTCTGGAAGGAAAAATCCAACCCAACAAACATAACTACATTCACAAAATCATAGGAAATAGAAAATACAATTTTACCAAACACGAAAAGAAACATGAGGGTGAAATCCATGCACAATGACACCATAAACAATAAATCCAAAACAAACAAGAGCAAACAATCAATGGTCATTAATATCCCTAAATATCAATGGTCTTAAGACATAGGCTAACAGAATGGATATGAAGACATAATCCATCCTTCTGCTGTTTACAAGAAACACACCTCAACTTCAAAGACAGGTGTTACCTCAGAGTAAAAGGTTAGGAAAAGATTTTCCAATCAAATGGGCCCAAGAAACAAGCTGGTGTAGCAATCCTAATATCTAACAAATTAGACTTCAAACTAAAATCAATCAAAAGAGATGAAGAAGGGCATTTCATACTCATCACAGGAAAAGTCCATAAAGATGAAGTCTCAATACTGAACATCTATGCACCAAATATGAAGGCAGTCACGTTTGTAAAAGAAACATTGCTAAAGCACAAACCACACATAAAACTATACAAACTTATAGTAGGAGACTTCAACACCCACCTTTCACCACTAGACAGGACCACAAGACAGAAAATTAACAAAGAAACAAAGGATTTGACACAAGTTACGACCCAACTGGGTTTAATAGATATCTGTAGATCATTCCATCCAAACAAAAAAGAATATACCTTCTTCTCAGCACCACATGGAACCTTCTCAAAAATTAGCCACAGAGTTGGTTGAAAAGCAAAACTCCACAGTTACAAAAGAATTGAAATAACCACCTGTATCTTAGCAGATTACCATGCTTTAAACCTAGAATTCAACAGCAATACAAATTGCAGAAAACCTACATATTCGTGGAAATTGAATAACACCCAATTGCACCACTCCTGGGTTGAAGAAGAAATAGAAAATGAAATTAAAGACTTCCTAGAATTTAATGAGAATGTAGACACAACATACCCAAACTTATGGGACTCTCTGAAAGCAGTGCTAAGAGGAAAGTTCATAGCACTAAGTGCCCAAATGAAGAAACTGGAGAAATGTCACACTAGAGAATTGACAGAACAACTGAAAGCTTTAGAGCAAAAAGAAGCAAACACACCAAGGAGGAGTAGACGGCAGGAAATAATCAAACTTACAGCTGAAATAAATAAAGTAGTAACTAGGAAACATTACAAAGAATCAATGAATCAGAGAGTTAGTTCTTTGAGAAGTTAAACAAGATAGGCAAACCTCTATCCAAACTAACAAAAAAAGGCAGAAAGAGAGCATGCTAATTAACAAAATCAGAAACAGAAAGGGGGATATAATAATGAACACTGAAGAAATCCATAGAATCTTCAGATCATACTTTAAAAATCTGTACTCCACAAAATTGAAAAATCTAAAGGAAATGGACAGTATTCTAGATAGACATCACTTACCAAAATTAAACCAAGAACAGATAAGCAGTTTAAATCAACCTATATCCCCTAATGAAATATAAACAGTCATCAAAAGCATCCTAACCAAAAAAAGCCCAGGGCCAGATGGCTTCACTGCACAATTCTACCAGAAATTCAAACCAGAGCTAATACCAGTTTTCCTCAAAGTGTTCCGCACAATAGAAGCAGAAAGGCATTGCCAAACTCTTTGTACAAGGCTACAATCACTTTGATACCAAAGCCATACAAAGATACAACTAAGAAAGAGAACTACAGACAAATATCCCTCATGAACATCCATGCAAAAATATTCAATAAAATATTGGCGAACTGAATCCAAGAACATATCAGAAAAATCATCCACCATGATCAAGTAGGCTTCATCCCAGGGATGCAACAATGGTTCAACATACGAAAATCCATCAATGTAGTCCACCATATAAACAAACTGAAAAAGAAAAACCACATGATCATCTGACTAGATGCTAAAAAGGCCTTTGACAAAATCTGACATCCCATCATAATAAAGAACTTGGAGAGAACAGGAATAAAAGGAACATATCTAAACATGATAAATGCAATATACACCAAACCAATAGCCAACATCAAACTAAATGGAGAGAAACTCAAAGCATTTCCTCTAAAATCAGGAACAAGACAAGGCTATCCACTCTCTCAATATCTCTTCAATATCGTACTTGAAGTTCTAGCTAGAGCAATGAGACAAGAAAAGGGGATCAAAGGGATACAAATTGGAAAGAAAGAAGTCAATCTTTCACTATTTGCAGATGATATGATAGTCTACATTAATGACCTGAAAAAGGGAACTTTTGGCCAGGAAACTCCTACAGCTGATAAACACCTTCAGTAAGGTAGCAGGATACAAAATTAACTGAAAAAAAATCAGTAGCCCTACAATATATAGATGATAAATCCAATTAGAAAGAATTCAAGGAAACATCACCCTTCACAATGTCCACAAACAAAAAATTTTTTGAAACTTTAGAATGGAAAAACGATAGCATCTTCAACAAATGGTGCTGGCACAATTGGATTCGGACATGCAGAAGATTCCATATAGATCCATACCTGTCACCATGCACAAAACTTAAGAGCAAATGCATCAAATATCTCAACATAAATCCAGCCACACTGAATCTTCTAGAAGAGAAAGTGAGAGATTCCCTTGAGTAAATTGGCACAGGAGACTGCTTCCTGAACATTACACCAATAGCATAGACACTGAGGTCTGTAACTAATAAATGGGACATCCTGAAACTGGGAAGCTTCTGCAAGGCAAAGGACACAGTCAGTAAGACAAAACAACTGCCCACAGAATGGGAAATTATCTTCACAGAACCCACATCTGACAGAGGGCTGATTTCCAAAATATAGAATGATCACAAGAAGCTATCCACCAAAACACCAAACAATGAAATTAAAAAGTGGGATGCAGAACTAAATAGAGAATTCTCAACAGAGTAATATGAAATGGCTGAAAGACACTTAAGAAAGTGCTCAAAAGCTGTGGACATCAGAGAAATGCAACTCAAAACAACTCAGAGATACCACCTCACACCTGTCATAATGGCTAAAATTAAAAATACCAATGACAATCTATGCTGGAGAGGATGTGTAGAGAAAGAAACACTACTCCATTGCTGGTGGAAGTGCGAACTTTTAAGATCACTCTGGGAATCAGTATGGCGCTTGCTCAGAAAAATGGGAATCAGTCTACCTCAAGATACAGCCATTCCTCTCTTGGGTATATACCCAAATAATGCATGTTCATACAACAAAGACATATTTTCAACCAAGTTCATAGCAGCATTGTTTGTAATAGCCAGAACCTGGAAGCAACGTAGATGCCCCTCAACTGAAGAATGGATGGAGAATATGTGGTACATTTATACAATGGAGTACTACTCAGCAGATAAAAGCAATGGAAACTTGAAATACGCAGGCAAATTGAAGGACCTAGAAGAAACCATCCTGAGTGAGGTAACCCAGTCACAAAGAGACAAACATGACTTTGTGAGCATACTGTATTATGTATCATAATTGTGCATGACTTTATTTATGAGCTAAATAAATGAATGGAAAAAAGATGGTATATACTCACTCATATATGAATTTTAGACATAGAGCAATGGTTTATCAGCCTATAATCCTATTCCCCAAAGAAACTAGGAAACATGAAGGACTCTAAGTGATAAAGGAATGGTCCACAGGAATGGGAAGTGGAAGGAACTCCTGTGCTAATTGGGAGCATGAAGTTAGTGGTGAGGGAGCTGCCAGATTGAGAGCAGGAGAAAAGGTGTGGAGGAGAGGAAATTGAGGAGCAGAAATATTGAGTTGGGGGATGAATAGAAGAGAGAGAGCAGGATGAGACATACCATAGTAGAGAGAGTCATTATAAGTCTGTGGAGAGATCTGGCACTAGGGAGATTTCCAGAGACCTACAAGGATGACACCAACTGACAATAAAGACAATGGTGGAGAGGTTAACCTAAATGCCCTTCCCCTAAATTGAGACTGATGACTACTTTTTATGCCATCCTAGAGCCCTTCTCCAGTGGCTGATGGAAGCAGAGACAGACATCCACAGATACACACGGTATTGAACTGTGGACCTTAGTTGAAGAGAAGGAGGAATGAAGATCGAAGGGGTAGGTACTAGGTTGGAGAAACCCACAGAAACAGCTGGCCTGAACAAGGGGGAGCACATCGACCCCAGATGCTGTCTGGGAGGCCAGTACAGGACTGTTCCAGACCCCTGAACATGAATGTCAATGAGGAGGCCTGTGCACTCTAGGGGGCCCCTGGTAGAGGATCAGTATTTTTCCCTGGTGTAAGAAGGAACTTTGAGAGCTCATCCCACGTGAAGGATGCACGCTTGCCCTGGACACACGGGGAAGGGCCCAGGCCCAGCCCAGGATGATGTGGTGGACTTTGTGGAGCCCTGGTTGAGGGCCTGGGTAGTAGAGGGTGGATGGGGTGGGGGTTGGTCAGGGTTGGGGAGGAGGGATGCGGGTGAGGGCAGGGATAGGGAGAGGGGATTGACATGTGAAATAAGCTTTTTCCTAATTTGAACTAAGAATAAAAGAAAAAATATATTCAACCAACTTGAAAGTTTTACCCATTTGACACTATTTGAATATATCAATTGTATGATAATGATTTTCTTACAGATGAACTCATATCTCTAATCATTTTTAGTTTATCTCTCCATACAGTTTTATAAGTGAAATGTTATCCTGTCCAATTAAAATGAGTTCTGAATACTGTTTGCAAGGAGAGTGATACCACATGCTAAGATGTTTCATAAAATATTTCTGAGGATAATTTGTATATGTAAATATTTCTATGACATTGCTCAAATATTTTTGATACAGTAAGTTATGATTTCTAATTTTTCTAACATAATATAAGAAACACTCAACTTGTAGAATGTCTACTAGTAATTTATAAAGATGAATTCTTAGGACACTGAGCTGTTTTTTTTTTATTTTGACTTATTTTTTTTATTTTGACTTATTAATGGGAATGTTTCTTCAATTTACCAAAACTCAAATACAAATATTGAAATAAATTATTTTACTATGTCTTAAATGGTTCTCTGCATACACAAAATTTATATTTCAATACACCACAGCCTAACAACTTGAAGGTCATAATTTAAAAATACTGCTGCGTTACTGACATAGATTATATTCAGCTCCTTTAGTGAGTGCTGATCTTTTTAGTGGTATACTCTCATGTGAGATAAAGATGGTAAAATTTCATGTGAGACCAGGACGACAGACTAATCAGGGAAATGGTTGCTGAAAAGTAGAGTTATGTCTAATTTCTTGACATAACAAAAATAGTGACATTTTCTCCCTTGATTGGCTCTTCTTTTCAAACATTTCTTTAATCACAGAATGCTACCTCAAGGCATTTATTCTCAGAACATATTTCATACTCTGAAAGCCTGCTATTATGATAGCATCTAGATTTATGTAGAATCTTGAATCCTCTTTTGTCCCGTAACAATATGCATACCATGTTAAACAGGAGAGCATTCTATCTCAGGGATTTATTTTCTGATCAGTGCAATATAACACTTGAACTCAATATTAAAAATTTGCATTATATTAGTCATATTTTCATGTTCTTAATCTTAATCTATTTCTCTTGATATTTTTAGCATCTCTGCATCCTCTACTTCATATTGACATTCCAAGGTCAACTTCATGTTTGGAATCAGCTTCTTCCAAAATATTTATAATGATATTTAAAGGTCGTCTACATATCATGCATCAAAATTCTGTATTGTGATATGAGATGATACATTGTTTCTGTAGGATTTTGAATTTATCTCCTGAAATATATCCAGAGAATAAGACCTACTGAAATTAAATACTTATTTAAAAATTATTTTACCCAGTGTCTTTATAAAATTATAAGTTACAAAAGAGTATTTTGATAGGAATCATGACCCTAATACACATCTCATTTCAATCTATTCTTGGGTCCTCAATCACACTGTAGTTTTAAAATCATACCTTGAAAACACATGTTTTTCTAGATAGCAAGTGTAGATAGTAGGCTAAAAGTATTCTGTAAGCAATGTGCAATAATGCTGTTGTGGAGACTTTTAGTTACATTTTCAAATACATGTGGTTAATATTTTGTATATTTAGAAAATTAGAATGTTCAGAGTAGTAAATGAGCATTAATACCAATTGAAACTAAAACCAAAATTCGTTCAAATCTAACAAGAAATAATGCTTTCCCAGTGAAGACTAATATCAGGTACTGCTTACTTTCACTGTTTTCTGCTGGGACTCCACTTTTTCTTCTCTAGTTCCCCTCAAATATTTGCTTATTCCCTTGGAGACTGACATTCTTAATGTCTCAGTTTTTTTAAAGACACTTCCCAGATGCTCACATGTGAATGCCCATGGACACACATACATAACACACCTGCAACTTCTGTAGTTACCTTCAGCAAGACACTAGTATAATTCAGATCTCTGTCCTGGCTACTATTGGAATTCCCTGTTAACATTTAAAATATAATTGCATTTAAATCTTTTAGTAGGCTGCATTTCTTTGCCATTTATTGCACTTTAAATGGTCCAGCCTGCTGCTATGCTGACACTTTGTCATACTATTTATATTTTTAGGAAACTTGTAAGAGCTTATTTTCAGTGGGATTGCTTCCTGTGGAAGCAAACACATCTCTTCTGGGGATTGCCTGTAGAAATGTCTCTACATTTTAAAGGGCTTTGATTCACTATTTATATGAGTGTGTTTGCTAAGTGCTCCCACCACATACATAATGTACATCTGCATCCAATTCCCATGCTGAAAGGAGAGGATATTTTTGCCCAATGCAACTGAATTTTGGCTAGATCAACATTAAAGTTAATCATTAAAGTCCCACTTTGATGCTCATACTCAAAGACTATTATGGAGTGAAATCTTTCTTGCCAAACTTGTTTGAATTCTCTTTGCTTTCATACATGTAGAAATTTTCATCCTGGTTATAGCTTTAATACATATATAACATTTTTAGCTTTCTTTAAGATAGTTACTGATATCATTCTCGTTAATGTTATTCTTAAGCAGTATTGATCTGTGTCATCCTTTCTGTTTGGTAACTTATATTAACTGTAAATGCTAGTAAAATTCTTGCTGAGGTCCAACATTCTTATTATGCTTCTTACAAAGTTCAACACTCCACAATTAAGCAGTTTATCAATTTCTCATTTATAATTAAAATATGTATTGAGAAATAAAATATATTATGTGATAAAAACTAGGATGAAATTAGGAGTACATGTATGAGCACTTTATCACTTCCTGTGAGTAGTACTCTGGAGGTTATGATGGCTTAACATCCACAGCCACAAAACCACCAAGGCTTCTTGGTACTTTATGTCACTTACTTGAAGATTAAACTTCATAGAAAAAAAGAAGTTAATGCTTAGAAGGAATATTTAATAAAGATATACATTTATGAGTAATAAAACAACTATACTCATGTAGAAGAGGGGCACTTCCCAACGAAAGGTTGCCACTGGGTGTCCCAATTTAGGAATTACTAAAAATTTACCTGATTGCAGCAAGGGTGTTATCTTTCCAGTTCAGCCTGAAAGCCATGAGGTGTCCATTGGATTCACTAAGTGTCTAGTTTGAAGTTATGTACACATGTTCTAGCACTCATGGCTCCCAGTCATGTCTTTTAAATTCCTAAGGAAAAAGGTGCAGAAAGATAAAACATTCAAACAAACAAGTAAAACAATATAAAAACATAACAAAACAAAAACAAACAAACAAAACAAGAGAACAGATCCTGAATTCGATGAACTACATTCAGTGACTTGTTTGGTATCTCTGACCTCCATCAAAAACTAAAATGCAGATAGAACCAGTAATATATATGTATTCGGATTAAAACAGATTCATTATCATGAATTAAAAAGAGAAATGCTTGCTTTTCATGTTCCTAAACTTTTTAGTATCTTTCTTTTCTAGATTCTCGTCAATAATTCTACTATTCAATAATACTAATAAAACTAATAAAATTTTTCATATGTGTTTAAAATGACTAGAAAAGTATGTGAATATGTCTTAGTATGAAAGATAGTGGTCACTCCAATTTGATTGAAATTCTTTATCAAATGTTTTCAGAGGAAAGACCCCAGTAATTATTAAAAAAAAATATTCACTTTTAGTGTTTTTTTGTTTACTGTCTACCTTCATCAAGTAAATTAAATATGATTCTACTTACATAATTTATACAATTGTACAGAATATTAAAATAAGACTGTTTAGGGATTATTCAACACTTTCTTTTTGGGGGGGGATTTCGAGACAGGGTTTCTCTGTGTAGCTTTGGAGCCTATCCTGGCACTCACTCTGTAGACCAGGATGGCCTTGAACTCATAGAGATCTGCCTGCCTCTGCCTCCCAAGTGCTGGGATTAAAGGCATGCACCACCAATGCCTGGCATATTCAACACTCTCTAATTCAATCAAAAACCTCTTTTTGGAGACTTCAAAGGTCCCTGTTAGTCATAGTCATGGTTCACTGCATTTTAAATGTCATTTGCAGCAGATCTCAACAGGCCAAAGGACTATAATTTGTTATTTATATCCAGACTACAAAAATCTTAAAATCTGGTTGTGTGATAGAGACTTATACATGAAAGCATGTACAGAAAATCTAAATGGAATCTTTTCCTAGAATTAATTAGTGCTCTATATTACCATTAATGTTATTTTTCTTCCAAGTCCTCCACTAAAAATTAGGACCAGGTTCCAGCACTGCTATTACCAACTCTTTCTAGTCTTGTACAACAATTCTGTTATAAATTAACCATGAATTTAACATCTGGTTCAAAAAAAGGTGAATGCATACCCTATGATATTATCACTTCCTTAAATTTCCTCAAATCTAACATTTCCAAAGGAATCCACTCAGCTCTTACATAGCCTTGTATACTTATTTGGTGGTTGTTTGATAACCTTGGGTTATTCCTCTCTAATTTGATAATGCAATGCTTAGGTTAGCTCTCCTCTAAATTCCTCTGTCTTTGTCTGAATATCTCTGTTATCTGTTGTATTGTGTTTTTCTAAGGCTTATACCTTATCAGTTAAAATGGCAATATTTCATCTAGTAATGTTTTCTAAGGCCTGTGTCTTAGCACTCCTATAAAACAACTTGGCACTCATCATAACCACCTTTCAATGGATAAAACAACAATTATCTAACTGATAATATTTATAGTTGTCACTACATAAATCCCATCTAAGTTAATTTCTCCCTCATTTAATTGTTCCATTTTTAAACCATCTATTGTGTAGTAATACAGAAACATAACTCCCTTCATCATAATTGTGTTTCTTATTTTTTCACATTGGAAAAAGCTCTCACTTTTTTAAAGCTAATTCTGACCTTTAAGAATTGTCTCACCAAATCTGAAGACAATGATGGTCAAGTGTGAAGATGGCCATGGTTGCTGCTACATAGACTATGTGAGCAGAGCACACAGGTGATGCTCAACCTGACTAATAGCTGTAGCTGCTAGCATGTAGCTTTGAGCTCTCTACTTCCTCAAACCCAAGTACCAAAATCTTTTCTGACCCCTGTCTTACCACTTCCTGTCCTCTCTCTACAGTCCTTCAATCCTCTATGGTCAGCTAGTGTCTGAATCTGCTCTCTGACTCAAGCAAGATTTATTCATCAGAACACAATGAAAATATCACACAACAGTACAGGAAAAAAAATGAAGAAATTCCAAAGTTGAGTGGGAAGCAAGGGGAGAGTTGAGATTGTGTTGGATCAGGAAATCAGTCTGTTCAAAATACATTGCCTAAAATTCTCAAGAGATAATAAAGTCATTGTTGTGATTTTTTAAAATTTAAATTAGAAACAAGCTTGTTTTACATGTCAATCCCAGTTCCCTTTCCCTCCCCTCCTCCCCTGCCCCCCACCAACCCCCTATCCCATCTCCTTTCTACTCCCCAGGGAAGGTAAGGCCTTCCATGGAGGTATCTACAAAGTCTGTTATACCATGTGGAGCAGGGCACAGGCCCTCCCCTGTGTATCTAGGCTGAGAGAGTATATCTCTATGGAATGGGCTCCCAAAGTCCATTTGTGTACTCTGGGTAAATTATGTACTGACCCATTACCAGAGGCCCCATAGATTGTGACAGCCTCCTAAATGACACTCATATTCAAGGGGTCTGGATCAGTCCTATGCTGGTTTCCCAGCTGTCAGTCTGGGGTCCATGAGTAAGCCCTTGTTCAGGTCAGCTGTTTCTGTGGGTTTCTTCAGCCTGGTCTTAACCCCTTTGCTCATCACTATTGTTAAGAAAGAATTTGTTAACTACATTTAATCATAAGGGTCTCTGTGTAAGATAATGCTTGGAGATTGTAAGATCCATCTTGGTACTAATATTAGTAAATTGTAATCTGTGAATTTTAATTGTTGGAAATAGGGTAAAGGTTTACTTTCATAAAGGACTGGAGGAGTGGGTAGGGGTGGGGAGGAAGATGGTAGGGGAGTAGGAATATGTGAAGGAGTGGGAACTGGAATTGGTATATATAATAAGATTGTTTTTAATTTAAATTAAAAATTAATTAAAAGAAATAATTCTAAACTAGCTAGAAAGATTACTCAATGGTTAAGAGGATTCATGGCTCTTGCACAGGACCAAGCTTTGCTTTCTGGTACTGATAAAAACCATCTGTGACTCTGGTTCTAGAGCATATGAAACCCTCTTCTTCAAGCACATGGCATAGTGACATGCACGCAAGCAAGCCACCATAGTTAGAAAATACACAAATAAATCTATAAAAATTGAAATATGTGGAAAGGCCATGATCAAAGAAAGAATTTATATTCTTTACCCAGAAGTCAGTGCTCAGAAATTCTGTTCACATTATTCTCTGTGCCAATGAACTAGTATGCCATTCATGAATTTCATTAATCTTTTTCCTAATTTTAAGTCTTCCACTTAGAATAGAACACCTATAGAAAAAAGAATGCAATGGATAGCAGTGGATTACAAGATTATTAGCATACTATCTATAAATTTAATCAATATGAATTTTGCATGTCAGGCTTTACATTAAATATTTACCTTTATATCTTTGAAAAAGTTACTTAAGAGTATACTCAGCTCTCACTTCTGACAGAAGATCCTGAATCTCAGTTATTGAAAGTCAAGTCCATTTGAGCAATAACAGTCATTTTTGCAACTTTGATTGACAGACATTGCTCCATGTTTTATGCAGCTATAATAGTGATTATTAACTTGCATTTCTACTGCTCCATTATACATAGCAAATTATTCAGTCAGTTAATGGAGAAATTTAGAAATTTATGAAAGTGTTTTGTATTTACCAATTTCCAAATTTTGAATTATCATTTGATCACTTGTGAAACATTGGAGATTTCTTTACTAAATACAATGTTTCATTACTTCCTTTTACTGTCTCTTTTGTTTACTTGATTTTCACCTAGCTTATATGTAATATCTGAAAATGAAAATACATATTCATTATATAATATTTATTATGTTTTATATAAAATATTAGGCATATAAAATCTGAAATAAATAATATATATCAATAGAGATAATTGCAAGCTATTAATAATGAAATGTATTCTTGTTACTTAGTTTAATCATATTTTAGGGAAACAAAAATATTTATATGAAACCATGAAAAAGTCTATGACACTTAATGACTCTGACATCATGTCAGGAAACGATCTCTCCCCCAGAAAGGCCTGTAGAATTTCTGCAGTGCTATAGTATATATGGATGTGATATGAATGTGACTTAAATGCAACATTTTCTATTATTCAACCTTAAAATTCAACTGTATATATTCTACAATCGCTTTTTCTGTTATGGGGAAATTGTATTCTTTTTTCTCCATTTTTTTAATTTAAATTAGAAACACGATTGTTTTACATGTCGATCCCAGTTAACTCTCCCTCCCCTCCTCCTCTTCCCTTCCCCCAACTAACACCTTCCTATCCCATACCTTTCTGCTCCAGAGAGAGGGAGGGCTTCTATGGGAGGTCTTCAGAGTCTGTCATATCCTATCATGGGATTTAATTACCTTTTGGCCACCAGTGAGAAGAGAGAGTTTAGAAAAATCTTCTTCTTCTTCTTCTTCTTCTTCTTCTTCTTCTTCTTCTTCTTCTTCTTCTTCTTCTTCTTCTTCTTCTTCTTTTTAGTTCTAATATCATTATTTTCATTTCCTAAAATCAAGCTGAATGTTTGACTGTTTTACCAGGACAGAAATATAACCAGGTATAGAATTCAATCAGGGAGGCCTTACAGTAATCAAAAACTTACTCAGAAAACCATCCAGAGATTTTTTTTTTTTTGCTTTTGTCAAGAGGATAAGTTAAAATCATGTTAGCTCAGTCCCATGCTGGCCTTCCAAACAGCAGTCTGGGGTCCACGTGCTCCCCCTTGTTCAGGCCAGGTGTTTGTGTGGGTTTTAGCAGCCTGGTCCTGACCCCTTTGATCTTCATTCCTCCTTCTCTGCAATTGGGTTACAGAGTTCAGTTCTGTGGATGTCTGCCTCTGCTTCTATCAGCCACTGCATGGGGGCTCTAGGATGGCATATAAAGTAGTTATCACTCTCATTATAGGGGAAGGGCATTTAGGGTACCCTCCCCTGAAAGTGGATGTCATTGAGGAGGCCTCCACTCTATGGAGCCCCTGGTAGTGGATCAGTAATTTTCTCTTTTGTAAGAAGGGATTTGAGAGCCCATCCCACATGAAGAGATGTTCTCTTGGTGTGGACACATGGGGGAGGGCCTAGACTGGTCCTGGATGATATGGTGGACTTTGGGGAGCTCCCATGGAGGGCCTTAGTCTCCCACGGGAATAGAGGGGGGATGGGGTGGAGAACTGGAGGTCTGGAGGGAGGCGAGGGAGAGGGAGAAAGGATTGACATGTGAAGCAAGCTTGTTCCTAATTTGAACTAATAAAAAAAATCATGTTACCATAGACAAGTTCAGAAGAGACTCATGCTGAGAGGGGATTGTGGAAGAAAGTAGATCTTAAGAGAAATGTTCCATGACATCTAGCAAGATCACAGAAGAATTATGAACACACACACACACCATAAAAATCATCTTGATATTTTTGGTTATACCCTTTACTTGGTGGCAAAATGGAGTCTGGATTAGTTATATAAATGTCTATTTTTGTTGTTGCTGCTGTTGTTATTTTATTTTGGTATGTGTGGCATGCACACATATAGGAGATAAAACATTAAGTAGAGCTATTGCAATGTTAAAGACAGAGCTGCTACTTGGTTTTGTGAAGAAATGGAAATTTCTGTTGAAAGACAGAGAATTAAATACTTTGCTATGATCTGAGAATGCACACCACTTTAGAGAATTCCTGTGATGTTCTGTTTAAATTGTCCTATATAAAGGTATCGTTTGGCCTTATGGTTGGAAATGATTCCTTCTAATTTGAAATTCAGGTATGGTGACTTAACCAAATGCTTACATTATGACATACAAATGGACACAGAGCTTGCAGACCTCAACATATTAAATTTAAATGGACTCAGACTGAAAGAGGTCATGTTTGAATATGATTTGCTAAATTTCTTTTTTCTGTGGCTTTAGAAGTTTACTTATAATACTCAGCCTTTATTGATTTTTGTTTGTTTTTTTCTACCTTATAATATACATGTCCTAATTCTCAATCTTACAATATGTAGGAAACAGGCTTCAGTTCTTCATGTTTTCTGAGTAATTAGGAATTAATCTAGTTCTGAAAAGCATCTTCAACAGAACCCTGTGAAAAACTGAGGCAGATGAAATGTTTTATTTATTTCATTGAAAATTTTATTTTTGTTCTTTTGGCTGTGTGTATATAAATGTATACTGTTGAATACACATTTTAAAAGAATTATAAAATAAAGAAATTAGCAAATATAGACAATTATTTATTTATTAGAAAATGACCATTATCAGCAATATTCTTTCATGTTAGGATAAGGCAATTATACATAAACTTTACTATATCACACATGTTAACCCCAGGCATAAAATAACACCTACAAGATATATTTTGGCAATTTTAGGCATTAAACCCAGGGCCTAGTACAAACTAGGTAAATGGCTTACTATGAGTTATAATTATAGCTCATAAATCAATACTCAGTTATAAATATAAATCTTTGAGGAGAGTTAATTTAGCTGTAGAGTAAGCAGCACAAAATTTCACAATAACAAAAATGCATTACTTTCATTTGCTATTTAGAATTGTAGAGGAAAAACAATTTATATACAATTAAAGAGCTAATATATTTTTACTCAGTAACTTATGCCAAACCTAATAGGACATTTTGAATACACAAGAGAATATATGTAATATAGAGAATGTATTTGGGCTCTGCATAAACAGGGAAAGCAATAGGAGCTAAAATTAATCATGTTACTTAAAGTATTGAAAAATGGCTTTTTAGCAAATAAGGATGATTTAATTTTATTAATACAAGTTTTCACGCCGGTAAAACAGATCAGGAAATTTCCATAGAAAGAATAATAAATAAAAATCATATTACTATAATTTTTCAAGAAATCCTTGCATAATTTGTTTAAATAACTATAAGCATTTTTTTGTCATAGATTCTATTTCTGGATCCTATGCCACAAAATGGTTAAGGTGTTTTAAACATGATAGCACAGGTTCGTTTAATGCAATTATATGTAACTTTGTTCTTACTATCAAAAAAATCATGTACTTTAATAGGAGTATACAATTCTAATTTTTAAATAACTATTATTGTTTTCAATTTTGTAGTGCTGAAATTCAAACAGAGATTATTCATGTTGGTCATTGCTGTACTACTGACCTACACTGTAAGACGCAGAATATTTTTTCAGGACTAAACAACTACACTTAATAGTAAATGACACCATCAACACAAATCAAAATGAGCAAATAAGTTCTTGTCCCTGTCCCTCTCTCCACAAACTACTTTGTTTTGATGAATCCCTAAACAACTCACCACGCAACAATTTTGAAATCATAGTAGCTTTGCAGACTCTGAAAGGCATTGGGAGATAAGTCCTCTTAAGAACTGAATTCATGCACAAGACTCAAGAAGATCAGTACTTTCAAATGTCTGAAATCTCATTATTTTCTATTGTGAAATGACTCATTGGAAGGTAAACATCTATTGCCTCTTTATTTCAATACATATATAAGGTATGGTTTGTTTATAAAAACTCCACACAAAACTTTGTTGTAACCCTTCCTTTAGAATTGAACCCATTCTGAAGGCTAATGTCTTTTGCATTGTTGTTTTGAATGAATAATACTTCAGCCACATTAACAATTCCATTCATAATGTCATTGCTCCAGTCTTGTTTATGGAACTATTTCTAATAGGGATTAAAAGCAACAGATTTCCTAGTATTATAACCCTTATGATCTTCTTGTTCTCTCATCTTTTTAGTTATATTTTAGAAACAATCTTATTTTACATCTCAGTCCCCCATTTCCTCGCCCTCCCATTCTCCCATGCCTCCTACCGACTCCCCCTACCTACCCCCTACCTACTCACCTACTTGCCAAGTATAGTGAGGCTTTCCACGGAGAATCATAAAAGTCTGTCACATCCTTTGGGGAAGGGCCTAGGCCCTCTTTCCTGTATCTGAGCTGCAATGTTCTCTCTCCATAGGGAATGGGTTCCCAAAGTTTCTTTGTGCACTAGGGATAAATAACTGGTTCCACTGTCAGAGGTCCCATAGATGGCACAGGTCTCCTAACTGGCATCACATTTAGAGGGCTTGGTTCGGTCCAATGCTGCTTCCCCAGGTTTACTGCTGGGTCTGTGTGCTCCCACGTGGGCAGGTCAGCTGTTTCTTTGGGTTTCCCCAACATGGTCTTGACTCCTTTGTTCATTCCTCCTCCTTCTCTACAACTGAATTCCAGGAGTATGGTTCAGTGTTTAGCTTGCTTCTACTTTGATCAGCTACTGGATGAAGGCTCTAAGATAGCAAGCAGGTTAGTCTTCAATTTCATTATAGGTGAAGGACATCAAAGACAATCTTTCCACCACTGCCTAGATTCTTAGTTTGGATCATCCCCGTGGATCCCTGAACATTTCCCTAGTGCCAGACCTCGCTCTAAACCTATACTGGCTCCCTCTATCAAAGTATCTCCTTTCTTACTCTCCTCTATTCCTCCACTGTCTCTGTCTTTTCCTGTGTTATAAATTTGCATTGTGATATTGACAGTGGGACTGATCTCTCCACAATCCTTTGGTCACAGCACTGTATTCATTTCATTTGTATTTGTGTGTGTGTGTGTGTGTGTGTGTGTGTGTGTGTGTGTGTGTGTTCACGTGTGTATGCCCAAGCATATGTGTAATGATCACTTATTTCTACAAAGAGAGGTATCTTTGAAGAAGGGTAGTTTGTATACCTATATGTGGGATCAAGATAGTTTTTAGAATGTAATAATTAATTGTATTGATCTACACACAAGGCAGGATTAGATTCTTTTATAAGATAATAATTGCCTCAGTAGCCATGGAAAGCTCTCTGGGTTTTAGTATCAGGTATGATTTGCTCCTGTTAAGTAGGCCTGAGGTCCAATTATGCAGGTGTTGGGTGCCCCAGATGGGAATGTCACTTATTTCACTTTTACAGATGCCTTGCCATGCTGGTCATTGTGGTGTTTCACAGGTGTTCAAGCTATGTAGGACTGTTTAATTGCCTTCCTCGCTATGCAGCTTGATTAGCAATTTTTGTAACCATGGAAGCTACACAGCAGGAAAATATATCAAGTCACACATGTGCACTACAACTTCTTTTCCTCTTTTTTTCTCACTTATACCCTCCTAAATTTCATAAACTCTTACTATTACTGTTTTTGTGTGTGTGTGTGTGTGTGCATGCATGTGTCTGTGTTTCACATATTTATTTAACCTACTGAGTCAGTGCAGTTCTGTCATGTCTGCATGTGTGCAGAGTTGACCATTTATATTGGACTGTGAATGAGGGCTTTAATCACTGGAGGCAAATTGATATACCTTTCTAAAGAGCCTTTAACGTGTGTGTGTGTGTGTGTGTGTGTGTGTGTGTGTGTGTGTGTAGTGTAGATAATACATGGAACATATACTATTGAACTCTTAACTATAATGCTTCCTGAACAAAAATCAACATAATTTCAACAGCAGCTCACACTCAAGTGTGAACAGCAGATATCTTACTTGGTCTCCCTTACAGATTAAGCTTATAGTTTTGAGCATTCTCTTTAAGGTTTTCCATACTGGCTAAGTTATTCTACAGTGCCAACAGCCTTGTTTCAAATACTCTCTTTACTCTAAATGCTCATAAAAATTTGTCACATAAAGAGTTAGAAACATTTCCTAGCATTCCAAAAACTTTCTTACTTGTTTTCTATGCTTTCCAAAGAAGATACTATGTTTGCTGCTTTCTTTTGTTGACAACTCTATTTATCAATATTTTTTCTTGTCTCTGTGTTTATAGAGTCATTCCCAGACAATAACTCTCCATAGCAATGGCTGGAAAAGTACTTCTATATTTCCCTGTAGTATTTATAGAACTTAATTAATGACATTTAGTTCTTTTATCTATTTTGAATTGACATTAATGTAGACTCATACAATAGTGATGTACTTTCAAGATTCTACAGGGCAGTATCTTTGTTTTCTCTAGGAAAGCTTACAGACAAATACTGTGAGTATAAAAGAAACAAAAACAAAGCACACAATAACAGGAAGAAAATAGTCTTTGGCAGTATAGTTAACACGGATACAAGGATGTTTGCAGTTTAAAAAATATCCAGAATATAATAAAATATGTGTGTACATATGCCCTATTGGAAAAAAGTGAGAAAAAAGCAATATATTTTAAAATGATTACAAATAAAATAATAGGAACTCCAGGTTACCAGTAAGTATAAAATTACTTTTGTATGTGGAAAATTAAAATTAGTAGAGAAGAATGCTCTAAGATTTGAAGAATGATAGTACATCAGATACTTGTATGTAATGTATGTACAAAAACAGAAATATATTTTAGATAAAGTGGATGCCATATAATAAAAGAAGAAAATATCCATTCATTGATATATATAATGATCCTATGTTGACATTTTAATTCATATAGAAGAACAATAACCTGGCTAACCAGAGATGAAGAAAATACAACCAAGCTAAACCACATTATGTTAACATAAAAATTGCTTATTATTGTCTTAATACAGGTACAAAGTTTAAAAATGAAAATACTACAATAATTTTTATTATTAATAGTTAAACTGCCATTTTAGAAATGACTTAACTAAATCATTTAGGCCAAGATAATTTCTATCTGAAATAGAGCAGAATACCTACCAAAGTTTGTAATACATTTTGCAAAAAACTGAGTGACAAAATGATAGTAAAAAAAGAAATATAAAATACAGGTAATTGTGCACATCTTGTAAGGATCAGAAGATAAAAATGCACGTGAAAGAAAATAGGAAACCCAGTACATCTTTTATGGTGCTAAAGTATAACACTAATACTTTAAAAAGTCAAAAAAAGTGTAAAACCTCAAATATGAAAAATAGAAAGACTGCAGTAGGTATAGCACACCAGGAAAATGGTTATTATTAAATAGATGCTTGCATTTTAGGAAAGTAATTTATCACCATTGCTGAGTGTAATCGAAATTATACAAATTACTTTTCATCACAGATTATAAAGAAATAATAACCTTCCAACTTGCCCATGAATTATAATGTTATAGACACATATAGTGTGATGGCATAGAGATTAGGAATAGTTCGGTATCCAAAAGGAAGAGAACCCAGAGCATCTTTGATAATAGAATTCACAAAATAGCAAAACATCTAATAATTTTATAACTACCACAAAAAATCCTGGGGCATAATATTGACTAAAAGAAGTAACCAAGAAGAATTACACGATGAGACTGAAAACTTTAGACAGTCTTGGTAAATTTGAGAGAGAGAGAGAGAGAGAGAGAGAGAGAGAGAGAGAGAGAGAGAGAGAGAGAGTCTGTGTGTGATGATAAATATATAAACACAATATGTTCAGTCTGTATAATGCTTGTATATATATTTTATATACACTCTGGACAAACAGAAAAGTTAAATAACTTTTAAGAGCACTGTCTTAAATTCATTGTTCTGCAGGTTGTGTAGCTGAAATCTTCTTTTCCACCTGGCAGTTCCTGTGTTACCACTCAGAGGTTTAGTATTAATTACAAATGATTTGGCCGATTAGCTCAGGCTTATTACTTACTAGCTGTTACAATTAAGGTAACCTATTTCTATTAATCTGTGTGTTGCCACATGGCCTTCGTTTGCAGGTAATGCTCTGGCATCTTACACCTCTGACAGCTACATGGCATTTTCCTGACTGTGCATTCCTTCTCTCAATAGTTCTGTTTGTATTTCTTGCCTGGCTATTGGACACACATCTTTATTAACCAATGGTAACAAATATATTCAAAGCATGCAGAGGTGTATCTCACATCAAAGCTGACATTTCTAATGCTAAGAAAAGCATTTCATTTTATCTGATATAACATTAGCAGTGAGATTAGCTGGTTGAGCTCCAGCATGACCTCGTTGCCTTCAATGTGGGCAAATGCATATTATGATTTCAACAATTTTACATTCTGGTGTAAATTGCAGATAATTAAGCTCATGATATAAGAGTACCTTATCTGTAGTAACAGATATATTCTGATGCAATCCTGTGACTTTCAGTCCAAAGAAGCATTTGAAATTTGAGATGTTCTTTCATCAAGTGGTAAATAATCCAAGAAACAAACATAGAAAGTGAGCTTTTATGATTTATGGGATGCAAAGGGTTAAGATTTTTGTCTTTTTTTACAGAAAGTTAATTTATCTTCAGAAAAGTTGACTTTATGACTTACAGATACTGTGGATGAATAGAGTGTAAGAATACCAAGATAGTTTAAGATTTATTGTTGGTTCCTTGTGTGTTTGTGATTCCAACTGCCTAATATACATGGCCTCAAACAGAAAGACTTCTGTTTCACTTCTACCTTCCAAAGTTCAGAAACACCCCTCATTTGGCCAAAAGAAGATTCAGGGATTAATAATTTTCAAAAAATTGACACAGATAAAAATTAGTAAAGCATACAGAAAATTATTTTAATTTTAAAATACTTAAAACTGTTTTATCTATAATGAAAGACAAGGAAGATATTGAATTTGTTTCCAGTCATCTCAGAATTAATTGACAGAGTAGCCACTGTTAACAGAATACACGTCTTTTGGCTTCACCTCCCAACTTGTTCACAGTGCTTAGTCTGTGACAGAGCTTTAACTCCTTTAGTCAGCAGAGTGATCAACAGCCATACCAACGATTTTGCCAAAACCTTATTGAATTTTTTGGAATACCAAATTTTTTGGAATATCAATACCAAGATTCACCAATCTCTACAACTGAATTTAAGAATAATCACAAAAAACAAAAGAGCAAAGGAGAGTCATATAAAATGAATCTATCACACAGATGTACAAAACATGATAAAAACCCACAACTGCCCTTCAGAAGTACCCTCAACCTCTTGACTATATGAGAATTTAATTAACTCACAAATGTAGATGGAATATCTGAGAAAGAAACCAGAAACTTGCTTTGTTAAGAGAAAAAATGCAGAAGATTAAAAAGGAAACTCACAACCTTAGGGAATTTATAAAAGACCCCAACAACATAGTCTTCACATTGAATGGAATGGTGAATAGACAAGACAACCTAAAATATAAATGATAAAATCAACTAAAGCCAATAGTTCCTCAGTTTGTCATGATTGTACCAACTTTCTATCTATGACTACCCATGCTGAGATTTTTGTCTGACTTTGCAAACCTTGTTATCTTGTAACAATCACTGAGATAAGATATCATATACCAAATGCTCTGCTGTGTCCAGAAAACTATTTCTACAAAGTCATTCTAAATTTTAGGTATTCTTTGTGCCAACTCATCATGAAATTTCCAAAGTCTTGAGGAGATGTGTGTAATATGCACAGTCATTTTCGCATGGGAAATTCCACTGTCTCTCAATCTTTTCATATGGGCTAGTTAAATATCTCTTTTTGCCATGCACTGCAAGAATAAGCTTCTTGGCTGATTTTGAGAAATGTGCTATTCTAAAGGTATATTGATATGTTATTAGTGGTCACTTAAGTACTATGTACATTTGGTGGAATAATAGCATTATGTACACCCATGGTCTATGAACTGTCAAGCCAGAGGTTCTTGGCTTTATTAATAGTGTCAAAAAAGGTTTCCAACTCATAGAGAGTGCCTTACATACAAGCAGAAAGTCATTAGCTACTACCATAACATTTGTGTAACTATTGAATCTATGGGCGAATCTTTCCAAACAATCATTATTTTGCTTTACAATTTAACAATTACATGAGGTTGATTGCAACTTTTATCCTTCAATACATGTATAAGATTTTCTAGTAACATGAAAGCTATCCAGAAGGAATGAAACTACCAGGAATGCACAAACTTGATTTCTCTGTATTTTATGAGTATATTTCATGATGTTTTCAGCAATTGGGTCTTTCCATCAAGTTCTAGAGGGTACCAAAATATTGGCAATAGCCTGAAATTTAGGGTCTATGAGGTCTCATTGGACAAATTGTTGTTTGAACTGGAAGGACTAGTATTTGAAGTGTGAACTAGTAAAAAAATGTTGTGTAAGGATTATTTCCTAGGATTAAGTATGACATTAAGCTTTTATGTCAAAATCATTGTTATTCTAAAATATGTTTCAATATCCCTTCAAACTTAATTATTGAAACCATGTTAGTTGAATTCACCTGTTGAAAATAGAGTTCAAAACAATTAGTATAATTACTCTTAACTCAGAATAATTTCTGGGTAATTAAATTGGTGGGAAATCTACTATAAGGGTACAGATTTTAAATTATATACTTCTTGAACTTTAGCAATAATCAATACAACAGTGCTCAGAAAAATACTCTAAGGTGTGATAGGCATATGATAGCTAGAGAATAATCAACTTGAAGCTCTGTGTTAAACTGAAAGTGAGGCACAAAATGCCTAAGGTAAAAACATGCTTCCACCTGCTCTGTGCAAAATAAAGAAGACAGTATATTCCATGGAAAATGAGAAACATCCAATTGTAAGATTTCATATAAATTTAACTGATTCAATTATAAATAAAAATAAAATTTGGTAATTGGATATACAGTCTGATATTGAAACCTCAAGACATCATAATATGCCTTCATATTAATGATGGTAATTTTTATTATTTTGTGTGATCATGGTTTACTTTTATATGCTCCTTTGTGCTTATGCATATTTTATGCATTGAAACTATGCAGTAAGTACAAATTATATGCAGAAAATTACATGGCTATAACTATAGACATAAATGGAATTTTATGTACAGAAAGACATACTTAAACCTTGATAAGATACTAATTTATTCAGAGAAATTCATACTTCAACTTATCATACCTTCCAGTAAATTTGTATTTATTTTCAATCTTATAAATTAGCCAATCACATATCAAAACCTAATTCAAATATTGGTATTAAATAACAATCTTGTTTCCATTCCATGAGCTATGAAGATTGCTTTTATAAGTTGGTCATTTTCACAATTCTCAACTTTATATGGAGAAACTAGAGACCCACGATAGCCAAAACAACCCTATACAATAAAGGAACTTCTGGAAGCATCACCTACCCTGACTTCAAGCTCTATTACAGAGCTATAGTCCTGAAAACAGCTTCGTATTGGCACAAAAATAGACAGGTAGACCAATGGATAGAGTTGAAAACCCTGATACTAACCCACTCACCTACGGACACCTGATTTTTGATAAACAATCCAAATTCATACGATGGAACAAAGAGAACATCTTCAAATGGTGCTGGCATAACTGGTTGCAGACATGTAGAAGACTGGAGTTAGACCCAAGCCTATCGCCTTGCACAAAACTTAAGTCAAAATGGATCAAAGATCGCAACATAAATCCACCTAAACTAAACCTATTAGAAGACAAAATGGGAAATACCCATGAATTAATTGGTACAGGAGACCGCTTCCTGAACATTACACCAGTAGCACAGACACTGGGGTCAACAATTTGTGAATGGGACCACCTGAAACTGAGAAGCTTCTGTAAGGCAAAGGACACAGTAAGCAAGACAAAAATGGCACCCCACAGACTGGGAAAAGATATTCACCAACCCCACATTTGACAGAAGGCTGATCTCTAAAATTTCCAAAATATACAAAGAACTCAAGAAGCTAGTCTCCGAAACAGCAAACAATACAATTAAAAAATGTGGTACAGAACTAAATAGGCAATTCTCAATAAAGGAATCTAAAATGGCTGAAAGACATATAAGAAATTGTTCAACATCCTTAGCCAACAGGGAAATGCAAATCAAAACTGAAGGGACCAGCTTCCCTTTTGGCAGCCATAATGGTTGAACACGTGCTTCTATGACCTTGTCCTAGACACTAGAAAGTCAGATGCCTGCCTTGTGACAAGGAAACAATCAGAAGTTAGTCACTAGAAAGTCAGATGCCTGTCTCATGACAAGGAACCAATCAGAAGTTAGCTGGTGGCGCTATGCTTTACGACCCTGGGTGTGCTTTATGGACAAGCGCACAGAACAAAGCATAGCAACCACCCTGGGAGTGCCTATGGGCCATAACAACCAGTTGACCAATCAACACAGGGCAAACTCTCCAAGCCTGGAGGCACACCAATCCTGAACCTGTGCATACCCCTAGACACTCCCCTTACGCTGCCCTATAAAGATCTGTGCCCAGCGGCTTCAAACTGTCTTTGCTAGCCATCTGCCATGGTGGGTGGATCAAAGACCCAAGCTAACATGGGGTTAGTTGGTTAAACTACAATAAAGCCTCATGCAATTTGCATTAAGCTTTCGCCTCTATTCTGTGTTTGGGGTGGCTGCGGTCATGGGCTAATATTCTGGAAGCCTGGGCTTTCCGAGGGTCTTACAAAAAAAAACTCTGAGATACCATCTTACTCCTGTCAGAATGGCCAAAATCAAAAACACCAATGGCAGTTCATGCTGGAGAGGATGTGGAGAAAGGGGAACACTTCTCTACTGTTGGTGGGAGTGCCAATGTGTACAGCCACTGTGGAAATCAGTATGGCAACTCCTCAAGAAAATTAGAATCAGTGTACCACAATATCCAGCAATCCACTCAAAAGAATACCCAAAGGAAGCACATTCATACAACAAGGATATCTGTTCAACAATGTTCATAGCAACACTGTTTGTAATAGCCAGAGACTGGAAGCAGCCTTAATGCCCCTCAACCAAAGAATGGATAGTGAAAATGTGGTACATTTACACAATAGAGTACTACTTAGCAGAAAAAAAAATGAAATCTTGAAATTTGCAGGAAAATGAATGGAACTAGAAGAAACCATTCTGAGTAAGGTAACCCAGTCACAGAAAGACAGACATGGTATATACTCAATCATATGTGGATTTTCGACATAGAGTAAAGGATTACCAGCCTACAATCCACACTGCCAAAGAAGCTAATAAACAAGGAGGACACTAAGAAAGACATATATGGTCCCCTGGAGAAGGGGAAAGGGTCAAGGTCTCCTGAGCAAATTAGGAGCAGGGGAAGTGGGCGTGGAAAGCTAGGAGAATGAGAAGGGGAGAAGAGGAGGGATGCAGAGGACATGAGGGAGCAGAAAGTTTGAGTCAGAAGTAGAATAGATGATAACAAGAATGGAGATACCATAATAGGCGGAGATATTTTTGGTTTACCGAGAAATCAGGCACTAGGGAAATGTCTGGAGAGCTACATAGATGACAACAGCTAACAATCTAAGTAACAGAGGAGAGGCTAACTTAAATGCACTTCCCTGATAATGAGATTGATGACTAACTTATATGCCCTCCTATAGCATTTATCCAGAAACTGGTGAAGAAGCAGACACCACAACTAATCACCAAACTGATCTGGAACCCAGATGCAGAGAAGGATGAATGAAGAGCAAAGGGGTCTAAACCAGGCTGGTGAAACCCACAGAAATAGCTGACCTGAACATCTGGGAACTCTTGCTCCCCCACCTGATAGCTGGAATACCAGCATGGGACTGATCCAGACCCCAGGAACATGGGTTTCTGTGAGGAAACCTCGGAAATCTACATGACCTCCTGTATAAGTTCAGTACTTATCCCTAGCATAGGTGTGGACTTTGGGAGGCCATTCCATATAGAGGAACACTCCTCAATGAGCCAAGAACATGGGGGAGGGCCTAGGCTCTATCCCAAAGGATTCTTATGACACCCTATGGAAGCCCTCACCATCGAGGAGGAGCAGAAAGGATATGTGATAGATAGGGTTTTATTTAGGGAGGTGAGTAGGGGAGGAGGAGAGGGAGAAGGGGACTGGGGTTGTCATGTAAAACAATCCTGTTTCTAATTCAAATAAAAACAGTTAAAAAAAGAAGAAGAAAAAGGGGAATATGATATTAAAATAAATACTTTTTATTGATATAAAAAAACAACAACTACAAAAAAGAAAATGTAAAGCTCAGATTTGAATGCTTGGAAAAATGTATTGAAATTCCTTGCTAGTGACTTCTAGCAAGCATTTGAATTTGAATATGATTGGTTTGGGTAATTTTTGATGTTTTCATGTTTTAGATGTGACAATTGGTGCCAGATTATATATTTAAACTATTAAATGATTTGACAATAATTTAGCATGACTATTGTCTTGCTAATAAATATGATAAAGTTACTGCTATTCTAATTCAAAAATGTATTGTAAAAAGTTCAACATCTTAATTAATTAGTTCAGAAATTTTATTCAGTTACCAGTGTGGTTTTGTTTCTATCATAATTATAAAACATGTGAATTTTAACAAGTTGTGTAGAACATATTAAGGCTGTTAATTTATGACTCCAGTTTTAAAATTTCTTATAAAATATTTTACTACAAAATGGAATTGTGTTGGAGAAATATGATTGTGGTACTTTATGGTTTCCTTTAAGAAATTTTGGATACAATTATTCTCATCTATTGATTCAGCTGGAAGATGCCACTAGAAATTATAATCTATAATTCCCCTGCTCCCTTTTTATTCTCCATTTGGCCTATAATTATATTAAGAGAGCTATTAGCAGAATTCTTCCCACTGTGTGTCCTTACGAAATAATTGCACCACATGGCACACACATGGTTCATATTCAGGCTGTTATTTTTGTTCCTTTAGCAACACAAATGCACCTGTTCTCAACGCAATTAGGGTTGGCCATATTGAAGGTAATCAAAACAAATAATGAAAAATTATTCTGTTTGATTTGGAAAATAAGGCATTATGCCTAGTCAGGCATTGGGAAAGCTTTGATAATGAGCCTGGGTAGAATTAGCATATTTAATGAAAATTGATTCTGTTTATATACAGAGGTAATGGATATGCCTACATAATTTCTGGGCACTGACTCTGAGATATTAATTATTATTTTATAATTTTCCCAAGACAATTTCAGCCAAAGGTAGCATCTGTTTGGCACCAAGATTCTAATTTGTGTAATTTTGCAGTTTAAGGGAAATAGCTAAAAAGAGTCAAATAAGGCAGTCAAGGTCAAAAAGATTGAATTTTATTCTGATTAGAGATATAAAAATCTTTCCCATATCAAACAGTCAATTAACTGAGTTTTCTATGATAATAAATTTCTGTACATATGTTAAATGGAGACAAAAATGGGAGATGAGGAAAGAATTGAGCTCAGATCAGTTTTCAATTAAAAATCTTTCCTTTCAAAATTACATTGATATAGTTTCATAATTTGTATCAATATTTTTTCTATTTACAGTGTCATTAAATCTCCATAATTAGCTTAATCCTGTTACTCAGAAAAGTTAAAACTGTACTTTAAAAGACATGTTCTGTAAAATTGAAAGCTGGCAGTTAATTTATTATTTATACACCTGTGTTAATACTTACATTTATGTGTATATATGACTCAAATTGAAGGTAACATTTTGAGAGGCCTGTAAGGTACATCATTGGGTAAATGTGCTGTCTGTTCATTGCTGTTGATGCATGCTTAATCTCTAGCACGTATGTAAAGTTGAAAGGAAATAGCAGAAATCCATAAAAATTGTCTTCTGAACATTCACAAACCCATACACTCACATACACCCCCCACACACACACACAAAATACCACAAACCCCATTCAAAAAATATAAAAGTTTAAAAATATATTTTACATAAATATTTTACATAATGATTGTTATGATCATGTTCTAAAACATCTTTTTTTTTCCCGACACAGGGTTTCTCTGTATTGCTTTGGAGGCTGTCCTGGCATGCACTCTGTAGACCAGCCTGGCCTCCAACTCACAGAGAACCACATGACTCTGTCTCCTAAGTACTGGGATTAAAGGCTTGATCCACCAACCCCCAGCTTCTAAAATATGTCTTAAGACAGCACATTTTAAAAGTTTTTGCAATACAGTCTTTAACAATTATGTAATTTTTCAGAATATAGTATTCATTCCATAATAAAATCAATATACAGTTTATTAACATTATTACTTCATAATGAATTTGAGACTAAGACAATATTATATTAGGAACATATAAACTTCATAGACAATACGTAGAAGCTATCTTTTTCACAAATATAGGTAATAGTTCATGAAAAGAAAAAAGTGCTAAAAAATGATGAAATGCTATTAATTGGAAACAGACAATGCACTATTAGCCCTAATCAGGACATTTTATTCACCATTTGGTAAAATAATCAGACATCTAAGGACAGGAAAATTATTGAAGAGCATGTGTTTACTTAGCCCTCTTATTGTAGAGAAATACTATCTGAGAAACATAAAACTGTGACTATTAAAAAGTTCTAGAACACATCCACAGATGCAAATCAAGTTGATTACAGTCTTCCTCAACTGGGAGTGCAGAGACCATTCAATCACTAGGCTCATTAATGTCAGACTCAGAGGAAGTTGCTGGTAATGCAGTTTTCTACAGAAATAAATTATTGAAAAGGATTGAAATGGGTCAAAAATCATCATTTTTAGACCTGAATTCCCTGAGTGGCACACAATCTTTAGACAACATTTAGGCAAATATTTTTCAATTATTTTACTGCATTGTAAACATACACAAAAATGAGAAAAATGTAAAAAAGGAACACTTTAGCACTGATATGTCTGCATTTCACAAAGATTAAAACATGAGGGAAATATAGTGTTCTTGTAAACACCAACAGTAGTGGAAGCCTAGTTTCTTTAAACTGCAAATTATTTACTTTTAGCTTCATGAGAGTTTACAAATTTAGTCATATTACCACAGAACTCATAATATACAGAGCCAGGGGAAAACTGTGCAATGTTTCTGAGAATGTTTTTTCTCAAATTAATTAGGATACATTTGAAATGATGGCATACAGAATCTACGAGGAAACACAGAACTATGAAGGAAGTGTGCTTTTGGGTACCCACATCTATTCTGTATGCAGATTCAAAGATGCCTTTAGAAATTTGAAAAATCTGAAAACTCTTAGAATGAAGTTTCTGCTTTGATTATGTTCTTACTAAAGGAAAACAATTCAGAACAACTCAGAATAGTCAGAGAAAAATTCACTAAAATGTATTTCCTTTCTCATGTATATAAGTCATGTGAATCTATACATATATACTAAAATATGGGTAGATAATGATACATATGTGTATATAAACTTTGAGATTTAACATGAAGACATGAAATGATACAAAATTTGATATGTTTATTTTAGATTTGGAAATCAAAACTCTAGGGGGTAAAGAATTGTATAGTACTTTCTTTTGTCTTGGTTTTCTTGATTTAAATGAGGTACAAAAATACCTATGGAATATGTTTGAGTAACTAATAAATCTATTTAGAAAATCATATCTCTGTTCAGAATCAAAATTATTTCTCCACGGCAGAGGAAGATTAAGATTTACAGAGAATCCAATTAAGCACAAAGGCGAGGGTTATGGGATTAAAGCTCCAATAATTCTATGTATTATAATATTTTCAAAACTTTTTCTGACACAGTAAATCTAGTTTAAAATCATATTGTAATCACTAAAAAATTTGTATAATGACTTCTACAACAAAATTCATATATAGATTTTAATTATTACTAACCTATAGAATATGCATGTTTTATTTCAAAATTAATAATAAAAAATACAATATAGAGTTCATTATTTTCAGACTAAATAATAAAATGGTGGCCTGAAAAATTATTGAGGGAGAGAAAATTTATGTAAAGCTATTACAGAGTCATATTTTGAACTTGAATATATATCTGAAATATTTGCCTAAAATTTCCAATTCATGTAGATACAGGTATTATATATTACAAAATAATTTGACAAACTTGTTTTGGAGGGGCTCTTCTTAACCTTCTCAAAGAAAAAAAAATAACCTTCAGTGTACTGGAATTGAAGGTCTACCTCACATATTCCGAGTAAATAGAGACAGAAAGCTTTTATTTTAAATTAAAAGTATGAACACCAAACTTTATAAGTTGAGATTAGTTATAAACTATTCCTCTGATTATCTCTAGAAAATAATACAGTGTAGTCCAGATATTTGTATAGTATCCTTTTCTCCAATCATGAAAGAAATTTGCTTCGGTTCAGTCAGGCATTCAGTGAAGCAATGATTGTCTGAACACAGTTTAGTGTAATCATTTCAGCACTCCAAAATTGCTGGGTAGTTGTTATTTACTTTCTAAAACAATTTATTTAATTACAGTTTATACACTAGTGTTTATTTTTTTATTTATATTTTTTACTGAGTACACTATATGCCTTGTTACTGATAATCAACAGGAAACAAGAATGGAACACATTGCATGTTCTGGGAACCATTCCTGAAGTTTCTTAAAGAACTTCTTAGACAGTGGTTATAATGTTTTCTTCCCAGATTTTATTCCTCAATTCCAGTATATAATAACCACTGTGTGCATTATGTGACAATTAAGTCCCCCTAAATCCCAAAGAAGTTAATTCAACAAACGTATGCTTATGAGGAGTCTATTGAATTTCGATTGATGGAGATTGGAAGAGATCAGCAAATATCATTGATCATCAAATCAACTGTTTGGAATAAGAGATACTTTATCTCTTCAGTGTTTAGAGCAGATGGGAGGAAAACATGACATCCTGTGCAAAGTCTGTAAGTTAGCTGATAATGGTTACATCTTAACTGTGCTTCACCCAGCAATTAATCAAGTGTTCATTATCATGTACAAAATAGTGAAAACAATTTTGAAATGCTGGAGACATATTGCATAATGTACTAGGCTATATTATAAAAGCTTCTATGTTTAGTAATTTTTCATATTAATTTAAAGATGTTAGTTTGGTGATGAAAGCATGAAACATTATATATATATATATATATATATATATATATATATATATATATATCACTGATCACATAAAATAAAGAACTTTTGATCTCAGCACGAAAACTGAATAAGAAATTCTGTTCAAAACATGGTACTTATTATAATGTAATGATATTTTTTAAGTGTAGGGATTAAGGGTCAGATGCTTTGTATAAAATACTAGTGTAAACTAAAAACATATTAAATATTCAATAAAAGAAAATGGAGTAGGGATGTTGGCTCAGCTATTAAGAGACTGCATTATGCTTTCAGAGTACTGGAATTTGATTACCAGCACCCATCAGCTTACAAATGCTCAAAACTCCAACTTCAGGGGATCCATTGATCTCCTCTAACTTCATAGACACTGGAACTCACATGACCATAACCACAGAAACATGCACACTAGTACACATAATTGAAATTTAAAAACAATCTTAAACACTCCTAATACAGAAAATACTCAATTTTTAAGGTACTGGTTCCAGAATCAGAATGACCGTGGTTCCTGTTATTGTGCTCTCTTGATTTTTAGTTTAGTTCATGACTCCTCAAAATATACAAGAATATATTTCATCCATATTAAGCCATACAGAATTGTCATTGTAATTTATATATTTTAATATATCTTCCCTCCAATGACTCAAGATCAGAGTTAATAGCTAAATTTCAAATGGTCTATAAAATTCTCATGGCTTTTGAGGAAAAGTTAGGCCCATGATCCAGCTCTTGAACTTTAAGATCAGGGAGCTCAGGATAGTGTCAAAGATTAATCCATTTAGATTCATCTTGAGAATGAAAATGCTCATAGGAGAATAGTGAGAGAAGGCTCCCAGCTGGAGGTTGAGAGAACAGATGATTTTTATCCTTCTGTATAAGCTATGCTGTCTTAGAGCCATGAGGGATGTGCATTAGAAATAGTTTCAACCTACATTTATTGCGTGGTTGGTGAAATCAAACAGGTATATTAACTATTTTTCTCAAGTCTCTCAGTTTTCTACATTTGATATGTAATGTTGTATATGCCCCCTGCCCTCTTGTCTTGGACATGGCTGTGGATGTCTTAGATGTTTGGCACAAAACAATTTTAATAAAGTCATTACTTGTGTCTTTTGTAATAATGAGTCCAGATACCTTTTCATTTTGAAGTCACTTCTTCGTGGACCACAGCATGTTTTGCGTGAAAAGGTGAAGACTTCAGATCCTAACAGAAAACTATTTGGCAGCTCAGAAAATCTTAGCATCAGACCTCATTTATTATTTCTTTATTAATTTTCAAGCCATTTGTCTTCTTTTTACAAATGACTCAGAACATGAAAAAATTCAAAGCCTACTGAATCATTTCTTAAAATTACTTTTAAGAGCATACATGATATAATGATTAGCCCTGTGATCAGTTGGACATCATAACAGTGTAAAGATTAACCATGTGAGAAGGTGAACACCATAGCAGGAGATTCTATGGCCACTTTCTCCGTAATAACTCGCAGAACTTTCCAGATCTCCAACTTGACACATTTCCATTTATGCTTTATTGTTCTGTTACACAAGAAAGTGATTTCCTGGAGTGTTTTATTATCCCTGGATCAGTTTGGAGGGAACAGTTTGCCAGGAGACACTTCTGCTTACAAGTAACTCAGAAGTGCATTTCTATAGTCTAAAAATAGTCTGACTATTACTTTTGGCGTCAAGGTAGCTGACATCCTTTACAGACATTTCCTGCACAGGTTTCCAGGAATGTTCTTCAGCACAAGCATAGTGTGCACAAGAATCACTATGTATATTGTCACTTCCCTGGGCATTGGGCATTTCAATCTATATTGTTAGAAAGCTTTTCATATTTTAAACTTAAATGTACATGAGTCACATAATTAGAATGATGAATTTAGTTCATCATTCTTTATTCAAAATAAAGGAAAATAAGACAAGTATAGTAAATGGGAATGGATAAAGAAAGAATTGTTATAAAATGAAACTCGTCAGGAAAATAAATCTCTAGGTAGGCTCTTAAAATTGATGTTTTACTCACATAGAAAATGCTGTATAACTTTTTGAGACTCATACACATTTTCCCAGATAGTTCATCTATTATACAAAATGCGGAAAATAATGCAATCACTTTCCAGCACTGTTTGAACTGTGTCACAGGAAATTGAATGGTTAAATTAGGGTTGATTATTATTCATATATTTTTGTCAGTGACTTCAATATTTTCTAATTCTGTAACAGGAATGATGATTCCTTTCCACCATGGCTGTTAAAGATGTGGTTATTCACACTTAAATGTTTTGCAATGTGGAAAGGAGAGTAATGTACTCTGGTTAGACAAATCTGGTTGTAACAAATGTTGTTACTATGGAAACTATTCAAACAAACGTTTTATCTGATGAAACTAATTTAATAATGCAACTATATTTTTCTATTTATGAACTACTGAAATTTTCATTACAGATAGGGATGGTTTTTCATATATTAGAGTACTACCAAAAGTAGAATAATAAAAGTCTTAACTATTTTGTGTCTAGAGGACCTCAATAATATTTTCAGAAACAATCATCTTTATTATTATAGGTATATTAAATGATAATCTTTCTTAATTGTCTACTCAACTGAGTAAAGGTTTTTCAACTTGCATTGTATTTGCAAAAATGATGAATATGTAAACTGTAACATCATATGCAACATCATAATAAAAATACTTAAGAAAATATTTTAAAATTTACAGATAATGTTAATTTAGAATAACAGAATTATTTTAATTACAACATATGTATATTTCAGGAACTTTATCATGTTCAGTAAACATCACCTTTTTATTTTGTCTTACAAAGAAACTAATATTTAATAGAGAAGAAAAATATTCACAATTGAATTATGAGTGCTTCACCAGAAGGAAATCTGTATTTAGGCTCAATAATGTCCCAGAATTACTTAATTTCTAGTTTTAAAAAATACTGGAAAAATCACTGATACTATCTGTTTTCATAAAATATACTTTTTTTGATACTACTTATATACTGATCCATGATTAGAATTAGTTACAAATTTAAACTGAACTCTTAAGACTACATATACATCACATTCTGATTACAGCAAGTTCTAGAAAATACAATTACTAATTTTTTTAAACAAAAGGATTCAACAGCAGACAATGTAGCTCAGTGGTAGGTAGAGTTCTGGGTGAGAATACAGAAGGCCCTAGGCTCTATTCCAGCACCACACACATACACACAATGTACACATAAATTGAGTTGTGTAAATAAGCCTCTCCAGCAAGTCTCTCTTAACTTTGGGTATATTTGTAATTAGCTGTCATTAACATCCCAAATATTTTCCTCAGTGAAGTCCCCAGGGCCCTAATCTTCAGTTTCTGCATTCTAAAGCTCTCTGAGGAGATAGTGTTTTAACAAATTAAAAATAACAAATTAAAAATAAGTTATTAATAAATGATAATCAAGTAATTCTTCTTGAAAAATTCATGCCTTTTAAGATGATTTTCAGTGGTAATGTCTCAACTTATTCCTTTGAAGTATGAAAAGTCCTTAATGAAGTAGAAATATCACAAATCTATTCTTTCAGCCAATAAAAGTACTAGCTGCTTATTACATAGCAGATTTTAAGCAATTATTGTTTTGTATTTTCAAAAGATTATTTTAGAGTCTTGGAAGGTAGATTATTTTTATGACATTAAACATCCCTATTCGACAATTTGACCTTAACATAAGGTTGGCATATTGTAAAGATTCTAGTTTTTAAGATGGAGGTTAGTGTTTGTCATTTTTTTATTGATTTGTTCTATTTCATAATGATGTTTCTATGTGTAAAATTTTAGACTGTATTTAATCCTTGGTATATGGTAATATTTTAGAGTAAAATATTTCTGCTTAGTTTAGTCACTTAGTTTTACCTCATGTAGCAAATGTACATGGGAGTGCACTTGCTATGTGGATGGAATACAACCGATCATTCTATCTTCACCAAATGGCTGCATGATCACTAGTGAGGGGTCAGGGCAAAGGGAAGAGGGATATCAAGATGGGGGAAGTACTACTTTTAAATGTTCCTGCAGGTGCAGAACTGAGTTGAATTCTTTTGACAATACATTATACAACTGAGCTCTTCATAAACAAATAACAAAAGAGCTATGTTGGCAATGTCAGAGGTCCTGCTGTTGGGAGCTCCTTGTATTTTTAGATGAAATCATTTTTTTTCTAATTGCACTAATCCAGTTGCTTATTCATTTACTACTAGTCGTTTCTGAAAATCCAAATATGACAAAAGGAAGTTTCTTCCCACCAATTGGATCTCAAATACATTGTAAATTAATTTTTTTCTGAATAATTCTCCTATAAAATGCTACATAACTTACTAGAGACAAGTATGGAGCTTCATGTAATGACACCAGAAATCCATCTTTAACTTCTTCTAGCCAAAGCCTGGGTATTAGGAGGATGATAGAAAAATAGAGAATTTAAGTAAAATTTCATATAGTGTTCTCTCAACTGAATCTTAGAGATAAATAAATAAAACAGATTGATTAAATGTTCATATCCTGAAGATAGTGACAATCTGTGTGACCTCAGTCTATGTGAACTATATATTGAACACTGTCCTCAGAACTGATAAGAGTGGAATGTTTATACTATTGTGGATGATGTCGTCAACAGTAATTGGGCAACAAACCATTTCTTTCTCTTTCATGTTCATGATATTCTATCTTTTCTGTTTTTGTTGCCTTGCAAGCTTTTATCTACAAACATCTCCAGTCTGTTGCTCCATTTTTGGCACTAATTAGATTTGACCAGTGGGAAGGCCTGGGAGAAAAAGCCTGGAGGGTAAGTAGAAATGAATATCAATCTCTTCATTATGCCAACCCCAGCCATTGAAATGTCTGTGTCATAAGATATTTTCATTGAAAGCTACCTTCTACCACTAGAGCCATGACAACCAAAGTTGCCTGAGCAGTTCATCCTGGGGCTGATTCTCACAACTGTAAGCCCCTTTCTTACAAGACAAAATGTGAGACTCCAGACTTTTTTCTGACAAAAAAACAGTAGTCTTTTTCAGAATTAGAATGGCTTGATCAAAAGTGTGAGATATTATACTTTATATTGATCAAAAAGTGAAATGCAATTACAATGGTCAATAATAGACGTAATAGCAATACCCTGAAACTTTCTTCTTCAATGGTGTGATCCTTTCCTAAAATCCCATAAAGAAGTTAATATCAAGAACTGCATTGTCTGATTGGCATTGATTTATCAAGAATTTCTACCATTCTGAAAGGTTCTTTTATTTCAATATTAAGTATTAATATTAATTAATACTCAGACAACATAGTAAATGCATCTATGTCTATCATATATGTCACCTATCTGTCTATATAACATCTACTTATATCTGTACCTATCAATAACATCTATCTCAATCTCTATCTTTGTGTTTATCTGGTGATGAAGGATGGAAAAAAATCTTTCACAGATTTTACTATCTTTAAAAGATTTGAAGGCCAATTCTGGGTAAATTCTAGGAATACAGGAGAGTATCTGGATTGATAGAACAATGAACCCAAACAGATGTTCTGCTGTGGAAACTGATGAGAATATAAAGACAAGCTTGCAATGATATTTAGTAGATTTTTCAGAGTTGAGTCTAGCTACAGAGGTAAAGTGTGAGGCTATAGGAAAGAATTAAGGACTGGAATTCTGCCTGTCTCAATTGCTTCAGCTTGATTTGATCTCTACTGTAGATGTGTCTAACTCCACTTTACTATTTTCCCATTCTACAACATGCCTATTTGAACCTGCTATCCATCCACTCTCATAGACCTTATCTTGTTCTAAAAAAGTTAGAAATATAATGGTGCCAGTAGCTTGATAATAGAGTCACTGGGAAAAAGCAACAGGACAAGAAAGAGCTCAGAGATGAAACTTCCATCTCCAGATTTACATAAAAAATTGAAAGCTTCCAAGAGTTTGCTTTTAGAGACTCTTCTCTACAGCCACCATAAGGTGAAATTGCCAAGAATTGAATCCAAAATTGCATCATAGAGCAAGGTGATTACAAAGCAACTCAAATCCCATATTGAACACTGTCAGCTGTCACAATGTAGGAACTATTTTTTGTGTGTGTGGAAATGTGAGTGATGACCTTGATGAGACTGAGAGATATGAATCCTCAAATTCTGAGGGCCTTATTTTGCTCCAGGAATTAATTTCCTACCCTCAGTGACAGATTCATCCTCACTCCTGTCCCTTGCAACATTTTTCTCTGAACTCTACTTTTATGGGAATTATTCCTGTACTATCTAAGGAACTAACAATGACTTTCTCTGAAGTACATGTGAAGATAAACAATGCAGATGGCCTTCATACCAATTTCCAATGCCAAATTTTGCCTGAAAACCTATACCTAGACTCAGAACAACTCTCTGTCCCTTTGAGGTGAGGTACAGAGTGGAACCAATGAGGAGCTGTGCAGCTCCAACCACACCAAATTTTAAACATTTCATAATGCATACAACTAAAGTGGTCTGATATCTGGGGAAGGATTTTCAGTGTATTGGGTAATGGAGGAAGGAGCATAAACCTATAAAAGGCTAAGTTTGCTGACATGGGATGACACAGGCCTAAGAGATATGGGATCCAGAATTGAGAGTGCAAGTGGACACAAACCCCCAGCGCTAACCTAGAAGCTGTCTCCAAGTGATAACCACTGTCAAAGGAAAAACTTGTTTTTCCCAATGGTGTCTCACTAAAAATACAAACTACAAGTAGGCGAAAGTCCAATGACCAGTAGAAGGCTGCCCCACCCAGTGGTGCTCTGGTAATTCGTGGTTTCGAGGTGGACCAAGCCTGAAAATAATGGGCAAGAAAGAAGTGAGACCAAGCAGTGTTCTTGTCAAGGTCTCCGTTTATTGATTGTAACAAGGGGTTTTTAAAGAGAAAGAAGGAAGCAGAGAAAGAGGAAGTGGGGGAGGAATGAATGTTAATTGCTCTCAGGCTAGGGCTGGTTTCAGGAACCTCCTGTGGTTATCTCAAACACTAATCTAAGGAGTGGGGTGCTTGACTAATTGGCATTTTAGCATGGAGGTCGGTTTAGCATGGAGATCACCAAGCCTCTGTAAAGAAGGACTTTTTATATTTGACCAGAGCTGGCTCCTGACATCTCCCCCTTACTTATGTATAATAGAATGGACTGTCTGCCTTAGGCTATGTGATGGGCACCCACAGCCAGGACCCTATGTCCATGATATTGTCATTTATATGACAGTGAGGGGTAGAGCTTCTGTCTTAGGCTACGTGAAGTGAATCTGCCCCCAGCACTCAGGGGACCTTTCACAAGGCTAGCAGCTTGGGAATGCTTTGGAGTGGGCATCTGGGGTCAGCCTCACACTAATCCCCTCATGGAGGGCACTACAGCCAGTGGGATGGGTTGGCATCTGGCCTGAGGCATCACCATAATCCTGTCATTGATGGCTCCAAGTCCAAGGAAATCTAGAGGTTCGATGGTCAAGGCCCGAAAAATACAGTCCTTTAGGACTGTAGGGGTTTACATTACGGTCAGGCAGCTCAGGGTCTATTGCCTCCAGGTGATGGTAGTGGACCCAAACCGGTTTTTCGAGGATGGTGTCATTCTGAGACTTAATGAATCTGATTAGTCTTTGATAAGGTAGAGGTGACATATAAGTAGGCAATCCAGTAGAACAGGCAAGGTAGGAATTAAGTGCCTGCAATTCTCTCAGAAAAGGGAGAGATGGAAGAATAGCAGATGGTCAGTGAAGGAGGGAGGTCCTGGAGGAAAAATTGTCAGGGGTTCCCAAGTCTGGAGAGGCCCTTAAGGCCAAAGCACATAAGTAAACTATCAGGGGGGGAATAGGGGGGGTTTTGCAATAGTTGTGGAGGCGTTGGCAGCATCACTGGCTGCAACATCTGAGTCCTTTCACATATGTGGTATTCTTTTTGGTTCTTCATTTTCTCCAATAATAACAGTTCTAATGGATTCCATATGGTTTTCCAACAAAATAACCTTTACTCTACAGGCTAGTGTATCAATGATTTGATTCTGTCAATTGCTAAATATATCTATCTATTCTAATCATGCATGTCTGCAACTTGGAAATAAATACATTGTGAGTCTAGGATCCATTGCATGCACCATAATAAGACTTCAAATCAAACTTCATGAATCCTTCACCATAATAAGGGCTCGTTTTGCCCGCAGGGCCAAAATATTGATTGGAATCTCCCAGTATTGTTGTCAGTTTACATTCTATGTCTACAATATATTGAAATATCTGATTATAAAACCTTTACCAAGTGCAATAACCCTGACAAATATTTGCAGATGCCATTGATGATGAATGAAACAATAATTAATGGCATTTTTTTCAATCCTTCTTCAGTGGGACTTGGCATCTCCTTCTTTTGAAGAACTTGCATCTATACATTGGCTTATCTAAAATTGGTTGGGAGACCAGGAAAGTAAGATTGCTCATTTGTTGTGATTTTTTGCAACTTATACAGATCAAACATGAACATTGTTGACTTTCTATTTGTTTAACTTCTGGAATTCTATGATTAGTTAGACAATGCCAAAGGTTTATAAAATTCACATCATTGTGAAAATCATTCTGTCTATTCTGCCCATTAAAGTAAGAGTACTCTACTCACCTTACCTTTGGAGTTTCAGCAATTTTGTTAGAGCAATGCTCATCCAGGCACCAATTACACCCATTGTGTTTAAGTTATCCAATTAAGGAGGTGTGACTCCCAGAGTATTAACTGCCATACAGTAAAGTGCAGTGCCGGATATCTCAAAGTATACTTGAACTCCCCTTGCAAAGCTATTAATTATAGTAATAGTGAAATGCATATTTTCTGGTCTCTCTCATTGTAGACTACTAGTTTTTTTTCCTATTTTTATTTTTGAATTTCATTTTACATTCCAACTACAGTTCTCCCTCCCACTCTCTTTCATCTCCTTCCACCCTTCTGCACTACCCCCCTAGCCAACCCCCAGTCCACTCCTCCTCACAGGTAAGGGCTCCCATGAGGAGTCAACATAGTATGACCAATCTCCCATGCATTAAGACTAAGCATAGCATACCCCCATAGGGAATGGGCTCCAATATCCTAGAACATATGAGCTAGGAAGGTCAAGATCATGATGGAGAAATATACAAAGACAACTGAACCAAGCTTGTGGAAACACATGAACTCTAGACCTACAAGTATGGAGACTCAAGGGGACCAAACTGGAACTTCCCTATGTGGGAGACAGTTGTGAAGCTTGGTCTATCAGAGGGGACACTGGCTATTGGATCATGACACAAACCTGGTACATGATCTAGCTAGTTGGAGCATATTACTTAACGTGACATGCCATGCACAGAGGCAGTAAGACAATGACGTAATCCTGAGTACTAGATTGTATATGTCAAATATACTCTGTCATTGCAACAGTTCTGAGTTTTTCATTACTTTACCAGAATAGATCCTAAGAAATTTTAGCATGTCCAACTCATTCACATAGACCAGATTTCATAAACTGATGACACTACTTTATCGGTGTGAGAAACAATAGCTGTGTTTCAGGCCATCAAATGAATTTTAATTGATAATGTTTACAAAACGTGCAAAATGAGGCTATAACCATACTTTTAAAAGACTATTGGACAATGATTACCTTGTACTGTTTTCTCAGCTTAATCATGCTGTATATTCTAAAATAGAATGATAGCATTAACCAAATACATCAAGAAATGTACTTTGAGATGTTTTCTCCCAGTAATTAGTAAGGTGGCTGAATATCCACTAGATAAAGTTGGAGAATTTGAACGTACCACAGGGGGAATGTGTGCTTTAAACAAGCATAGTCTTTCAGTAATCACTACATTTTAAACCTAATTAAACTCACTAGAATCCAATTAAGTGACAAGAACCAAAAAAGTAATAAAATGATTTGAGAATGAGCTTGATACTTGTAATCCAAAATTCTTTAAAACTAAACCCTATGATTAAAGTTTTAGGAAAGGGTAAATGGCCTATTTGTGAAATCCAAGCTGAATTTTAATCCTGAATTCTATCTGCTACATAAAAGAATTCGATTTTTTTAAAGAACACAGGATTATACACATAGCTTAGCAGTAGAGTCTATGGTTTTCCTGAAATCCCAAGGTCTGGGGCCCATCATAAATACAACAAAAAGGATACTGATATTAATGCACCATAAGGAAGGATCACTGGTATAATGTAATATGACATATTAGATTAGAATTCATAGACCAAGCATACATTGTTATATGCTTAACTTCATTTCATTAAATTTTTAAAAATCATATCAAAACATTTTAATGACATACATTTTCTGAATATAATAAAAGTACATACAAATCTAGTATTGATATTTCCCTTGATGTTCTATTCATTATGTATTTTATAGTCTTATATATGGAAAATTAAATATTATCCATTATATTAAGTGAATTTATATGCATTCATCAAAAACAAAATTACTAGGGCAAACATGGTGACACATATCTAATTTCAGATTTTTGTATCTGACACAGGAGAACTATAAAATTTGGCTTGTCTAATGACACTATCCCCACAAAAAAATTAAATATCGTCCAAATGGCTTAATATGGAAAAATATGTTAAAGCAAAGCAAAACAGGGAATAATTTTCAAACAACTTTTCATTCATGCAAACCACAATAAAGAAACATATAAAACACAGTAAACCCCTTTTCTTTTCTTGTATTTGAATAAGATTGTAGATTTTTCTTCAGATCTCAGGGAGATTTGGAGTAGAGTCAGAGGTAAAGAACAGATATCAGAGAGGATGAAGGTAAATCTTTCTGTGCATGTGTTGACTTACACCATGAAGGGAAACAATGAATACTCCATGAAGTAGAGGCTCGACACAACACAGAAAATGAAGAGGCAGGTAGGTTTAAAAACAGAAATTCAGAGTTTAAATGAGAAACTTGTTATTTACACAGAAATTGAACAATTGAATATATGAGAGTGAACAATCATGAATATAATAAGCTGAAAGGCTGGTAAAATGGAGAACTGGATGGGAGGCCATGTGATTTTGAGAATGGGATGCTCTGGGGATTCAGATGGGAAATTACACTGTAGATCTAGTAGGGTGGTAAGGGTAGTTTGGATGTTGTGCAGTTGCAGATTAAGTCAGGCTACAGAGCCTCTAAAAAGGCCAGATGTCTGTCACCTGGAAAGTAGCACAGATGTCCCTTGGAAGGAGATGGGGTGAAGTGCTCTGGAGTTGGACATGGGCTAGGTTGCGTTTGCTTGGTAGAAAGACTATTAAGGCATGGAGTTGCAAAAGAGGTTGGATATATTAGAGCTTCAAAGATACTGATAGTGTCTAGGAATGAAAAAGTCCAGGATTCTTTGTGCATACAGACTGTCTTGATGCACTGGCTCTGGAGATGTTTTACACACAGTATATATAAAGAGGCACTGAGCTGCCCTTGGAATGTTGAGGGCTTGCAGTAATAAATGGGCAGGGATGACCCAGGCTTGGAGGCAGGCATGTGTTAGGTAGACATAAATTGGACCAAAGATGCCTAGTACTTAGGGCAGTACCGACATACCCTGTGATGGCAAGAAACCGGAAAGCACATTGAATGGCAAGAAGCTGAGATGCCTCAGGAAAATATGTCCTGGCAAGTGGTGTAGTTATTCCACAAAAGTGAGGATGCTAGGAACAATTGTTTTTGTATTTGTTTTGTTTTATGTTGGTTTTGACTGGTTGTTTTTTTGTTTTGTTTTGTTTTGTTTTGTTTTGTTAAATTACCCTAGCAGCCTAGAAATGGTTAGCATGGTGAGCCATACTATCCTACAATTTCATAAGGTTGCAATGCCCTAGGGATTATAAGGATCCAGGATAAGAAAAGAAAGTTTGGATACCTAGCACATTGTGAAGGGCTGGGATGAAATGGACAAGTAGAGATTCTGAAGTTCTCATTTATTTCTTAAATTGTCCCTGTTGAATTTTCAGCCTGTCCTTGATCACAGGTGACAAACTAGGGAAAGTCAACCTGTGAGTCAAAATGAACTATAGAAGCTTCAAGGAAAAAAAAGGTATAACCTGAAGGCTTTAGTAAGATCATTTACTGTACCTAAATCTTTGAGATAGACTGAATGATAGTGATACATCTTTCTAAGAAAGGGAATTCTGGGGTGTATTTTGCTCAATGACTCCCTCCGAAATAACTTTCTCTATGTGCCCAAGATGACCATTTCCAAAGGAAGGATAGTGATTATTTGATATCTCACTCTGGCACCCATATAGAGACCCTACTCCATCCTTTACACTTCACAAGATGAGTGTGAATACAATCCATGGAATTCGAAAGTGCATAGCCATGCTAAAAAGAAGGGGGACATGAGAGTGAAAGAAGGTGCAGTGCAGATTTGCTAAAAGAAACTGGTTAAGAAGTCACAGAAATTCCTATCGTTTCAGTTTTTATGGTTATGTATACCCCTGTATATAAATATATATATATATATTTATTATATATATATAAATTATATATATATAAATTTATTATATATATAAATATATATATATAATTTCTATTCTGAAGCATTTATAGATTACTCAGATATATATTTTGTTCATCACTAAGTCTGTTTCTCTGTATATATATATATATATATATATATATATATATTCTGATCGATTTGTATGAGCCTGGGTTTGGCCACACACTTTCTCTATGTTTTTATGTAGAAGGAAAGAGGAATATAATTTGTTACTTTTAATCATTGCTTTCTTTCATGTGCAGGTGAGAAATACTCATATTTAAAAGGCATATTAGCTCTTACTGTCAAAGTCAATCCCTGCTACAACATAGGGAATAATCAGTTCCACATGGAAGATGCAGGAAAGTCCTGCTGAAGTGACATCTGAGATGGATTTGGAAGCAAGGAGTAACTACATTCAACTTAATATGTATTTCTAGCTTATTAAGTGCAAGGTATTCTGCTAAGGTGCTATGAAGCATAGAGAAGTGAATAAAATATGGTCTCTTCAATTCAAGGATTTACAATATAATGAAGGAGACTGGCACATACACATAAGCTCCTGTGGAAGTTCTCTAGGCATCATTAAGTTTAATCCTGAGACATTCTGGGATGTCTGGCATTCTTAAAGGATTATCCATTACAGCATCCTCTGCAATGACTTGAGAAAAGTTGGCTAGATAAAAATTAGTCTATGGAGAATGGGTTTAGCTATGAACTGGCAATGTATTCATTCAATAAAAAGTTACTCTTATTTATTCTCTGTTACAATGTGTACAGACAGCTAGATATTCAGTTTGTCTTCCTCAAAGGGTTTGTGGTCTGCTGCAGCAGACAGACAAAGCCCATAATTCCCCAGATTGCTTCTTCCAGCATGTCCTAATACCCAAACATGCTAATAAAGGAGGGCTTTGACTACCTAGGATCCACTTGCTTTTTATTTCTTACCATGTCTCCTGTTAACCAGCTGTACTTACATTTTGTAGATTATGATGCAACATGGAAGGAATTTCACAATGTAGAAAATCCTTAAACTGTGAAATAAGAGTGTTCTTATGAAGTTGCTACTCCCAAGAGATAGAGGGGAATGATCATTCTTATGGAAAAGCCAAAAGGCCTGGAAATAGAACTTACATTAAAGGTCATTCATATCTGTAATTTATAAACAAAGTTTGCTAAGTAACTGAGCAAGCTGACATAATTGAGGAGATTTCAGAATGTAAAATGTGTTTCAAACATTTTGAGTCTTACATGACACAATATCTAGCTTTGTAGTTTTGTGGTTAAACATGTATCATTTAATTAGTATTTTTTCAGGGTGTTTCTCTTTAAGTAATATTTCTTCACCAGGATGATTGCATAATGGGTTTGGAGGATGTCTATATCATAATCTGAAATCACACAGTTAATTTAGTTTTAAATCATTACAGTCAGCAAAGTAACTGTACTATAGCACCATTGTTGCATCTTTTTTCTCATTTCCAGTCTGGTCCTCTGGACAGCATCCCATTTTCTATACCGTTTGCTCCTATGTTAGGAGCAACCAATGATACATATCTGTTCAATGATTGAATTGAACTCCTGTTATCCTCTTGTTCTCAAGTCAATTTGATTTATTTCAAATCATTGGGCTAAAATTGTTCCAAGTAATTTTCACATTATAACCTTCAGATGTTTGTTATTATTCAAGTAAAGTCCAACTCCTCAAAATTTATCACCTCAATCTGTATGACGCTCCTCCAATCATCAGTCCTGCTCAGTTACCCTCCACTCCTCACCAGCCCCATCAAGTAATTTGAAGTCCGCTGATTAAATTTATTTCTTGTCTTCAAAATTTTGCACTTTTGGTATATACTTGAACTGTTTTATTTACCAATGGATAATTTTAAATTCAAGACTTTTCTCATACAGGGCTTCTTCAGGGAGACCTTTCCATCTTCTGCTGTGTATGAACCCCCAACAGCTTCTGTGATTGCCATCATTTTAACCATTTACTTATCAGTGTTCTCTTTGTATATAATATTGTTGCCCTCATTTATGTCCTATACTTGTAAGTATATTTTGCATCCTATATATATTAATTTTCCAGGTTTATTAATTCATGACGTTTCATGTTATATGTTTCATCATTTGCTTATGATCCATACAAAATCTATGTTACTTAACTATCATTTTCTCCTTAACTACATTTAGAACTCCCTAACAGATTGGGGAATAGCTGTAGGTGTGTCTGAGAGAGCATTTCTTGGGAGATTATCTTGTCAACAGACTTACTACACATGTAGGTGGCATAACCTTATGGGAACGGTCAAAAACATAATAAAACTGCAGGAAAGTAACAAGGCTTGATTCTGCTTTCTTTGTTCCTTCTCTGACTTGATATAAATAGTTTTGCCTCCCACAATGCCTCCACACTGCAATGCATTGACACTTTGGAAACCGTAAGCAAAGCAAATACCCAGGCTTCTGTTGTTTAGTAAAATATTTTTCACAATGGTGAGAAAAGTGACTAACATAATATTGTTCAGTATGTTTTTCTAGGTACTTTACCTATTCTGGCTATATAGAATGTCTAAAGATACATCCATGCCCTGAATGTATGTATCAAGTCACTATACATACACAGTGTTGGTCTTGTTACTTTGCAGAACACTAATATTTTATAGTCTTATTTTCATGGACAAAAGCTACACATCCAACAAGACAAAATATCACCATGATACTTTCCTTATTATTTGGCACTTGTATTCGAACCTTCAAATGTATTTCCATATAAAAAGTGTCTCATAATATTCTTTCTAGTTTCTGTTTCTTGTGAATTAATTTCGTTTGTTCAGAAAAACCTTCAGGATTATATAAATTCACCCTGAGAACATTTGTTCTGAAATATCACTTGTCCCAAGAAGAAATTTAATTTTCTTAAACCAGTTATAACTCATACATTGTATCATGATTGACATCAATAAAGTTGTGCTACCTTAAAGCATTTCAACATAAGTATATTGGTAAATAATATTTTCAGTGTGAAGTTTACTCCTCCACAACACATCACACAAGACTCTCTTCAAATGATGTAAGGACATTCTATGATGCCCTTCCGTAGTGTCCAAAGCACTAAAGTGTGCACACAATATCTTAAAGCATGTTCATCTTGCAATTACACATGGAAAATGAGAAATTGTGTTCTTTATAAGGTATGTTTAAATTTACTACTGTTCCTGACAGATGAAGCTATTTAATCCCTGAGAGTACATTATGCTTTCTTTATTTTATGTCCCTCACAAATTTCTTCTAGTGAGTTCTACCATATATTTCCTCTCCCACAAAAACACAAAGATACATCTGTCAGCTGTGAAGCTGACTCAAGTTAATTTGACAAGCACTACCTTCTTGATAATGAGCATGTGACATTGTAGCATTTTAAATCCTAGATTCCTGTTAAATATTTTGTTCATGGCTTTTGGCTTTTTTCTTTGCATAATAGAGACAATCAGCACTGTGGACCCATGAGTTTCATACTGACAGTAAACCAGGATATTTTCTGAATCCCAAAATTCACATGAAAAATAAATGTCAGATTATTACGATGAAGATCCTTTAATGTGAGAAATGAGCCTTGAGCTAACTTGTGCAGAATGTAGAAATCCTTCTCTGCATATAGGTCAAGGTAGCTCACTGATAGAAAATAAAGGCTTGTTTTACTCAGATATACGAAGACTAGGGGGACTACATAATAATTTCTATTACTGCTAGTGGATCTGACCTTTACTTTATAAACTAATTTAAATCTAGTGTTCAAATGAATCCTTATTATTTTTCTCTTTTCCTTATTAAACCTGACTGTAGGCCATCTCAACCCCTGGCTTCTTTGCATTAATGATCTTCCTCTTCAGGGAAGATTTTCCCCAAATTTCCTAGAGAAAAGCAGTATAGTACATTAAGATACACCTGAGCGTTCATTCCATTCTGTATTTCTTACACTACTCAATCATTATAGAAAGAAAATGATTTAAATTTCTAAACAAATGTTATTTTCTCTTTAATAATCTTTTTCATTTTTCAGTAAAGTGTGTTGAACTCACATGAACATAACCTTATCTCCACGAAGTGCTCAAAAACTGCATAATGTTCTGGAAATGGAAGGTCCTGGTGAGTATCTGAGGAGCTCTATGGTGTTAAGTACAACTTTCTGCTGTAGGAACGGATATCTTCTAGGATTACAGTTTGCCAACTTAGATCCTCCTCAGAGAATTCATTCTTGATCCCCTAGTAAGATTTCATCCACTTTTTGCTGACAATATTTTCAAAATCTTCTGAATATCTTGACAATATTTTTATGTTTATTTATTTTTTCCAATACTGCCATTTAAACAGATAAAATATTTGAATACCTTGCTGAGACTCTATTGTTCTTTAAACTTATTAATGAAGCAGAAATCATTAACTAAACTTTTTTTCTTAGTCATACAGGCATCAAAAAGCCAGTGAGTTGATATTGTTGATATTACTGATACAGTGATTATTAACCTTTTTGCTATGTGCTCCATTCTCTGGTCAATTGTAAAATGGTCTACACTAGCATAAACTGAATGAGAAAATAAATGATCACATCTATATATTTTTGTTTATTAATACAGTTTGATTATAATACCAGAGATAACATTCTTGAATCCATGTAAATGACTTTGTTGGCAACAGAATTTTTCATCTATATATATTGTCATGTTTAAAATTCCAATTTTTATTCATGAAAACCATTGTTTTGTCGTTTTTTTTTTACCTTATAATTGATGTAACTGACTTTGAAGCCTTTTTCATTGAGAGGTGTGTCTTAATAAGTAAATCAAACATGTGATACCCTATCGTGCAAATGAACTTCTATACAGAGAACATTTCAACCAAAAAAAATTGACAATGAAGGGTGATTTGTCCTTTCAACAATTAGTTCCTATAACTAGTATTCATAAAATTTTACACAAGCACTCACACACACACATACAAATGCATACATGAACACATACATACACACAAAATCATACTTCTGTTTGTATATTAGATTTATAGTGCATATTAAGTGGCTATAATATAATGGTAAAAAATATTAATAGTGCTTACTGTTTCAGATATTCCAATGAATATAGTCATTTTTGGTGTAGCGGGTTTCATGACAAGGTTTTTATTTGTGGCTTTAGAGCCTACTCTGGAACTCTCTCTGTAGATCAAGCTGACATCGAACTCAAAGAGATCCTCATGCTTCTGACTTATGAATAGTGGAATTAAAGGCATGTGCCACCACTGCCCAGTGTATATAGTCATTTTTAAACTTACTATCAGCTGGGTGGTGGTGAACTATACTTTCAATTCCAGCACATGGGAGGCAAAGTCAGGAGGATCTCTATGAGTTGGAGGCCAGCCTGAAATCGAGAGCAAGCTCTAGAATATCAGGGATACATAGAAACCTTGACTCAAAATAAATAAATAGATAAAGTTTTGAAAAAAGGATTATAATAGGAAGTACTATAATATAATAATATGAAGAAATAATTTACATATCACTAGTCTCAATGCTCAACTTAAGAATTTTCCTTTTTTTGTGGTAAGTACCCTTGGATATTGTGACAATATTGAACACACTCAACACAATAATCATTTTCATTATTCATCCAGAAATTTGCACAATAAGTAGTACATGATATACATGAAGACTGTTTGTTCAAGTATATAAGAAATTATAGACATTTTACTTCTTAAGTTTTCAAACTTCCTTGGGCTAGTTTTTAGGTAATAAAATGTATACTTGTAGAAATATCTAAGACTTAAAAATATTAGGGAAAAGTAATGGGCTTCATTATACTCTATTCCCACTGAGACACAGAGAGATTCACCTGTCTTAGGCACTTAGGCATGGTTTGTTTACTATATTTGATCAAATTATTCATATACATGCTAAAATTAAATAATTTTTATATTAGAGTTACATCTGCTTTTACCATACATTCCATCAATGCAAAACTTTTATAAGTACAGGTATCAACCATTATACTACAATAGGAAATAGTCTTACTAATTTAACCCCTCCTGATTTCATTGTTAGAAACCCCATAAAATATTAATTATTCTACTGTATCTAGAATGTCATATAATTGGAATAATATCACCTATCACTTTTACAAATTGTGTTCCTTCCCTTAGTAATGCACACATGTAACAATAAATCTTTCCGCCAAGCCACCTGAGCCCTGCTGCCATGTGGGCACTTTCCACCAAGCCACCCGAGATCTGTCCACTGCCATGTTAAGGTCCCAACTAATATACAAAGACTTATATTAGGTACAAATGCTGCTTTGCCAATGACTAGGATTTCTCATCTGCTATCTCAGTCTTAATTATCAATGATAATCATAAGACTTATCTTATGGTGGATGCATGCAGATTGCATCCTGTCTTCCTGGTGGTCACATGGCATCTCCAGAGCAGAGAGCAGAAGGAAGATGAAGAGCAAGAGACCATTTCCTGTTTGTTCCTGCTTATATTAGAGTCTTCCTGCTATGTCACTTCCTGCTTATATCACAAGGCTTCTTTTTGCTACATTTCACAGAAGCCTCCTTGACTCCTAGACCCACCTATCTTTCTGTGTCAATGGCTGAGCAGTGCTTTCATCAACAATGAATAAGATAAACATACACAGAAGGGCATTCCCCATCACACACATATCAGTCTTCTATATATTTTGTGGATTAACAAATTATCTTTTTATTTTTTATAGCATTTGTTTTATGATGTTACCAAAATTTGCTAATCCATTTATCTGCCTAAAACAATCTTGATTGCTTGTAAGTACTCTGCTGAGGATATGTAACCTTGCAGAAGAATATCTGCTTAGCATGCTTAACTTCCCAGGTGCAATCCCCATCACCAAAAAGAAATCTTATAAATTCTCTCTTTGGTTTTCAGCTTACCCCTCCCAGACATTCATTTAGTTCTTTTGGCATTTATTTTCTTGGTAGTACAGTGATTTATGTTATTTTACACACTAGTTAAAAATAACGTGACAAGGGTCTGTTCCTTCTTAAAAATCACTGTGAGCAAATTAATGTATTTTTACCTGATCCAAGCACCTGCTGCATGTCAATGATCATTCATTAGCTTCACAAAGTTCAGCAATACGAATTTTCAAATTCATGTTTCTTTCATATATTTTGGTCTGAGAGATTTGTAATTATATAACTGTAGAAAAAATATTAGTGAGAGTCTCCTGAGATACTTCAAAAATTGCTCATCAAGTTTTACACTCCATTCTTTTATTGATTCCTCCTACTGACTTTATGCAAAGCCAAGTCTCTATGATTTTAGAGTAGATAATTGTCAAAATACATGACCAAATACTTCATTTTTCTACTCATTATTTAATAAGTTTAATAATTCCTGATCTATTATCACATTAAAATTTCTTGCATAAAATTATCATTGAGCAGGTTTTTGATGGGCACATTATAAATTACTGTCCAAACACTAATTTTTCACAGTAGTTAATAGCAGCCATCATGAAACTTCCATTTGAGCTGTATTTTCTAAGTTTTAATTTTATTTTCAATAATTATATAAATGTTACAAATGTGTTTTTAATCAAACTTGTTAAAAAATTCCCTGTTAGCAAGTTGTTTAATTGAGAAATAAATAGTGGTTACATCAATTTATAATATTGGCAGAAAAGTATATTTATAGAGCATGATTTTATTGCAACTCTTTCACAATGACTGCAATATCAATAGTTAATAACACACAAAACTTTCTAAGGAAACCAGTTGGGAGAGCATAGTATGTATTTTTACTAATAAAAAATGTGATGTTTTAATTTAATTCAAAATGACCATAGTATATTATCTATGGAATTCAATTAAACTTATTTACATATTTTCTGTTAGCTACTTGTTTAATTTTCAAACTAGAGATGCTTCCTATCTGAATAACAGAGAAAGAATTAAAGTTAGGTCCATGTGCTTAAAATTGGTACCTGGATAGCCATGGTGAAAATTGTGCAAACTGCACAACTGCTATTGGTAAACAGAGAGCTATAGATTAAGATGGTATGATAAATAGCATCACCTACAAAACTCACACTGGTTCTATCCCTCTTCCTCAACTACAGCCATATGAGAAGGAACAAATTGAAACTCTTATGTATAAAACATCATAAATCTATAAAATTTTATTTTTCTTACTAGTTAGTATCACATTTGACATATAAATAAGCTCCACAGCTCAAAGTGAAAGCTACTACTCAAAGACAGAGTCACAAGACTGTATTCCCATCAGATAGAAACTTTTGTGACCTGACTGGGTCTTCATGTGTATCACTAATTAATTATAGTGCACCAGCAGACATAACAATTAGAAAGGAGAAAGAGAGATACTCTCAAAAAATAAAAAATGAAAGAATATGTCTATAGCAGACTTGGCTTATTAGACATGTTAAAATGGGTTTGTCATATTGAAATGAAGAGTAACAAATTACTAGGCAGAAGACACTTGAGGAACTGAAACTCACAAGGACATTAAATTATTCTGAGAAATGCAGAAATCTCCACTATTTTAAACATCCTATATAAACTCATTTTAACTTAAATTTGATGCCTAAAACCATTAAAATGGCAATAACTAATTCTATATGTTAAAATTAAATAATTTATCAATCATTTTGCCAATTTTTGTTTATCAAAAATGTAATTGAGATAATATACTTAACAAGGAATATGGAGACAAAAGATAGAGGTGTTTCTGGAAAGAAAGCATAAAAAGACAAATAGATACATGCAAACATGTTAAAGTTCACTTGTTATGGAAACCAAAAATCAAATCTATCATGAGCTATTACTTCTCCCCATTTAGAATGGTTATTATCAAACTTAATGAACAAATGCTGGTGAGAAAACAAATCAAAGGGATACATGGAAAACTGTTGTTGTGTATGATAACTAGAATATTGGAAAATCTCTCTTGTTTCCTTAAACAAAGAGTGTTATCACACTATCCAGGCATCCTCACTCCAAGTATATTTGTGAAGAAAAGGAGCAAATTATACCAAAGGTCATACTGCTCTCCCATATTCGCAGAAGCATTGTATCTACAAGACACTAATGAAAGCACCTCAGGGTCTATTAAATGATAGATATGAAATTAAATGATAGATAAATATGATACATTTCCATATGGAATATTATCCAGCCCCAAAAGGAAAAAAGATGGGGGTTATCAAAAAGAAAAAAGAAAAGAAAAGCTAGTGGAACTGAGAGTCTTTTATTTTAAGAGATGCTAGTCAAACTTAGAAATGAAAATTCTGTGTGATAACTACTCACACATGGAATCTGTAGAAGAAGTTCTCATGTTACCTGAGACTTTGGAAAATAGAGGTCATCATATAATGGCAGGGGCTCATGAGAATGGCCATTTGGGAAGGGAAATTCAGTACTTTTAAAGTCATGGTAACCTGTAAGAACTGGTATGTTCATTTCAATGTCCCCACATCTAAGCATAATGGACTCAAAGAATACCATCATATTTAGCATTTTGTGGTATCATTTTCCCCCATTGTTTCACTTTTCAGTTCAGTAATTTAACATCCCAAACACAGTTTTCCCTCCCTCCTCTCCTCCTAGTTGTCCCCCATTGGACTGTTAGTATTCAGTCATCTGTAATGGCCTGTGCTTGGGGTTCAGACAGGATATATCCACAGCTGCAGCCACTAAGAGCATCACCTATGCACATTCACTATGTTCCCTCTTAAAAGAGCCTTGCCTACCTCCCATCATCCTCTATCTTTCTTGCCCTCCCTCCCTGCCTGCCTCTCTCCCTCCCTCCCTCCTTCCCTCCCTCCCTCTCTCCTCTCTTTTCTCCACTTTCTTCTCTCCTGTTCCAATTTCCAGAAACTGGTCTCCACTTCTCTTTACCCTTTTATATGATCCTTTTCCCTAATTAAATTAAATTTGCTGCTTGAATCCTATCACATATTATCTTTCTATCTCTCTGCTTTTCTTAAATTACAACATCAATCACATCTGCTCTGCCTATCCTCTTCCACTCCTTCTCAGTTTCTGTTCAGAAAAGGTCAGTCTTCCAATTGATATTAACAAAACATCGCATACCAAGTTGCAGTAAGACTAACATTCTTTTCTTGTATTAAGGCTGGGCAAGGAAACCCAATATGAGGAATAAATTCCTAGAAGCCAGACAAAGCATCAGGGACAGTCTCATTTTCCACTGTTTGGGGTTCTACAAGAAGATCAAGCTACACAGCTTGTATACATAGGGTCTAGGTCATTCCCATGTAGGCTTCCTGATTGTCGGTTCAGTCTTTGGGACCTCCTTGGAGTCTAGGTTAGTTGATTGTGTATTTTTTCTTATTATGTTCTGAATCCTCTTGCTCTTACAATCCTATCCCCCTATCTTCAATGAGATTCCTCCAGCTCGGCCTAATGTTTGGCTGTTCGTCTATGCATCTCTTTCCATTAGTTGGTTGATGAAGGCTCTTTTATGATCATTGGGCTAGGCACAAATCGACCAGTACAGCAGAATATTGACACGAATGATTATGTTGGCATCCTTATTTTCTAAAGTCATGTTTGGTTCTGTCAGAATATGAGATTTGGAGATCTGAGCATGACTATGCATATTGGTTTATAAAAGAGTTTTTGTAATTTAAGAAAAGCTGCACAAGAGAGAAGGAGATGATGCTACATGGTTTAACCACAGGGTTTTTGTTTTTGTTGTTGTTTGTTTTGTTTTATTTAGTTTTTGTTTTTAATTAGGGAAAGAGTTCACAAAATGGGGAAAAGAAGACAAGGGAGACAATCCTCCAGGAACGGGAGCAGCAAGGGAGAGGAGAGGAGAGAGAGAGAAAGTGAGAGAGAGAGAGACAGAGACAGAGAGAGAGACAGAGAGACAGAGAGAGAGAGGGAGAGAATGAAAGAGAGAAAGTGGGAGTAGGCAGGGCCCTTTTAAAGGGAAAGTAGTGAATGTGCACAGGTGGTGTTATTAGTGGTAGCAACTGAGGGCATAACCTGTCAGAACACCAAGGAAAGGCCAGTACAGATGCCTGTATACTAACAATGTTAAAGGAAGAAGAATTTCAAGTATAATTAAAATATATTGTATATCTGAATATGGAATTATGTAAGGATTAGTAAAACTTTATGGTTTAAAAGATGGGTAAAAGTTAATGAATAAGGAGTAAGTTCTTGTTACACAAAAATGAGGTTTTCAAATGTTATTGTATAGTAGTGGGAGTACAGGTAATATAGAAGATGTGTTTACATCTAAAAGATATGATTTTGAAGTTTTAACCACAAATGCTAATATTTGAAAAGGTAGATAGACTTGCCTTGATCTAAACATTATGCAATATGAAAACACATTTTGAAAAAATCATTGTGCTCTACTTATTCCTTAAATAATTGTATTTTCCTCATTACTTAACTAAATAAAACTTTAAAAATGTAACATATAACTTTACCTGAAATATTTGTAGCATATTTTGCTGCCTCTGAGATCATTGTACATATACCTGAGATTGTACACATATGTTCCTGAGGTTTCTAACATAAGGATAAGAGTTTATCAAAAAAGGGGAAATTGGCATTTGCTTAAAATCTACCAATGGTTCCTTGTCATATATTACATATATTAATTCAAGTTTCGAGAAAAATAATTACAGAATATGTGGCTACACAAGATTATTTTGTGTTTGTTACTTGCAGTCATATAGTCTTTAATGCCTGGAAACAATTAAATTGTAAGTATGTGTTTTACAAATCACTCATTTTTTTCATAAAAAGTTGTTCTACAAAGCGAGTAAGTAAATGCCTTTGGGTTGACTGTTTTTGTTTACACAAATTATAATGTTTCTTTCTATGGGCCAGGTCTGATTGTGTAAACTAAGATATATTTAAAATCACCTTCTTGGAAATTTATTACCAAAACCACACAAAGAAGGATAAGGTATGAGAGGTTAAACCAATAAATAAATAAATAGATAAATAAATGAAAGAAAGAAAGTAATTTGAGAAATGGAAGTGCACACTGCTAACAAATCAGAAATAATTTGGTTAATCCAAAATTGCAAGGAAGCATATGATTTCTTTTAAAAAATTTGAAATCCTGAAGATAAGAACATGTATATGTAGCTCATGCTGATTTAAGCTCTCCAAGTACATACAAACATTCTGTTGAGGGGTTTCATAGGAATAGTACTACTGCTTTGTATTAAATATTACTTTACCTGTCAAACTGAAAGGAGAGTTGAGAAAGTAGAAACCAGTTTACCAGAATAATAGAATCTGGCACATTATATTTATTTCCTGTCGACTTTATTTCAGGAAAATGGTGCCAAGAAGAATGATTAGTCACAACTTCTAATCTGACAGGCTAATGAAGGAACGTCTGTCACACTCAATGTCTCTGGTCTCTTGCTTTCCCTAAAGGAGACCATTAGTTTGACTTTGGCACATTTAAAGCAATCTCGTGAGCCCTTATATGCTTTGCATAAACATGGTCATGCATATCCTCTGTCTTAGGATACCATGGTAGGAAAATTATTATTTCTCGTTAAGTTTTATGTAACTATTTCATCCAAATTGTTACTGCTTAGTTGTTTTCTTGAAAAATCTTAGAAGACTTAAAAGAAATTGTAATGTGAGATTACTTTGAAGTAGCCATAATTAAAACTTAGATATTTAAAAATTATGGTAATTTAGTCAGTGTTGAATAAAGAAATGAATTCCCATGCTTATTAACTAAAAAGTAAAATTTGCTCCACTGAAGGCTTTAGCAGGAGATGGAATTTATTTATAATGTTTTCTACATTATAAATGTTTAGATAATGTTGTTAAGGCAGAAATGATGTAATGTAAATTAAAAGTAAAATTATTTGTTGTACAGATTACATGTCAGGATTATGTGCATTTCAAAAATGAGGAATATGTTTTAAGAATATCCCAGTCTATATGATGTAATAGAAAATACAAATAAATGTAAAATGTTAAGTACTTGCTTAAAAGAAGTGAAACTAGAAAGAAAAATATATTTTAATAATGTTAATCTATGTATGAGTTGTTTGTGACACTTGAACTGCAAGTAACTTTTTCATCAAGAGTGCTAAAGTGTACTATTGAGTTCTGGCCTATTTGGTCTCTTTGTAATTGCAGTACACATGCTTCCATCTATATTTGTGCTCTTTAATCATTACAGAATTTATATTTGTGTCTTACTAATGATTCTTTATGGGCATATAAGATTACCCAGTATCTAACAGTACACCGTACTGATGCAGAAGTACTAACACCGACATCTGGAGACTCACAACTTCCTGTAGCTCAAACTCCAGAAGGTCCAAGGTCTCCTCTGGCATTCCTGCTGACATCTCTGTGCTAGTGCTGCTCTCACCCACATGGAGATCGAGTGCCTCAGACCTGACTGCACCCAAATTGAATCCCATCAGAGTATGAAAGTCAATTGCACACACATGAAGAGAACACTGGACCCATACACACCAGGAAAGGAAGTGACACCAACTGTACCCACTGGAACAAGAGATGAGAAGAAGACAATATAAGAACACATGCAACAACAGGAAAACCAATATGACAACACCAGAGCCTAGGGACTCTACACCAGCAAGACATGAACATCCGAACACAGAAGAATCAGAAGAGAGCAACCTTAAAAACAAATTCAGGTAAATGATAGAGAATCTAAGAGAGGAAATCAGAAAATCCTTCAAAGAAATGGAAGAAAAGACAAACCAAAAGATGCAAGAAATCAAGGAAAGTCCCAAAGAAGCCAAGAAAATACAACTAAACAGCTGAAGAAACAGTTCAGGACCTGAAAACTGAATTAGAGACAATAAAGAAAACATAAACTGAGGGAATGCTGGAAGGGGAAAAGCTTAGTAAACAATCAGGAACCACAGATGCAAGCATAACCAATAGAATACAAGAGATGGAATACAGAATCTCAGACGCTGAAGACAAACTAGAGGAAATAAACTCATCAAGCAAAGAAAATCTGAAGTCTAACAAATCCATAACACAAAATATTCAGGAAATTTGGGACACGGTGAAAAGACCAAACCTAAGGATAATAGGTATAGAAGAAGCTGAAGAAACCGAACTCAAAGGTGCAGAAAACATATTCAACAAAATCATAGAAGAAAACTTTCCCAACCTAAAGTAAGATATGCCAATGAAAGTACAAGAAGCTTACAGAATGCCAAATAGAGTGGACCACAAAAGAAAGTCCCCTCATCAAATAATAATTAAAACACCAAATGTACAGAATAAAGAAAAAATATTAAGAGCAGCAAGGGAAAATGGCCAAGTAACATATAAAGGCAAACCTATCAGAATTACACCAGAGTTCTCCATGGAAACTCTGAAAGCTAGAAGGACCTGGATAGATATTCTACCAACTCTGAGAGAACATGGATGCCAGCCCAGACTACTATACCCAGCAAAGCTTTCAATCACTATAAATGGAGAAAACAAGATATTCCTTGACAAAACCAGATTTAAACAATATGTAACCACTAATCCAGTCCTTCAGAAAGTACTGGAAGGAAAACTCCAACCTAAGGAAATTAACTACACTCACATAAACATAGGCAATAGATATTCCCACTCTAGAGAAACACAAAATAAAAAGCAGGGTAAATCCACACACAATACCAATACCAACAACAAACCAAAAACAAACAAGAATAAACACTGAATCGAACTTAATTTGCCTCAATATTAATGGTCTTAATTCGACTATAAAAAGACACAGGCTAACAGATTGGATATGAAGACAGAATCCATCCTTTTGCTGCATACAAGAAACACACCTCAAATTCAAAGACAGACATTACCTCAGAGTAAAGGGTTGGGTTAAGATACTCCAATCAAATGGACCCAAGAAAGGAGCTGGGGTAGCTATCCTTTTATCTAACAAGATAAACTTCAAACTAAAATCAATCAAAAGACATGAAAAAGGTCATTTCATATTCATCACAGGAAAAATCCATCAGGAAGAAGTCTCAATTATAAACATCTATGCCCCAAATACAAAGGCACCATCATTCATAAAAGAAACATTATTAAAACTCAACTCACAAATAAGGCCTCACAGAGTTATAGTGGGAGACTGCAAACCCCACTCTCACAACTGGACAGGACCACCAGACAGAAACTTAACAAAGAGACAAAGCAACTAAAAGAACTTATGACCCAATTGGGATTAACAGACATTTATAGAAATTTCTACCCAAAAACAAAAGAATATACCTATTTTTAGCATTACATGGAACCTTCTCAAATATCGACCACATTCTCAGCAACATAGCAAACCTCAACAGGTACAAAAAATTGGAATAATCCCCTGTGTCTTATCAGACCATCATGCTTTAAAGATAGAAATAAAAAACAAATAAAAGTGCAAAATCCTACCAACACATGGAAATTGAACAACATGCATTTGCAACATTCCTGGGTCAAGGAAGAAATAAAGACAGAAAATAAGGACTTCCTAGAATTCAATGAAAATGTTGACACAACATACACAAACTTATGGGACTCTTTGAAAGCAGTACTAAGAGGAAAGTTGATAGCTCTAAGTGCTCACATGAAGAAACTAGAGAATAGCCATACAAGAGATCTGACATCATAGCTGAAAGTGCTAGAAAAAAATGGCAGTAAATTCAGCCTGGAGGAACAGAAGCCAGGAAATAATCAAATTGAGGGCAGAAATCAATAAAGTCGAAACAAAGAAAACAATTCAAAGAATCAATATAACAAAGAGTTAATTCTTTGTTATAAGAAAATAAACAAAATAGACAAACCGTTATCCAAATTAACCAAAAGACAGAGAGAGAACATGCAAATTAACAAAATCAGAAATGAAAAGGGGCACATAACAACTGACCCTGAAGAAATGCAGATAATCTTCAGTTCATACTTTGAAAACCTGTACTGCACAAAATTGGAAAATTTAAAGGAAATGGACAATTTTCTGCACAGTTATCAGTTACCAAAATTGAATCAAGAACAGATAAGCAACTTAAACAGACCTATAACCCCTAAGGAAATAGAAGCAGTCATCAAAAGTCTCCCAACCAAAAAAAGCCCAGAGCCAGATGGATTCACTGCAGAATTCTACCAGAAATTCAAAGAAGAGCTAATACCAATACTCCTCAAATTGTTCCACAAAATATAAGCAGAAGGGACATTGCCACACTCTTTTTATGAGTCTACAATAAACTTGACACCCAAGCCACACAAAGACACAACTAAGAAAGAGAACTACACACCAATATCCCTCAAGAACATTGATGCAAAAATTCTCAATAAAATCCTAGCAAATCAAATACAAGATCATATCAGAGAAATCATCCACCAGGATCAAGTAGGCTTCATCCCAAGGATGCAAGGATGGTTCAACAGATGAAAATCTATCAATGTAATCCACCATATAAACAGACTGAGAAAAAAAAAAAAACCCATGATCATCTCACTAGATGCTGAAAAAGTCTTTGACAAAATCCAGCACCCCTTTCATGATAAAGGTCTTGGAGAAATCAGGGATAACAGGAACATACCTCAACATAATAAAAGCAATATAGAGCAAGCCAACAGCCAACATTAAATTTAATGGAGAGAAACTGGATCCAATTCCTCTAAAGTTCGGGACAAGGGAAGGCTGTCCACTCTCTCCATACCTCTTCAATATTGTCTTTGAAGTCCTAGCTAGAGGAATAAGACAACAAAAGGAGATCAAGGGAATACAAATCAGAAAGGAAGAAGTCAAACACTCACTATTTGCAGATGATATGATAGTCTATATTTGTGACCCTAAAACCTCTACCAGGGAACTCCTACAGCTGATAAACACCTTCAGCAAAGTGGCAGGATACAAGTTTAACTCAAAAAAATCAGTAGCCCTACTAGACACTGATGACACATTGGTGGAGAAAGAAATCAGAGAAGCATCAACTTTTACAATTGCCACAAACAATATAAAATACCCTGCGGTAACACTAAGCAAAAATGTGAAAGACCTGTACGATAAGAATTTTGAGTCTCTAAAGAAATTAAAGAAGATACCAGAAAATGGAAAAATCTCCCATTCTCTTGGATAGGTAGGATCAACATAATAAAAATGGCAATCTTGCCAAAAGCAACCTACAGATTCAATGCAATCTCCATCAAAATCCAAACACAATTTTTCACAGACCTAGAAAGAACAATTCTCAACTTTATATGGAGAAACAAAAGACTCAGGATAGCCAAAACATCCCTATACAATAAAGGAACTTCTGGAGGCATCACTATCCCTGACTTCAAGCTCTATTACAGAGCTATAGTCCTGAAAACAGCTTGGTATTGGCACAAAAATAGACTTGTAGACAAATGGAATAGAATTGAAAACCCTGCTATTACCCCACACACTTATGAACACCTGATATTTGACAAACAATCCAAATTTATACGATGGAACAAAGAGAACAAATGGTGCTGGCATACCTGATTGTAGACATGTAGAAGACTGCAGTTAGACCCAAGCCTATCACCTTGCACAAAATTTAAGTCTAAATGGATCAAAGATCTCAACATAAATTCAGCTACACTGAACCTATTAGAAGAAAAATTGGGAAATTCCCCTGAATTAATGGTACAGGAGGCTGCTTCCTGAACATTAAACCAGTAGCACAGAATCTGTGGTCAACAATTGATAAATGGGACCTCCTGAAACTGAGAAGCTTCTGTAAGGCAAAGGACACAGTCAGCAAGACAAAAATGGCACCCCACAGACTGGGAAAAGATATTCACCAACCCTATATCTGACTGAGGTCTGATATCTAAAATAAACAAAGAACTCAAGAAGCTAGTCTCCAAAACACCAAACAACCCAATTAAAAAGTGGGGTACTGAACTAAATAGACAATTCTCAATAGAGGAATCTAAAATGGCTGAAAGACACATAAGAAAGAGTTCAACATCCTTAGCCATCAGGGAAATGCAAATCAAAACAACTCCTGTCAGAATGACCAAAATCAAAAACACCAATGACAGTTCATGTTGGAGAGGATGTGGAGAAAGGGAAACACTTCTCCACTGCTAGTGGGAGTGCCAACTTGTAGAGCCACTTTGGAAATTAGTATGGCAACTCCTCATGAAAATGGGAATCAGTCTACCACAAGATCCAGCAATTCCACTCTTAGGCATATACCCAAAAGAAGCACATTCATACAACAAGGACATCTGTTCAACAATATTCATAGCAGCACTATTTGTAATAGCCAGAAACTGGAAGCAGCCTAGATGCCCCTCAACCAAAGAATGGATAGAGCAAATGTGGTACATTTACACAATCGAGTAGTGCTCAGTGGAAAAAAAAACAATGGAATCTTGAAATTTTCAGGAATATGGACGGAGCTAGAAGAAACCATTCTGAGCGAGGTAACCCAATCACGAAAAGACAAACATGGTATGTACTCACTCATATGCAGATTTTAGAAATAGAATAAGGATTACTAGCCTGCAATCACACTGCCAAAGAAGCTAATAAATATGGAGGTCCCTAAGAGAGACATACATGGTCCCCTGGAGGAGGGGAGAGGTTCAAGATCTGCTGAGCAAATTGGGAGCAAGGGAAGAGGCGGGAGGGAGCTAGGAGAATGAGAAGGCGAGAGGAAGAAGGATGCTGAGGACATGAGGGAGCAGAAAACATGAGTCAGGGGAAGAACATGCGATAACAAGAATGGAGATATTATAATAGAGGGAGACATGTTTGGTTTACAGAGAAATCAGGCAATAGGGAAATGTCTGGAGATCTACAAAGATGACACCAGCTAGCTATCTCAGCAATGGAGGAGAGGCTACCTTAAATGCCTTCCCCTGATTATGAGATTGATGACTGACTTATATGCCTTCATCCAGCAGCTGGTGGAAGTAGAAGCAGACACCCATAACTAATCACCAATCTGAACTGGAACCCAGATGCAGAGAAGACCAGTGAAGAGCACAGAGGTCCAGACCACACTCATGACACACACAGAAACAGCTGACCTGAACATCCGGGAACTCTTGCTCCCCAGTCTGATAGCTGGAATACCAGCATGGGACTGATCAAGACTCAAGGAATATGGGTTTCTGTGAGGAAACCTCAGAAATCTATGGGATCTCCTGTAGAAGCCCAGTATTTATCCCTAGCATAGGTGTGGACTTTGGGAGCCCAGTCCATATAGAGGAATACTCCCTGAGCCAAGACACAAGGGGGTGGGCCTAGGCCCTACTTTAAAGGAAATGAAAGACTCTGATGACACCCTATGGAAGGCCTCGACATCCAGCAGGAGCAGAAAAGATATGTGACATATAAGGTTTAAGTTGGGAGAGGGTGGTACATGAGGATGGGTGGGAGAAGGGAAATGGTATTGTCATGTAAAACAATCTTGTTTCTAATTCAAATTAAAAAAGTTGGAAAAAAATAAAAGAAAAAAAAAGAAATTAAAGTTTTCCTAGAATTCAATGAGAATGTGGACACAACATATCCAAACCTATGGGGCACTTTGAAAGCAGTGCTAAGAGGAAATTATTTAATCTTTTAAGTCACATGAATGGGCGAAGAACAGAGTGGTTTCAAATAATATATATATATATATATATATATATATATATATATATATATAATGATTAATGTATAAGGAATAATGAATCCCAGAGAAATATATAGGAATTCAAGGAGTTCAAGCTGAAGATCAGACCAGAAAAGTGAAGCATCCATCCACTAGAGAGTTCTCATCTCTTCCAATATTACAAACTCAAGGGGCAATCCACAGAACCTCAGATTGTATTTCCACACTACACTGCTCTCCATCAAGCCTCAGGAGCATACACTTCAATGCTGTCTTCAAAGTGGTTGCAGAAAAGTTGCCACATGAGACCCTTTGCTGCTCTTGACAGCACTGAATTCACAGAAATCCATCTGCCTCTGCCTCCTGAGTCCAGGGATCAAAGTTGTGTGCCACCACTTCCCAGCTGCTTTAGCAAACTAGTATGGATGTTGGGATTAAAGTTGTGTACCACCACTTCCTGGCTATATGGTTGTGGCAAGTTTTGCATTCTGAACCCTAAGGCAAGCTTTATTAAATCATAAGTAATATATCACCACAAATGAATGTGGAGTTGACCATGGTATTTTGTGTGCCATGGCCAAACTTTAATTTTGAAATGAATTACATACTACCTGACAAATTTACCCTAATAGCCATTTATCAAATTATGATTAAAATATCATCACTGGTTTAAACCATTTAAGATTAGATAACATAACATTCCTATGCATAGAATTAGTAATTACTAGATTAATAACTCATGCATTGTTTATTGATAGGAAGTTATTCTGGAATTTGCACAAGTTAGAGACTTGACATAGTATAAACATCAGAATACATGTATACATGAAGCTGGATGGCTACAATATCAGGAGGTAATAAAGTCCTATTAGCCCATCCTAATATGTAGGTCTGTTGTTCACAAAAGCATCATCATTTAATGCATGCTGAATTAATGTGTGCCTCCAGTTGCTTCATAAACACAATGTTTATTAAATAATGTATATACATAAAATAATAATTAGTTATATACTTTATATTATACCATATTTTTGCTAAGACTAGGGAGACAAGGAGCCCCTTCCCTGAAAGTAGCTTGAGATTATTTAAACTAAGACTCCAAATTATACGTACTTCTACCAAAATCCAATTCCAATGGCTTCAAAAAACATAATTTACAAATATCTTATTTTGATGTTACTCTGCTATATGAAATATAAAGAGTTGAAATTTCTGTGACTAAAGTCCATATCAATTTATTAGTAGTAATGTCTTAATCCTTAATACACCATAACAAGTACACTGAAATAATAATATAAAATAACAGTATTATGAAATAACAGTATAGAAGAACAGAATATTTACTCTTTTCCTCTACCATAGGCACAATTATTTACTCAAGCACTGCAGGATTTAGAAATTGTTGTCACTAGCCTGATCCACTATCACCAGTGCTTTTTAAGTAGTGAAGTCTAATTTGATACAAGTGAGTGTAACTTGCTAGTGAGTTAACAAATCAAATAATATTGAGAGTTTTTTTTAATATGAAACTAATGTAAAACTATTTTTTGCTTTATCCAGATAATTTTCTGGTTTTAAAATATGTTCATGGACATAAAACACAATGTGACATGAATCACTGAATTATGATTATCACTCTGGGTACTTTAGAATGTTACAAAAATAACTTGTATCATCAATTTTAAGTTCAGTAAGTCACAACAGAAAATTTAACAATTGAAATAATTTTAAGTCAATCAAAGCACCTTACAAATACAATAATGGATATGCTTTGAATAAACCATGCCTCTTCATTAAAATTAGACTTATAATTTCATTGATTATTTTTCTATGAATTGCTGACTTTTTCTCCCATCAGTCTGTTTGCATTTGAAAGTGATATTTCCTGCATCCAGTAATATCTCCTGCCAGTAAGTTTGCACTCTTATGAACTTTAATCAACTGTGTCAATTTATTATTCTTGTTGGAGTAGCAATTTTATCCATGGTCTAATTTTAAGTAGCATTTGAAATTTAAAAAAAAATCCTCATTAGAATAAAATATCCTTGGTCATTTAAGCTATATAAAACTTGGTTCCAGTGTGGAGCTCTTTGATTTTTGAATTACAGACACTTCATATTTACTTCTAAAAATTATATGTTGATCCAAGCTGTTATTTGGAGGAGACAATGATGCCTTTAAATGTCTTGTTGTAAGATACTTTCCAAATATATTTTTCTGTATGAGAGGAAAATGTTTGAAAAAGTTCAAAGGTAATCAAACTATATATTAAATTGAAAATAAAAATAAAAGCAAATCAACTGTGATAGTTTAATGGATTAGTTGAGTAATGTTAAAAGCTCTTGAGGTCTTCTGTGTTTAAAATATTAGCAAAAAATAGAACTTGTTAGTGACAATTTGAAAAAAAAGACAGCAGCAAAACACAGTCTCTCATATTTCCTCCAAAATTACTATGAAATCAAAGACAGAAATACCTGAATGCCATGAACACGAAAACAGAGAATGCATGGAATTTCAGAAACAATCACAAAAAATTGCCCTATATCCTATCTGAGAGTTTGCATCCCAATTACCCATGGCAATTCTAGAAGTGAGAATGGCCTACAGACACTAAATGGCTGAGAAATAAGAAAACACTGGGTGCCAAGTGATAACCTCAGGCTATAAATAAAAGATCTAGGTTCATTTTTATTTACTTCCTAAGTATTACTAGCATTTGGTAGTTAAGTGAATGGTCAGTATATATCCCTCGGATAGGATCAAAAGTTAAGTATTTGAAATAATAGTCATTGAGCATTACTGGGTAATAAAAGTTCTTACAGAGTAAAGGAACTCCATCTTTGGCAATTTCACAAGTCAGAATGAAAAGTAAGCTATACCATAGTTCATGTCACTAGAAAACTAATTTTTCCAAGAGCATTTGATCACTGGACTCTGTAAAACAGTAATAAAGAAGCCAGAGATGTGTACTTTGTATGCTCATAAATTAAAATTGTGAGACTAAGAGGATATATGTACACTCTAATGCAAAAATGTAAAAACTAATCTAAAATATTACTCAGGAAATCAGAAAGCAAAGTCTAGTGCACACTGACTGAGTGAAACCCTCCTCACAGAAGCAATGACATTCACTGCAAAGCTTGAACAAGCTACTTGGCATGGAATCAATTATACTTAAATAAATAATGGAATCTGGAATTTGGAATGTTACCCTAAAAATTAGTAGAAACATAAATAAAATTGACCAAAAAGTATGTGTTGGCTAGTGTTCTCTAAATTTGACATGTGCTAGAGTCATTTGGAAGTTAGAACCTCAAGTGAGAAAGTGCCCCCACCAGTGCTTCTGGAAAATTATGTGGGGGCATTTTTTAATTAATGTTTGATTGGAGGGGCATCATGTTGTGGGTGATGTCACCTTTGTATATGGTCCTAAGTTATATAATAATGCAGGATGAGCAAGCCATGAAGACTAACTTAGTAAACTGCACTGCTCCATGGCCTCTTTTTTACTTTTATTTTATTTTTATTTATTTATTTTTCAAGACAGGGTTTCTCTGTGGCTTTTGGAGGATGTCCTGGAACTACCTCTTGTAGACCAGGCTGGTCTCGAACTCACAGAGATCCATCTGCCTCTGCCTCTGCCTCTGCCTCTGCCTCTGCCTCTGCCTCTGCCTCTGCCTCTGCCTCCGGAGTGCTGGGATTAAAGGCGTGTGCCACCAACACCCGGAGCTCCATGGCCTCTTATTCAAACCTTGTTTCTGAGTTCGGGCCTTCACAGGATCTAGCTTGCCTAGATGACAGAGACTTGTAGGGAAAACTCAACCACTTCCTGCACAAGTTGCTTGTCGTTATGTGTTTTATCACAGCTAGAGAAACTGTAGATAAGACAGGGAAATATTAAAGAATTAAAAATAATGCAGTTAAAAAATAAGGAAACTCTGGAATAATTATTTTTGTTTTGTTTTGTTTTGTTTTTCAAGACAGGGTTTCACTGTGGCTTTGGAGGATCTCCTGGAAATAGCTCTTGTAGACCAGGCTGGTCTCAAACTCACAGAGATCCATCTGCCTCTGCTTCCCAAGTGCTGGGACTAAAGGTGTGACCCACCACTGCCCAGCAAATTTCTTTTATTTTCCTGCAGAAATCATTATTTATTTATTTTTCTATGTTGTTGAAAGTACATCCATTCTGTAAATCTACTTTGTTAATAGAAAGTCACAGAATTGTATGAAGATGTTGAACACAGTCTATAAAGATGACTCAGTAGTGAAAACTTTGAAATATACTCAACTCATTTAAGTAAATACTATGAGAAAGAGTTTTTATTTATTTACTCATTTTCGTCACAAAGCTACCAGAAATTTTAGAAGATACCTGGGATAAATCTGGAAATAATATTATGAAAGTATTTAGTTTTATGTATCACTGAATCACCATTCCTCATACATGAACTTCCCAGATCCTAAATATTCAATTATATATGTGTTTTAATAACAGGTTTAAAAAAGGTTTTGTTGCATCTATTTACATGTGTATACAATTAAAATATACTCAAAGATAAATGGAGTTGATCTGAATGAGAATTTTTAAATTAAAAACATGTAACACCTTTGGATTTCATTTATTAAATAAATTAAAAGCTTAGCAGAATTACAGAAAGTATTCATCTCCCAAATAAAATATTTTTGGAAATTTTCACTATCAGTTTTTCAGTCTTATATAAAAGTTTTGTTTTTTGATCTGGTGCTTTTACGAGCATTACACTTTTATCTAAAAAGAAAAAAATATCACTGTGCCTGGTTTTTATTTTGATAGCCACACAAGCAAAAACATCATTTGGGATTTTCAGCTCCAAATGCATAGATGGCAGCATTGTCTATGCATACCAGTGCTAAAATAAGAATATTGTGTTTGCTTCTGTTTTACTCTCTCTTGGGTTGTATTTCACAACAGAATTTCATTTTTCAATTCTGAATGATACATTCAAAGATAACCAATCAACAATATGTGAAAATATGATGTGGGAATTTAGTTCTTATAAAAGAAATTTTAAAACATTTTTAACAAGTTGTTTAAAAAATGATGAATTATCAGTCAACAGTTTTAAGCATCCAATACTTGCAAAAAACATTTAAAAATATTGCCTAATCAATTGTATAATTAAAATTAGCAGTAAACATGTGCAAGTTACAGAACATATATATATATATATATATATATATATATATATAATTTCTAAAGGAAGTCATAGTATTCTTTAATTAATAGTTAGCCATGTTTTTACCCAAATAATCAATACTGAATATATTTGACACACAGTGCTTTATAACTTTGGCATCTGATAGTAAAGCTTGAACAAACTTGTATAGGGAATAATACTTGAGATTAATGCAGAAATAGAAAACACATGATCTTATGTTCTCACCTTTAGGGAAACCATGAAAACATAATTCACTAAATCCACAGCAATATGTTCTTGTGAATGGAATACTAACAAATTGAAAATTATGTTGCAAGGCAAGGAAGGTGAATCATGCTGTAATCCTACGGCCTGGTGATTGAAACAGGAGTGATGATATGTTTTGAGAACAATGTAGGCAATGAAGTGAGTTCCCAGGAAAGCCTGTGGTACCACTGTTTGAGATACTGTCTCAGAAACAAAATAATGATAAACCTCAACCATTGTTATGTAGAACTAATCATGAAAAATAGAGATTTTAACAATGTCTTGGTTGTATATTCTTTTCCTCAAGTACACAATGTTTGAATGTTTTATTCAAACACTTCCTGTAAAAGGAGTAATAATTCCCCCTTCTATTATAGTCAGAGTGAAAGGCTTTTGTGTGATTTATGTGGAATGGGGCAGAAATAGAAATTCTGACCATGTATTTATCACTCTATGACTGAACATACCTCATGAAAACATTGTACATACTCCATGCTCTTTGGATATTTAGAATTTAGTAACACTTGCCTTTGGTATAACAGGCTTATCTATAGAAAATAAGGTCATCATCAATATAACTTAACAAAAACTTAAATAATGAGGTTAAAAATGCTTCTTAAAATATTCCTTCCATATATAACTATAAATATATCAATCTCTTCCCTCTGAAATTGTATCCTCAGAGTTAAGGTCATGGAAAATATGTATTCATCAGATATGAAATTATTTATCTTATATCCTGTCTCCATAGGTGGTTTTATTAGTAGATATTTTCCATTGTTTTTAGTTGCATGTACATAATATATATTATAAAATAGTATGATTTCTTTCCATCACTCTCCGATGCTATTTATACTTTTATTTAATTGAGTAAAAGTCTGACAGTTGGCTTTTACCCAACTTCTGTCCTAAGTGCCATCCACCCAGATCCCTCCAGGGTTGTCCCGGCTTGAAACAGACACGCCCAGTCAGGGAGGAGCTCCGTGAATCTGGGTACAGGACACTCTTCCTTCCCCTTCTGCCGACTCATCACAGACCAGACCAGGTGAGCGATCCCCTGCTTTTACCCAACTTCTGTCCTAAGCGCCATCCACCCAGATCCCTCCAGGCTTGTCCCAGCTTGAAACAGACATGCCCAGGGAGGGAGGAGCTCCCTGAATCTGGGTACAGGACACACTTCCTTCCGTTCCCAGTGACTGATCTGCCTGGAGGATCCCTATGGAGGCCTAACTCCTGCAGAGTGAGCAGACTACAAGGAGAGGCAAGACCATCCAGAGCTTTGGACATTGAATTCCTGGCCCACACACACTACAGAGTAACAAGAGGAGATAGAGAGATCCTTCCTGCACTCACTGGAAAAAGATATGGGAATAAGACAGAATAAGAACTCGATCAACAACAGAAAGACCAATATGACACCACCAGAATCTAGGGACTCCACTCCAGCAAGACCTGAAAAGCCCAACATAGTGCATGAAGATGAGATGGACCTCAAAAATTATCTCAGCAAGATGATAGAGACCTTCAAAGAGGAAACAAGAAAATCCCTTAAAGAAATAGAAGAAAAAGCAAGCAAAAAATTACAGGAAATAGAGGAAAAGACAAACCAAAAAATTCAAGAAATAAACAAATCTCTTAAAGAAGCTAAAGAAACCCAAGATAAAACAACCAAACAAGTGAAGGAAGCTCTTGAAACAGTTCAAAGCATGAAAGCTGAATTAGACACAATAAAGAAAACACAGAATGAGGCGATGCTGGAAATGGAAAGACTGGATAAACGATCAGGATCTAAAGACATGAGTATAACTAATAGAATCCAAGAGACAGAAGAGAGAATCTCAGCTATTGAAGACTCGCTAGAGATATACATTCATCAACCAAAGAAAACCTCAAGTCCAACAAATCCCTAACACAAAATATCCAGGAAATATGGGACACCGTGAAAAGACCAAACCTAAGAATAATAGGTGTAGAAGAAGGTGAAGAAACACTGCTCAAAGGTACAGAAAACATATTCAACAAAATCATAGAAGAAAACTTCCCCAACCTACAGAAAGATATGCCTATGAAAGTACAAGAAGCTTATAGGACACCAAACAGACTGGACCACAAAAAGAAGTCCCCTCAACACATAATAATCAAAACTCCAAATCTACAGAATAAAGAGAAAATATTAATAGCTGCAAAGGAAAAAGGCCAAGTAACATATAAAGGGAAACCAATGAGAATCACACCTGACTTCTCAATGGAAACTCTGAAAGCCAGAAGGTCTTGGATAGATACCCTACAAGCACTAAGGGAGCATGGATGTCAACCCAGACTACTGTACCCAGCAAAACTTTCAATCATTATAGATGGAGAAAACAAGATATTCCATGACAAAAACAGATTTAAACAATACATATCCACAAATCCAGCACTACAGAAGGTTCTGGAAGGAAAACTCCAACCCAAGGAACATAACTACATGCACAAGAACACAGGCAATAGATAATCTAATTTTGCCAAACACAAAAAGAAGCAGGAGGGCAAAATCCACACACAATGACACCACCAACAATAAATCCAAAACAAACAAGGACCAACGAACAATGGACATTAATATCCCTAAATGTCAATGGTCTTAATTTACCCATAAAAAGATATAGGCTAACAGAATGGATACGAAGACAGAATCCATCCTTCTGCTGTTTACAAGAAACACACCTCAACTTCAAAGACAGGCGATACCTCAGAGTAAAAGGATGGGAAAAGATTTTCCAATCAAATGGCCTCAAGAAACAAGCCGGTGTAGCAATCCTAATATCTAACAAATTGGACTTTAAACTAAAATCAATCAAAAGAGATGAAGAAGGGCATTTCTTACTCATCACAGGAAAAGTCCATCAAGATGAAATCTCAATCCTGAACATCTATGCTCCAAATACGAAGGCACCCACATTTGTGAAAGAAACATTACTAAAGCTCAAACCACACATAAAACCACACACACTTATAGTAGGAGACTTCAACACCCCCCTTACACCATTGGACAGAACCACTAGACAGAAACTTAACAAAGAAACAAAGGATCTGAAAGAAGTTATGACCCAACTGGGTTTAACAGATATCTATAGAACATTCCATCCAAACACAAAAGAATATACCTTCTTCTCAGTGCCACATGGAACCTTTTCAAAAATTGACCACATAGTTGGCAGCAAAGAAAACCTCCACAGTTACAAAAGTATTGAAATAACCCCCTGTATCTTATCAGACCACCATGCATTAAAGCTGGAATTCAACAGCAATATGAATTGCAGAAAACCTACATTTGCGTGGAAAATGAGTAACTCCCAATTGCACCATTCCTGGGTTTAGGAAGAAATAAAAAAAGAAATTAAAGACTTCCTAGAATTTAATGAGAATGTGAACACAACGTACCCGAACTTATGGGACACCCTGAAAGCAGTGCTAAGAGGGAAGTTCATAGCACTAAGTACTTACATGAAGAAACTGGAGGAAAGTCACATTAGAGAATTGACAGAACAACTGAAAGCTTTAGAGCAAAAAGAAGCAAAGACACCAACGAGGAGTAGACGCCAAGAAATAATCAACCTGAGAGCCGAAATCAACAAAGTAGAAACTAGGAAAACAGTACAAAGAATCAATGAAACAAAGAGTTGGTTCTTTGAGAAGATCAACAAGATAGACAAACCTCTAGCCAAACTAATCAAAAGGCAGAGAGAGAGCATGCTAATTAACAAAATCAGAAATGAAAAGGGGGATATAACAACGGACACTGAGGAAATCCAGAGAATCTTTAGGTCATACTTTGAAAACCTGTATTCCACAAAATTGGAAAATCTAAAGGAAATGGACAGCTTTCTGGATAAATATCACTTACCAAAATTAAATCAAGATCAGATAAACAGTTTAAATCGACCTATAACCCCTAATGAGATAGAAGCAGTAATCAAAAGCCTCCCAACCAAAAAAGCCCTGGGCCAGATGGCTTCACTGCAGAATTCTACCAGAAATTCAAAGAAGAGCTAATTCCAGTACTCCTCAAACTGTTCCGCACAATATAATCAGATGGGATATTGCCAAACTCTTTCTACGAGGCTACAATCACTTTGATACCCAAGCCACACAACGATAAGACTAAGAAAGAGAACTACAGACCTATATCCCTCATGAATATTGATGCTAAAATACTCAATAAAATATTGGCGAATCGAATCCAAGAACATATCAGAAAAATCATCCACCACGATCAAGTAGGCTTCATCCCAGGAATGCAAGGATGGTTCAACATACGAAAAACCATTAATGTAATCCACCATATAAACAAACTGAAAAAGAAAAACCACATGATCATCTCACTAGATGCTGAAAAAGCCTTTGACAAAATCCAACATCCCTTCATGATAAAGATCTTGGAGAGAACAGGAATAACAGGAACATATCTAAACATGATAAACGCAATATACACCAAACCAATAGCCAACATAAACTAAATGGAGAGAAACTCGAAGCTTTTCCTCTAAAATCAGGAACAAGACAAGGATGTCCACTCTCTCCATACCTCTTCAATATTGTACTTGAGGTTCTAGCTAGAGCAATAAGACAAGAACAGGAGATCAAAGGGATACAAATTGGAAAGGACGAAGTTAAACTTTCACTATTTGTAGATGACATGATAGTCTACATAAATGACCCGAAAAACTCTACCAGGAAACTCATACAGCTGATAAACACCTTCAGCAAGGTAGCAGGATACAAAATTAACTCAAAAAAATCTGTAGCCCTACTGTATACAGATGATAAACTCAATGAGAAAGAAATCATGGAAACATCACCTTTCACAATATCCACAAGCAACATAAAATATCTTGGGGTAACACTAACCAAAAAAGTGAAAGACCTGTACAATAAGTACTTTGAGACTTTAAAGAAAGAAATTAAAGAAGATACCAGAAAGTGGAAAGATCTCCCAGGCTCTTGGATAGGCAGAATTAACATAATAAAAATGGCAATCCTACCAAAAGCAATCTAAAGATTCAACACAATCCCTATCAAAATCCCAACACAGTTTTTCACAGACATTGAAAGAACAATACTCAACTTTATATGGAAAAATAAAAAACCCAGGATAGCCAAAACAACTCTTTACAATAAAAGATCTTCTGGAGGCATCACCATCCCTGACTTCAAGCTCTACTATAGAGCCATAGTTCTGAAAACAGCTTGGTATTGGCACAAGAATAGACAGATAGACCAATGGAATCGCATTGAAGACCCAGATATTAATCCACTCACCTACGAATACCTTATTTTTGACAAAGTTGCTAAATCCATACAATGGAAAAAAGATAGCATCTTCAACAAATGGTGCTGGCAGAATTGGATTCAGACATGCAGAAAATTGCAGATTGATCCATACCTGTCACCATGCACGAAACTTAAGTGCAAATGGATCAAAGATCTCTCCATAAATCCAGCCACACTGAATCTTCTAGAAGAGAAAGTCGGAACAACTCTTGAACAAATTGGCACAGGAGAACGATTCCTGAACATCACGCCAGAAGCACAGACACTGAGGTCTGCAATCAATAATTGGGACCTCCTGAAACTGAGAAGCTTCTGTAAGGCAAAGGACACAGTCAGTAAAACAAAACGACCACCCACAGAATGGGAAAAGATCTTCACCAGCCCCACATCTGACAGAGGACTGATTTCCAAAATATACAAGGAGCTCAAGAAGCTAGCCACCAAAACACCATACAATGAAATTAAAAAGTGGGGTGCAGAACTAAACAGAGATTTTTCAACAGAGGAATCTGAAATGGCTGAAAGACACTTAAGAAAGTGCTCAAAATCCTTGGCCATCAGAGAAATGCAACTCAAAACAACTCTGAGATACCACCTCACACCTGTCAGAATGGCTAAAATCAAAAATACCAATGACAACCTATGCTGGAGAGGTTGTGGAGAAGAAGGAACACTCCTCCATTGCTGGTGGGAGTGTGAACTTGTAAGACCACTTTGGAAATCAGTATGGCGGTTGCTCAGAAAAATGGGAATCAATCTACCTCAAGATCCAGCCATTCCTCTCTTGGGTATATACCCAAATAGTGCATGTTCATACAACAAGGACATATGTTCAACCATGTTCATAGCAGCATTGTTTGTAATAGCCAGAACCTGGAAGCAACCTAGATGCCCCTCAACTGAAGAATGGAAAGAGAAAATGTGGTACATTTATACAATGGAGTACTACTCAGCAGAAAAATGCAATGGAATCTTGAAATTCGCAGGCAAATGGATGGAACTAGAAGAAACCATCCTGAGTGAGGTAACCCAATCACAAAAAGACAAACATGGTATGTACTCACTCATATATGATTTTTAGACATAGAGCAAAGGTTTACCAGCCTATAATCCTCTTCCCCAAAGAAACTAGAAATCATGAATGACTCTAAGGGATAAATGGACCCCAGGAATGGGAAGTGGCATAAACTCCCAAGCTAATTGAGAGCATGAGGGTAGGGGAGTGGGTGCTGCCACAATAAGAGTACAAGAAGAAGAGTAGAGGAGAAGAAATGGAGGAGCAGAAATATTGAGTTGGGGGAAGAATAGAGGAGAGAGAGCAGGATGAGAGGGAGCCACTATAGGTCCGAGAAGAGATCTGGAACTAGAAAGATCTCCAGAGACCTATAAGGATGACAAGATCTGACAGTCCGGGCAGTGGAGGAGAGGATGGCCTAGAAGCCCCTCCCCTAGAATGAGAGTGATGACTATTCTCTATGCTATCCTAGAGTCCTCATCCAGTGGCTGATGGAAGCAGAGACAGACATACACAGAAATACACTAAGCTGAATTCTGGAACCTAGTTGAAGAGAGGGAGGAATGAAGAACAAAGGGGTCTGTACCAGGTTGGAGAAACCCACAGAAACAGTTGGCCTGAAAAAGGGAAAGCATATTGACCCCAGATGCTCTTTGGGAGGCCAGTACGGGACTAATCCAGCCCCGTGATCATGGATGCCATCGGGCAGGCCCCTGCACTCCTGGGAGCCTCTGGAGGTGGACTGGCTTTTTGCCCTGGTGTATGTGGGGGACTTCGAGAGCCCATCCCACTTTAAGGGATGCCCTCTGTCTCTGAACACATGGGGAGGGACCCAGGCCCAGCACAGGAAGATTTGGTGGACTTGGTGGAGCCCCGGTTGGGGGCCCTACCCTGCCTGGGGAGTGGTGGGTGGATGGGGTGGGGGGTAGGTTTGTAGGTGGGGGAGAAGGAATGGTGGTAAGAGGAAGGAGAGGGAGAGGGAGAGGGGAATTACATGTGAAACAAGCCTGTTCCCTAACTTGAATTAATAATAATAAAAAGAGAGGAAAAAAAAAGTCTGACAGTCTTAGACATCAATGAATAACACAAAGAATTATGAATATTTGTAAATAATATCTATTCATGTAATGATCTACACTTCACACTTGCCAATTATCACTATTAAACAAATCATTTTAATAACTGGTTATAAAATTTGACAAGTTTTGAAAAAATAGTTTAAATATGTCATTGATGCTTGAAAATATACCAGCTGTTTCACTCTTATGAAGAAATGATTAGAAACTGATTTTCTATTTAGTTTGTATATTTGAAAGTTTAAAAATTAAAGCAATGACAATGTAATTTTCACTTCTAATTTAAAATAAGGGGAATTTTGTTTTAGTTTGTGGTTCTTTTCATGCAGGGTTCACTGTGGAACAGGCTGTCCTAAAATTTTAATGCTCAAAATTAACCTTCTGAATATAAACAAACCGAATAAAAACATCTGACAAAACATAAATCCATTTATATTCATGGATAACACAACTGAAATCTTAACTTTTCTTATTTTCCTTTGATATCTAGAAGTTCTTTCTGTAAGACAGAATGGTCTACCAACAGAATTTCTAAATTATTCCCTTAGAGAAAACTAAAGACTACATTACCAATTTGTTCTTTTTCAGTACTCCATATTAAATACATTATAAATTATATTGTGGTTATGGGAGCCCCATTATAAAATTCTCACCAATAATGAGTATTTGTGAAGGTGTGATAATATGGACCTTTTATTGTGCCTGAGGAAACTCTCTTATCCAACACTTAGAATCATTTCTTTTTGTTTGTTTGTTTGTTTTTCAACTTGAGGATGTATATCTTTGTAAACCTCAATCCTGAACTGCAAACAGCCTTAGTATGAACTCTTGAAGTTGTTTATACATTCTTAGAATAAGGAATGAATAGAGAAAATATGGTACATTTACACAATGGAGGGGAAAAACACTGGAATTTTGAAATTCACAGGAAAATGGATGGAATTAGAAGAAATCATTCTGAGCAAGGTAACACAGTCACAAAAAGACAAAAATGGTATGTATTCACTCAAATATGGATTTTAGACGTAGAGCAAAGAATTAGCAGACTACATTCCACACCACCAGAGAAGCTAGGAAACAAGGACGACCCTAAGAGAGACATACATGATTCCCTGGAAAAAGGGAAAGGGTCAAGAGCTCCTGAGCAATTTTGGAGCAAAAGAGGAGGAAAAAGGGAGCCAGGAGAATGAGAAAGGGAGAAGAGGAGGGGAGAGGAGGACATGAGGGAGCAGGGAGGTTGATTCGGGGGAAGAATAGAAGAGAGAAAGAAAAGGGGTACCCTAATAGAGGGAGCCATTATAGGTTTAAAGAGAAATCAGGAAATAAGGAAATGTCCAGAGATCTGCAAGGGTGACACCAACTAACAATCTAAGCAACAGTGGAGAGGCTACCTTAAATGCCCTTCCCCAATAATGAGATGATGTCTACATTGTATGCCATCCTAGAGCCTTCATCCAGCAACTGATGGAAGCAGAAGCAGACACCCACAGGTAAACACTGAACTGAACTGGAATCTAGTTGCATAGGGGGAGGAGTGATGAGCAAAGGGGTCAAGACCATGCTGGTGAAACCCACAGAAACAGCTGACTTGAACAAGGGGGAGCTGATGGACCCCAGACTGATAGCTGGGAAACCAGCATAGGACTGATCCAGACCCCATGAATGTGGGTGTCAGTGAGGAGGCCCGGGAAATATATGGAGCTTCTTGTAGTAGATCAGTACCTATCCCTTCCAGAGCAATGGACTTTTGGAGCCCATTCCACATAGAGTGATACTCTCTGAGCCTAAACACATGGGGAAAGGTGTACGCCCTATCCTAAAGGATATGACAGACTTTAAGATTCCCCATGGAAGTCCTCACCCTCCCTGGGGAGCAGAAAGGGTACTGGATAGGTATGGTGTTAGTGGGGACAGGGGAGGAGGAGAGGGAGAAGGAATTGGGCTTGACATGTAAAACAAACTTTTTTTTTAATTAAATGAAAAATGAAAAAATAAGGAAAGTGCTAAAACTTAGTAAATACTCAGTGATGTATTAAATGCATGTGTATTTAGGAATAGTTACATTTATATTACATTTTATTTGTTAGTAGATTTAGTACCTTAAATATATCTGTTCTCTTAAATATCAAAGAGGCAAAATATTTCTGGGAAAATATATGCCTATTGTAGTTGATCTATTATAACTTTACCTGTCAAGCATATTACCAAAGATATATGTGTAATTGCTGAAGAAATTTAGCAGTATCCAAAATTCAATAAATACATTTTTTAAAATTTAGATGCAGACAGAAGAAGCCATTGCTAAATGGATTACATTTATATTACAAATATGATATAAAGTCTGCTTGTATTCAACTGTAAAACACATCTAAAATAAATGATATATAAAAATAAAATATATTTGTACATGGTTAAAGAATACAAGGGTGACATGCAATCATAAATGGAAACAGTTATTATCTAGACATTACCTATGGCAAATATGTGAGATCAGGTAGAGGAAATATTCAAGGAAGTTAAAAATATAGTGCTTAAATGATTTGCCAGGAGCTAAAATCGACACAAGAATATTTTGACAATAGCTTTGAGCTACTTTATAAGAACTTACACTCTTGAAGATCAATTTACAATATTATGAAAGTGAATATCACCACTTAGGAGAAATAGAAACTCAGTAATAAACTGATAAAATATGTGAAATGAAGAAAGATGTCTTCTTAAAATTTTAAATACCTCTGTTTTCCTCGGCTATGAAAGAAAATGAAAATGAATTCACAAGTCAGTATTGTATATACATAGATATTAAAATTGTTTTACAGTAATGAATAACATATGTAAGATTGTTGCTTTTCCCATTTTGTATTTAATCCCACTGAATGCTGTATTTCATATGTTAAGAATTAGATGATGTTGGAAGTTCATATGTTGGGTAGTTGCTGACTTATGGTTCTACTTCAAGGACAGCTGTTTCTCCCAGAGCAGTGTTAACAGGATATATCAGAAGCCAGCTCTGATCTTGATAATAAAATAGTTTTTCATTTTAATGGAATATTATGAAATTATTTTATGAAGTAGCTCTGATTGATTGATCATAAAGACCTCTAGCTCAGCATCAACTTTGGCCACAAACACTGTAAATGATTAATAACATAAAATTGTGCTTGCCTTTTACATGATAATTGTTTCTCTTATCACTGATTAACTGAATAAAATCCAACTAATTTCAGCCTAGACAAATTCCCAAACTGAATTCATCAAGCAAGAATGACTTTTCGTGTTTCAGTCATGTCAGCAATTCAATCCTCTGTTGCTCACAGCTTAACTCTCATATGGTTTGATTCAATATTGTAAACATGTTTCTAAAGTAACAGATATTCTTTATCATGATCTTAAAAGCCAGCAGAAAATAATGAATATAATTTATAGTTTGCCTTAAAAATTTCAATGGTGTTTATTATGCTTGTAGAAATAAAACTTTATACATAAAATGTAAATGTAAGCTGAAACATCAGATTATCTTCTACGCGAACTAGAAGAGGAGAGAGGATTGAGTAGAAATAAATCCTCCATTGTAAGTGAACTGAATACAATTTCTAAAACTCTTTTTGTGTATGTCCTCTTGTGTATGTATTTTTTCTGATGCTTTGCTGCTAATGTCCCAATGGTGAGGTACTAAACAAGAACATCTATAAAAATCAACTACCACAGGAGATTTGAACATCCTTGTGTAGATATTTTAACAAATAGTCATTCCTGTGACACAGGGTGTTCATTGTGGTGATTATTAGCACATAAATATTAGTGCCTTTGGAAGGAACTGTGTGTTACCTACTGCCTGCAGCAAGACTCTAGGATCTACGATATCAAACTTCTACATCAACCTGAGGTCCTTTCTAAAAGCATTCAACTAATGCTGTAAGAACACCACAGAATGAGGTCATGCTATAAAGCAAAAAGAAGTGCTTACAGGTACTCATGTGACAGCTAAAAGACACAGATTGATTGTATCAGATGAGGAAGCTCATTTTCTAGAAAAACACTTTCAATACCAGGCCTTATGCCAAGCTCCAGATGGTCAACTCAAAATGAACTTAATTGCAATGGCTTTTTTGGAGGATCTTTGCCAAAGTAGTGTTTTTTTGTTATTGTTTACTTTTGTTTTTGTTTGCTTTTTTTTAATTTACAGGTCCTTCCTGTTTCTATGGGATGTCTGTGTATGTTAATGTATGTCTTGATGCCTATATTTTTTCTTTTACTCTCTGTCTTCTGTTTGTTTGAATGTTTTTTGTTATTCTTGTTTGTTTGTTTCATCTTATGGTTATTGTTAAATGACTTTTCATATAATAATGAGAGAGAGAGAAATGTTGTTGATTTGAGTTAGTGGGGAATGGGAAGAATCTCAGAGGGGTTGAAGAAGAAGAAATACTAACTAGAATATATTGTATGTAAAATCCTACTGCCAAACACCCCAAAGAAAGTATTGGGACATGCACAAAAAGGATGAAGAAAAACTATAAGAGTTTCCACTCATGATAGAAAATTTGAGACTGTTGTTGGTTGTCTATCTCTGACAGTTTATCTGTGATATATTTAACTTAATTGTCTATATCAGAAATTTCCATGTTTAAATGCTTGAAGTTCCCAAACACTGAACAACAATACTAGAAGACCTCACTTCCTGTTACTGTTAAAAACCAGATTAGAGGACCACTCTAATTTTTCTGTCATTGCTTTAGTTAACTGAGTATTAGGTCCGAATCAGCCCCCTGAAATTGCCCTACTAGAGACATTGTACTCAACAGAAGACTTTCAATAGATAAACAGAATTGTTATTGGATAAACAGAGATCCTTCAGAAATAGGACCCAGAAATCTCTGAGATGGAACTGAGCTGAAAGCCTCTTTCCATTGTACCAGGAGGTACTAGGAAAGCTAATAGGAAGGAGGAGCAAATATCAGTCCTACCTAGCTGTGATACATATGAACCACAACATTGACTAGCATGCTATGATAACAATAAAGGCTCAGTAGTGGCACCCATAGCTTGGTTATAACCAACAGTTCCTTATTAGACTTAATACCTATGTGATCAATATGAGAAAAATGATGCCTGGCTTTCTAGTCTTAGCCAACTCCTTAGGGATAGTAAAGTTGTGTATCTTGGAAGAGAACTTGCAATTGCTATTTTACCAAACTAGCATAATCCTTGTGTGGATTCTAAATATTTGTCCTTGTATCCAAAATTCAACATAAACATCATCCTTCATCATGGAAATTTCTCTTCACAATGGATAGAAAACATTACAAATAACAACAAGTCAAAATGCAGTCATTAACGGTTTGAGCAATTTTTATACAATTTTTTAATTAGAAACAAAATTTAAATTAGAAACAATCTTGTTTTACATGTCAATTCCAGTTCCCGTTCCCTCCCCTCCTCACCTGCCCCCAACTCACTACCTATCTCATCCCCCTTCTGTAAGAATAAGTCTTTCCACCAAGCTGCCCAAGTCCTGCTGCCACATGGGCACTTTCCGCCAGGCTGCCCAAGTTCTTCCTGCCTCCATGTCATGGTCCCAAATTACAAACAGAAAATGATATTAGGTACAAATGCTGCTTGGCCAATGACTAGGATTTCTCATCTGATTGGGGATTGTACTGTGTATGTTTATCTTATTGATTGTTAAATAAAATACTGTTTGGCCATTGAGACAGCAAGTAGACAGGACTAGGAGTCAAAGAGAATTCTGGGAAATGTAGTAGAGAAGTGCTGATCCAGGCAGGAAATGACATAGCAAGGAGACTTATATTTAAGTGAAGGAGAAACAGGAAGGGCCCCTTTTACCCCTTCCTCCTCCAGAGGCAGGATGTGAGCCACCAGCAAGGGGGACGCCAATAAGGCATCCGATAAGATATGTCTTATAAAATATATAGATTTATGATAATTAAGACTAAGCTAACAGATGAGAATGCTAGTCATTGGCCAAGCAGCTTTAAACCTAATACAAGTTTCTGTGTATTCATTTGGACCTAACGTGGGCTGGCGGCTGGCAAAAAGCTCACACGTGGCGGTGGGGCTCAGGCGGCGTTTGGTGGAAAGATTTATGGTAACACTCATCTGCTAACTCAGTCTTAATTATCATAAATCTATATATTTTTTAAGACTTATTAGCAAGCATTCTGTCTTCCCGGGCTCACATGGTGACTCTCCACTTTCTCCTACCTTTCCCAGAATCCTCCTTGACTCCTAGTCCCACCAATCTTGTTTTAATATTGGCGAACAGTACTTTATTTACCAACCAATAAGACAATCATATACACAGAAGGACGTCTCCCATCATCCTGTTGCTCCACAGGGAGGATGAAGCCTTCCATGGTGGGATCTTTAATATCTGTCATATCATTTGGAGCAGGTCCTAGACCCTCCCCCAAGTAGCCGGAGCCTATCCTGGCACTTGCTCCTGAGACCAGGCTGGCCTCAAACTCAGAGATCTACCTGCCTCTTCCTCCCAAGTACTTGGATTAAAGGCATGCACTACCAACTCCAGGCTATCCAGCCCGGTCGTCATCCCTTTGTTCATTACTCCTCCATCTCTGCAACTGGATTCTGGGAGTTTGGCACAGTGCTTAGCTGTGAGTGTCTGCTTCTGCTTCCATAAGAGATTTGAGCAATTTTTATATGACTGTATGTACAAAAGACAACATTAAAAGAGGGGAATGTTTTCATACGCGATCTGAAAAACCATCATGCCATATGGTCTATTAATGAAAAAGAGGTTTGGGTAGGAATGCTATTTCTCACTATGGATCAGACCTTATTTTATTTTTTAACATTTTTTATGACATGATGCAGCCTAAAAATGTATATGTTATCCTTATATACGTTAAGTATGGATTTTAAATCAAATCTATGATAGTAGAGAGGTGGTTTTTACACATGATCAAAAATTTCTATTAACATCAGAAACTGGAAAAGGATGTCCATTCTCCATGCCTCATAGTCATCATAATACTTGAATATTAGAGCAATAAGATAATCGTAGGAGAAAAGGACATACAAATTGAAAGGTAAGAAGTCATACTATCAATATTTCAGAAAGAATGATTCTAAAATTAAAAACACTAAAAATGATCTGAAAACACCTACTGGTGTTAAAATCACCAAAGTAGCCTTTCTAAGACAGACACATGGTAAAATAAATCATAGCTACAGTGCCAATCAAAAAGACACACCACACACACACAATCTAACCACAAGATATTTTTCATAAAAAGTTATATCCAGGTAGAAATAAACATTGACTAAAATAATTGTTTATAAAGACTGATACATAAATTAGACAATAAATTAATTCCAATTTTGCATCTATCAGCAAATTTGCTGTATAGGTTTTTTACAATTTAATATCTAAATTTCTAAAATTTAACCATAATTAAGACGTATTATGTGATAAAATAATGTTTCCTTTTATTTCCCTTTTTAATTTAAATTAGAAACAATCTTGTTCTACATGTCAATCCCAGTTCCCTCTCCCTCCCCTCCTCACATGCCCCCCACGACCACCTACCCCATCCCATTTCTGCTTCCAAGGGAGGGGGAGGACTTCCATGGGGCATCTTCAGAGTCTGACATATCATTTGGATCTGGGCCTAGACCCTCCCCCAAATCCAGCCACACTGAACCTCTTTGAAGAGAAAGTATGTGATACTCTGAACGAATTGGTACAGGAGACCAGTTACTGAACATAGTACCAGTAGCAAAGACAATGAGATGGATTATTAATAAAGGGGACCTCCTGAAACTGAGAAGCTTTTGCAAGGCAAAGGATGCATTCAACAAAACAACAAGGCAGACGCAGAATGGAAAAGATATTCACGAACCACACATTTGACAGCGGGCTGATTTCTAAAATTTACAAAGAACTCAAGAATCTAGTCACCAAGACACCAAGTAATCCAATGCAAATTGGGGTAGAGAACTAAATAGAGAATTCTCAATTGAGGAACCTAAAATGGCTGAAAGACACATAAGAAAGTGCACAACATGCTTAGCGATCAGGGAAATGGAAATCAAAACAACTGTGAGATACCATCTTACCCCTCTCTGAATAGCTAAAATCTGTTTTCAATAAAAGGATATTCACACTATGAATATTCATAACCAAAATATTGGATAATGTTCAAAAAAGAAATTTATTTTTATGTAACAGAAATAACAGTAACAAAGTGCAAAGTGGTTTTTCTTTTCTTTTCTTTTCTTTTCTTTTTTTTTTTTGAAACCAGGATTTTAAGATCTGAGCCATCTTCCAGGCCATTATCTCGAGGTTTCAATTCCACAATCAGGTAGGCCAATTTCTTTGGCCTCCAGTAAAAGGCTCATGGTCGATGGCTCCTAGTGACAAGAGAATGTATGTATAAAGTCATGCAAGTATAGAGTTAGTAAGCAAGAAAGACTGAGTATACAGATTCTGAAAACCTGGAAGGTGTTACTTTCTATTATCCCACCAGGATATAAATCTTATATAGCTAAATATGCTAAATATCTAACAAATTTATATAAAGGTACAAATATAAAAATATATATGTAAAGCACCACTCCAAATTTTGCTGAACAATATAGCACACTTGCAGAAGACTTGCCCAGCCATGCAGGAAGCTTTCAGTTATCAGGAAGTTTTATACTATCACATAAACTGGATATGTGAAAATCATTATAATATGATTTGGGGGGAACATGGATGCAAGAGGACAAGTAGTTAAAAGTTTCAGAAACCCAACACAACCAAATAATTCCAAAAATTAAATGTCTGATCAATTTTACTGACATCTATATCCATCAAAATGAACCTGTGCATGTCTCCTGAACATTTTAATCCATGAAATTAAGTTATACTCATTTATTTTTCTGAAGCTTGTATTACTTTCTAAAATTATAGTCATGAAGGAAGTAGGAAATGTTGATGGATTAACAAGGTTTAATTTGAGTTTATAAAATGATTATTGTTTCCTTGAAACTATAGTATATTCAAGTGTTTCTCACAGGGGTCATGTTCTCAACCTATAAAGAAGCCTGTCTTTGCATATTAATAAGCATACCTAAAATATACTTCCATAAATAATTCAACCAAAAGTCATGTTTGTCTTCACTTCAATGTACATTTCCTCTAAGGAATTCATTGACAATTTTACATTTTACTATCTCAAATTGATTAAATATTCATCAGTCTTCTGAGGTGGTAAAATTTCACTAAATGTTAGTCATTAAAACTTAATATAGCACTCATTGTGCTAATGAATATCCCTCTTAAATATGTGATTCCCAAGCTAGTTGACCAGAGATGGATGATTCATCATTCAATCAATTGAAACTCAACCCATCTCTAGTGAGATATACCAGAAATATATTTTAGATGAGTAGAGACAATGTTATTTGAAATTAAGATTATTAAGAAATTTAGGACTTGCAAAGAAATCTGTTATTATTTTGTTTTCACTTTTTCCTCTCTAATCAATAAAATACTTGACTATGAAATACATAAATATACATATATACACTCAGATATATATTTTACTAAAATTTTGGATTTTGTAACATGCATTTATTACTTGTAACATTGGAAATATTATGGCATTTCAATATATTTACACATGATGCATAGCACAAATCCTGCATTCCTTTAGTATTTTCCCCTTCACTTCCCAAAATCATACTTTTGAGTCAAGTTTTTATTTTTTATAAATTCAGCCTGTGATGGAGACCATTGCATTTATTTTTCAATTTATTTGGGTAACTTCACTTAAAATTCTCTAATGGTTATATGCCATTTATCTGTATTTTCCCATTTGAGGAAATGTAAATTGCCATGTTAATAAGGGAAATTTTAAAAATTAATTTGTGAACAGAATTATGAATATATAGCAAAGTAATAAGTACAATTTAGGGAAATTGCCATATATAGGTCTCCAAAATTGATAGTTGAAATACAGGAATCAATACATTTTAAATTGTTTGTCTCAGTAGTTTTTTGTTAGGAAAATAGTGCTGTGTAATTTAATGACATTTTTTTTTTTGTCTTTGCTACAAATAGAAAGGCCACAAAAGTTTCAGAAGCATAGTCTTCACTAATAGATAAAATGTTTATCTTTTTCCTCACTGATGTTGGACAGTGTCTTGATGAGTGGGACTATAAGGTGCAAACTCATTATCTATGCCTCATTTGTGAGATTAGGCTGAAAGAAGAGCATATATAGCCATCTGGGGTAGATTGATTTCACTTTGATCAACTGCCTAGGAGTAATACTCTCTGTGTTAACTTCACCATGCTCTCAACTTCTTTGCAAAAATGAATGAGGAGATAACAACTGGTAAAAATGAACCAAGAAATGAAACAATCTGCTGCTGACTCCACTGAAAATCTGCCTCTCAATGTAATAAATTTAGTTTACAAAAACAAAATCAGAATAATCCAGTAATATTCTAACCTACAACATTAAACCTGTTCTATTTATTATTAATTAATGTGATTAACTAATTAATTGCATCCTGATTGCAGTTTCTCCTTCCTCTTCTCCTCTCATTCCCTTCACCCACCTTTGCCCATCCCCACAATGCACTCTTGTCTGTTTCTGTTGAGAAAGTGTCAAGCCTCCCTTGGGTATCTACCAAACATGGCATATTAAGTTTCAGTAAGGTCTGTCAGTGGTGACTCATACCTTTAATCCCAGAATTTGGGAGGCAGAGTCAGGAGGATCTCTGTGAGTCTGAGGTCATCTTGCTCTATAGAGCTTTTTCCAGCACAGCTAAGGCTGTTACACAGAGAAATCCTGTCTCCAAAAGTTAAAAAAAAATTCAATAAGGCTAAACACCTCCACTTGGATCTAGGCTGGAGAAGGCAATGCATTATGAGGAATAGGTTCCAAGAGGCAGTCAAAGCATTAAGGTTAACCCCTGAACCACTGGTTAGAAGTCCCAAAAATCGACTAAGCTATACATTTGTCACATATATGTAGAGAGCTTAGGTCATTCCCATTCAGACTCATGGTTGTTGCTTCAGGCCTGTAATTCTTTTTCAAAGGGTTAGAACCAACCAACATTACATGTTTTTGTGTGAATCTTTCTTTAGTTTAAAAATTATATACTCATCATCTAATCAAGAAAATTTATTTTCACTATTCAGAAACTTGCAAGAAGTCAAATATCCTTCATTCATTTATTTCTGTTGACTACAATTCCTCAACACAGAGTCTGTCATGGTATTGTAATGCTTTATTTATTTGATTAATTAAAAATGAGTACAGACATATCTCTAAACCATAGTGGAGGTGTGAAAGGAATGTGTTTCACATATAAATTGGATTGACAGAGAATCATTAGAATTTTGTTTAATACATGATAAAATTAAAAAAAAAACATGTCTACTACTGGATTTACCATGTACTATTATTTCCACTTTGATTGTATGAGAATCCTTGAGGCAATGATTTCAAATATTCATCCCAACTGTTTTGAAAGCTGACTTTTAGAAGCACTAGCAATAAAATGTATAAATCATATCAAGGTGAATTTCATGCAATTATTAAAATAGAGGTGGAGTATGTCTTAGGGAGGCGAGGGGAGACAAGGGATTGGGAGGAGTGGAGGGATGGAAACAGTGAATAAGGTGTACTGTATGAGAGAAGAATAAAAGTTTAGAACAAAACAAAAACTTCTATGTAATACTTAAAATTTTAAATACAGTCTTTAAATGGATACATCACTTGGTTCAATGTTGTTATAATGGGATGTTTAATATGAACATGAATATAGGTTCTTAAAAGGGTTTAAAAAGTAGCACTTGGGGAGAATAGTTTGTGTTTTCTTATACTGTGAATTGATCTCTTGCAAAACATTACAATTCAAACACTTCCCAGAAAAAGCAGTGGGTATGTGCAAGAGATTCATGTCTTACCTTGGTTAGTTTGTTAATTAGATGTGTAATATAAAGTTTCCTTAAAAAAGACAATTGTTCGCATCATCATTGTGAGGATACTCTCCAAAACAATTGAGTATTCAGCTTGAATGAAGACCCTGTTTAAGTCATTTTAATTCAACCAAATTGAAAACTATCTTGTGTCTGAATGGCACTTGTACAGAAACTTCACAGATACAGAAACATTATAGATGGACATGTGGCTGCTGTCATAGATGAATGTCTTGCTCAACAGGCCAGAAAAACAAATTAACAGCTATGTTGTGCAATTGAAATTATCACTGTGTTTTCAAGCCTTTAGCTGGGAACTTCCAGAGGATTAACATATCATTGTATTTATTTTGTGAAATAAAAACTATTTTTTTTTTACTTTTCACATATACACACACACAGAGAGAAATAGAGACAGAGAAAGAGAATAGTATAACTTAAATATCCCAGGCCTAATGCAACCAAACTCTAATGATTCTTAGGGAAACAGTATAACATTAAAAAAAATAAAGAATCAATGTCATTTAAAAAACTAAAGGAAAATTAATTTATTGGTCACATTTTTAATGGCAGCAACTGTGTTGGTTTATGGCACAAACTATCATATGGCTGCTTTTGGCAAAAGACAGTTTCTTTCCAGCCTTGTCCCATAGCCGTTTAACCCAAATAAACACATAGAGGTTTATATTAATTATAAACTGTTTGTCCAATGGCTAAGGCTTCTTATTGACTAGCTCTCTCTTAATTATTAACCTGATACTATTAATCTATGTATCTCCACATTGTCTTGGCTTGCAGGAAAATGCCAGGGACACTCTCTTTCCATTAGCTACATGGTGTCTCCCTAGGGCCATTTCACTGCCTTCTTCCTCCCAGCATTCTCCTAGTCTACTATCCCCATATAAACCTCCTGCCTCATTGGCTACTGGCCAATCAGAATTTTTCATCAACAAATAAGAGAAACATGCATTCACAGCACAAAGAAGGACATACCCCATCATTTGGTTGAATCTCCCAAGAGGAACATAAAGCCATAATGTATGAAGCTTCAGGTTTTCATCACACACATAAACCTAGACCCACTATGTACATATTCATCAATACATATAACTAGAAAAGCTACTGTTTCTTTATTTTTAACTAGAGCTAATACTGAATGCAGCTAAATTTGAAATGTTAGTACATTAAAATGTGCAGAAATTTTAATTCTTAAATAACATTGTGCATACAAATTCATTCAGATGATTTTTAAAATATTGTAGTTGACAAAATATTGATAATTTGCTATATATATCAAGCACTTCTTGGTTTCAGACACTATTAACTCTTTATTCTTCATAGACACTGAAGTGTTTTTTTTAAAAAAAATACCTGTATTGAAGATAAATAATATATACAAGTCAAAAGTCAAACTGATAATCTTGTAACATTAACACTCAAACAAAAAAGGTTTTTCTACCTTTAAATACTTAAAATGATTGGTTACTGTCTAGAATAAAATGGTATCCACTGAAAATTTTCTTTTCACAGCAATTAAGTGGTTATTGATTTGTTAAATAAGTTAAATCGGTTTATATATTTATAAATTCTAAGCACAAAAATAACCATTAAAATATTTTGTTTATTGTTTTGTGTGTTGTTTTTAGATTTCTCCAGAATATATGCACTGGTTCAGTATTATAACTTAGTAAAAGTGAGCAGGCATGGCAGAGTCGATGGTAAAGTCAGCTTTAAAATTGTTGTCAGGAACTCATTCATACCATACTATCTGTCTTCTGAGCACAGAGTATTATTGTTCTGACTGAAGATGGTAATCAGGAAATAATGATTTATTACTATTGCTATTATTATTACTTGATATAATAACAAAATGCTATTTCTTTTAACTTTTCATTCAATATGCTATAATATATCAATACCCATACTTTTTCTGATGTTTAATTTGTCCTAGATATGGCCAATACTAGTTTCTTCCTGCTGGTGCTAGAGTGCCATCATGTTCCCATCTGGTATTTTCTGAATACATAACTGGGCTAAATTTGAATCGACACAGACAGTAATGAGACTTTCCAACACATTTAACACTGCAAGGAATTCAAATGTCAAATAATATTACCAGGGAAAGCAAGATATACACAGAATGATTGTATTCCTTATTATTCTTAATGTTACCATAACATTTTCAAGAGAATTATTTTGATGATGCCAATAAGAATCATATAACTTCAGGGTGAGTGTGACTGTTATTTTTTTTTATTTGAGTTACAAACACGATTGAATTACATAACAATCCCAGTTCCCTTCTCCCTCCCCTCCTTCCCTGCCACGCCCCCAACTAAAACCCTACCTATCGCATATCCTTTCTTCTAATCTATACCTAACTTAAACTTTCTGCTCCCTCATGACCTCTGCCTCCTTCCTCTTCTTCCCTTCTCATTCTCGTAGCTCCCTCTAAAAGCTAATTGAGAGATTCTTATGAAATTAATGGGATTAAATAAAAACACCAAGATAAGAAAGAGGCAGGTGAATATGTCAAATACCTCACACATTACAAAATAATTTAATGGAACATAACGCTATGTGTAATATGCATACAATAGTAAAATCAGCAGTTTGAAATTTAAATGAGAAAATTTTAACACATGTTTATTTATTCTTTGTATTATAGATAAGTAGTCAAATCAACTCGCACACACACTTGAATGTAGATATTTTGAGAAAGAGGAAATAAGCTCATAAGTATTAAATATCTCAAGAAACTGTTCAATATTTGTCAAGAGCTACCTTTTATGCACAATGATAATTATGAATTTGGAGAAATAATGAGTAGAGGAAGCAGAAATGTCCTATTTTTTTCACCCTAAACAAACCCCATGATTTAGGGTTTGTTTGGCATGTCTTCTTTTTGTTCTTAGGGAAACTATTAAAAAATATTGACATCACTGCTAAACTTTCTGAGTAAAAATTCTTTAAAGAATACTTTATTTGCAAAGAAACATGTTTCTGTTGAAGTCTAAATTCTATTATATATGACAAAGCTATTGTGAGATAAACTTTTTGTACACTGTGAATATGTATCTCTGTCAAAGCAACCTCTTATTGGTTTAATAAAGAGAAGAACAGCCATTATCTAGAGAGGAGAGGATAAGCAGGACTTCTAGACACAGACAGAAATTTTGGAAAGGAATCAGAGAGACAGAGATTTTCCAGCCAAACATGGAAGAAAGCATGATGCAAGGTACTGAGTAGAGCCATGTAGCGCAATGCAGATTAATATGAATTGGATGATTTAAATTTCAAATAACTTAACTAATAACAGTTAGGTGGGAACATGTCTAACCTATGGACAAGCTTTCATAATTAATAATAAGTCTCTGTGTTATTATTTAGGAGCTGGTGGGATGAAGAATGAGTAATTAAAGAGACTCTCAAGAATAGGACTAATATCCTTCCAGAAATAAAAAAATGAGATGACCTACATCCATTACCGCCTTCTTTCATTCCCATCATTTTTCATAATATAAGAAGAACATATCAGTCTAGAAAACATTCACATGAGATTCCAACAAATCACAAATCATTTAGTCTGTTGGACTTTGGCATTCCCAACTTTAGATCTGTTAAACTGTGAAAATTCCTTTTTGTTAAGGAGGCTGAAGGGACGCCCCCCCCCCATTTCAGCAGCCATGACAGTAACACATACTCGCTATGACCTTGCCTTAGTCACTAGAGTTTAGGTGCCTGTCTCATGACAAGGAACCAATCAGAAGTTAGCTGGTGGCACTATGCTTTAAGAATCTGGGTGTACTTTACATACAAGTGCACAGCAATGATGAAAAGAGCATAGCAACCACCCTGGGAGAGCCTATGGGCCATAACAACCAATTGGCCAATCAACACAGGGCAAGCCCTCCAAGCCTGGAGGCACACCAATCCTAAGCCTGTGCGTACCGCTAGATACTCCCCTTATGCTGTCCTACAAGATCGATCGGCAGCCGTTTTGAGGGGTCTTTTGCTAGCCATCCACCATGGCGGATGGCTGGTGAAAGACCCAAGCTAACATGGGGTTAGGTCGTTAAATTACAATAAAGCCTCATGTAGTTTGCATCAAGCTCTCGAATCTGCCAGGTAATTGGGATGACTGAGGTCGTGGCCTGGGACCCCAGATACCTGAGTTTTTCCAGGGGTCTAACAGAGGCCATTCAGTCCACAGCCTTATTTTAAAGGAAAACACATTGCTTAACATAGTAATAGTATCAAACTATCCCACTGAAATAATTGTTTTTCCTAATTCAACAATATTGAGCATACATGTAGGTCTGTGTTAGAACAGTTTTTCAGCCTGTGCAAGACCCTAAGTTCAATCGCCAGCATTGTAAAATAGATTTGATATACAGTCTCTTAAACATAAATGAAAAATTTAATAATGTGTACAATGTTCTGCATAGTGTCAGAGTAAAAATTGCTGTATTTACAAAAGTACCCAACCATTACAAACATGAACATATTTTTTCAAATAATCATGACATTAGATTTGTATTAACTAAATCTCCTTTATTCTACTTGATCTTAGTTGTATATGATCCATAGCATGACCATTTATCCTCTTGGTTCTAGTCTGAGCATCACATTTTATAGTAAATGAATTATTAAAGAAAACTATTTCATATTAATTTTGTTCTGTGAATTATTAAGTTTGACACAAAACTCTTGAAGGGGACTTATTATAACTCAGATTTTATTATAATTTTTAAGTCAAGGTAAATTTCCAAGGGTAGTTTTGACTTAAAATGATTTATTTAACACATCTGTAAGACACAATGTATTTTCTGTTTTCTCATTCAAATATACAAAATAAAGCTAGATTCTGACTGTTCCCAAAATTACTGTCTTAAGTACTTAAAAATTAAGGAAAATATGTGTCGTGGCCCAGCATTTCTCAGCCCCAAGCCATGGTAGCCGTTAGGTTCATCCTGAGTGGGGGAGCATGGATTGGAAACCAAAAGACCAAAACACAGGCATCTTGTCATCTTTAGCGAGCTCTCAGTTCCATGCTGCAAAACTGGATTCTCTTGTTTATTTAGCATCTTCCTGACTGTTTCCTAACCATGCTTCCCTGACCCTAAAGCCATTTATTTCTCTCTCCTCTAGTCGAACCCTCTGCCTGGTAGCTCCTAACTCTCTGTCCTCTCCTGTTACTTACTTACCTGGACCTCTGCCTAGGTGCAGACCTATTCAAATTCTTAGTTCTGTAGAGATTCAAATAGGGGACATTTCCCACTGAGGCCATCCTATTCAATAGCAAATCAGCTAGCATCTGCTATTCAATGCAGACTGCAGCTCCCAGTTACTGGAATTGCTGGAAATTTCCTAATGGAATTTTCATGGTACCTGACAAATATGTAATCAACAAATGCTAATAATTGAAGTGTATATATTACTAAACACAGCATAAGACATAGTGGTTGCAATTCAAAAGTGGATTTCTGAACTTTAAGACAAATCATTCTTTCAATATTATATGAGTAAAAGTTGAGACACAGCCAAAAAGAAACAATACGAAAAGAAATAATTACAATCAACTTAAATTTGAATGGAATGTAAGTCTGTTAAGAGAAATTCTAAATAAGGACAGAGTCATAGACATAGCAACAGCAGTAAGCATTCATTGTTTCCCAAAGCACATCGTATACATTATTTTATGTAACTAGTTTGGGTCAACCAAGCATGCACAAAATTATTGATGTTAAAAAATAGCATAGACATTTACATGGCTTTTTATATGAGTGCTTGTATCCATTTTATTATATTTTTCTAATTATAAAAATGTACTCCCCACCTCCTGTCTTTTCTAGGTCTCTTTCTTGCTCTCATTAAAAAAGAACAGACTTCTGAGAAACAACAACCAAAAGACAAAAAATAAAATGTAATATGTTAAAACAAAATATCAGTAATTATTCTCCATTTCTACAGAACTTCAGAAAAGGAGGATGGGATATTAAAAGATGTGAACCTTTCTGAAAGAGACTCTACAAGACCCTGAAGAACAACACTGAAGGTAAGTAAAATGGTTTCATGTTGTAGAGCTCGGGGTAGCTTGGCTATGCTGATGTCATGACAGGTTCAATAGAGACAATTGAGAAAGTAGGCCTGAAATTTTGTGTACCTGATGTCAACACCTGGATCCAGGAAGGATCCCATTCCAGTCATTATAGATAGTTTTATCAGATGTCTGTTAGCTCAGAACACTCGTATCCCTTTTCACCAAGACACACATAGACAAATGTCAGCCAAGTGGTCCTGAACCTTAGCAATCATTTCACTCCAACCACTGCTATAATAAAATCCTACCCCAAATTAGCTAGAGACTCTCTTATCTCATACTGTTTTGGACACATGCAAGGTCCTAGCTCAATCTCAAATAAAGGCCTTTGTTTTGCTTATGGATTGGGACTCCTTATTGGTCTTTGGGAGACTTTGTGAACTAGGCATAACAATTACAACATCCATGTGTAAGATTCCAGTTACATTGATTAAATATTAATGCTCATGATGATTACAAAAGGACTTCTTCTAATGTGTAATTAATCCCAAGCACTTTACAAATGTAAATGTACTCATGGTTACAGAACTTAGTAAGGATAACAATGCTTAAATGGTTTCTTTGGAGGTTATGCAGAACACCTGTGTGAGGTACCAGTTGAGAAGGCAATCTGCAATTAATTACAGACACATATGGCCATTGCCACTGATGCAAAAATAAGTGTTTCTCATTTATTGAAGGAAGTGGATGTTCCATCGAATGTAAATGTAAACACTACCCTGGCAGTCTAACAGGAAAGTATATCTCTAAAAAAAACCCCTCTATTTCTATTATTAGTTTTAATAAAGCTTGTAGATTTGGATTTGGATAAAAGCGACATTTATAAAGACTTTATGGTATTTTTTGATGCCTGTATTTACTTTGATAGTGTATGTGTTTTAAAACATGGGGTTGTACTAAAATACACCCGGTGAAAAATATGTAAGGATAATATCAAGGCAGTGATTTATATTTTTTCCAGTTGATTTATTTATTATTTTTTCCTTTGCTCATTTTTTATTTTTTTAAATACTTTTTTTTTGTCTTTTTACTAGAAAGAAAAGTATTTTACATGTCAATCCCAGGTTCCTCTCCCTGCCCTCCTCTCCTGACCCCCCCCCCAACTAATGCCCTACTCATCCTATACCCTTTCTGCTCACCAGGAATGGTGAGGCCCTCCATAGGGGGGTCTTCAAAGTCTGTCATATTCTTTGGGATAGGCCCTAGGCCAACCCCCTTGTGTCTAGGCTCAGGGAGTATCCCTCCATGTGGAATGGGCTCCTAAATTCCATTCCTATGGTAGCATTAAGTACTGATCCACTACAAGAGGCCCTATAGATTTCCAAGGTCTCCTCACTGACATCCACATTCAGGGGTCTATATCAGTCCCATGCAGGCTTCACAGCTATTGGTCTGGGGACCAAGAGCTCTCCTTGTTCAGGTCAGCTGTTTCTGTGGGTTTCACTACTCTGGTATGGACCACTTTGCTCATCAGTCCTCTTTCTGTGCATCTGGATTTCAGTTCAGTTCAAGGTATAGCTGTGGTGTCTGCCTCTACTTCCACCAGTTGCTGGATGAAGGCTATATGATGGCATATGAATTAGTCATTAATCTCATTATCAAGAGAGGGCATTTAAGGTAGCCTCTTGACTGTTGCTTAGATTGTTAGTTGGTGTCATCTTTGTAGCTCTCCAGACATTTCCCTAGTGCCTGATTTCTCTTTAAACTTATACTGTCTCCCTCTATTATATTATCTCTTATCTTGCTCTCTTCTGTTCTTCCCCCAACTCAACCTCCCTTTCCCATCATGAGTTCCTCACCCCTCCTCTTCTCCCCTTCTCAGTCTCCTAGTTCCTTATTGCTGTGGTTCAACGTAGATTTTATCACACATACGGGTTTATCTTCATTTGGAGAAACATCTTTATTGTCTAAGTACAACCTTTTATATCACAACCTGTGTTTCTCACATTATGGACATTTGTACACATTTGACTTCAGTAACTTGCTTACCTTCATTCTTATAAATAGAAAAAAGGTGAGTAAATTCCTTTAAACTTATATTGTATCTGAGATATTAAGAATATATGTGCTATGTTGATTCAAATGTGACCATTAGTGTTTTATTAATTTAGTCATTTGAAGGATGAAAATAAGCTGGGCATTGGTGGCACACACCTTTAATCACAGCACTCCGGAGGCAGAGGCACGCAGATCTCTGTGAGTTCGAGGCCAGCCTGTTCTCCAGAACAAGGGCTAGGATAGGCTCCAAAGCTACACAGAGAAACCCTGTCTCAAAAAACCAAAAAAAAAAAAAAAAAATAAAGGAAGATGAAAATATATTCTTTTTTATTTAGATTAGAAACAATCTTATTTTACATATCAATCCTAGTTCCAACTCCCATCCTCCCCACCAACTCTGCATCTCATCCCCATTCCGCTCCACAGCGAGGGTGAAGTCTTCCATGGGTGGTCATCAAATTTTGTCACATCATTTGGGGCAGTGCCTAGGACCTCCCCCATGTGTCTTGGGTGAGAGATTGTCCCTCTATGGGATAATTTTATGTTAAATAAAATGCACATGTGGTTAAATTCTTCAACTCTGCAAAATGACAATGCTTTAGATTTATTCACCCACAACTGACATCATTTCTTTTGTATTTAAAATATACTGTGTCTATATTTTATGAATTACAATAAAACATGTTGGTTAAAACTGTACCAAAAATTATGCTTAGAGGAAACGAGGGTAATTTATGTATATTTGTGGCCACCCTTGTCTACATAGTACATTCCAGGACAGCCAAAACTTTATGGTGAGGCCATTTCTTAAGGTAAGTAAGTAAGTAAGTAAGTAAATAAATAAATAAATAAATAAAACAAGCTAAATATACCTTTGCTCTTTATTTTCAAATTGTTATATATGTAATCCAACACACATATAAAAGTCAAAGACAAACAATTTAACAGAGATGGTCTCCCTATCACATGTGTTTTCTGAGGATTAAACACAAGCAATCAGGACAATTGGCATAAACTTTTCCTGGATTAGCCTTATTTCAAGTTTCTACTAGCTTTAAATACCATATTTAAGTAAAAATTATAATTATAACGGTTAACTTGATTATCGATTATTTTTCAGTTCAGAATATCAACTAAATTTATTTTATTGCTTTTCAAAACAAGTAGATATCTAAATTTCTTTAGTTGATATTTGCTGTTTTAAATTGTATGTGTGTGATGTTGAAATTTTACTGCAACTTGATTTGTAATTAATTATTAGCATGTATAATGTTGACAAGTTATGCTCTGTTAAATTTTTAAATATGTGAATGGATGAAGGGCATCCTATATAATACATGAGTTTCTAACAATTACTCAATAAATAGAAGTAGAAAATATATGAAAATCAGGATTGATTACTTTGTTGACTAAGACATGAAAGTTGGAAATTATCATTATATATAAGGAATCATTATTTTGAGAGGTGTATCTACCAATTTAAATTTAAATGATAATTAGGAAATAGCACAGATTAATGTATATATCTAATAAGAGTTTTGTATTTGTTGGTGACATTTAAAGAATGGTTTGAATAAAAACCATATGAGGAAGTCAATCATTTTAAAAATCAAAAACTGTAACACTTATACTCTGATAACAACCATAGTGTCTCCTCAGAAGTGTTTTCATAGAAAACCATTAACTGTTTGTCATAAACACTTTCTAAAAATGAAGACAGGAATCCACTTTTCCATTACAAGGTATCAGCTGGCAACAAATCTCTTATTACCTTCCTGTTGAATGAGGCAGAAACACAGCAGCAAGCCACTTAAATGATTCTGTGAGCAGGAGGAATTCTGTTTACATTTATCACTGCTATTTCTCTAAAATGCTATAACTTATATTCATTGGACAGGAAGTCCTCAATCATTTTGTAATTGCTTCGATGTGTAACATCACATGCTATCTGATCAGGGGATATAGAAGTCAGAATGATGGAATGTATGTTTTAAAAACAGCAGGAAGAAAAATCAGATAGGGAAAGATACCTAATTTCCAAATCTGACACAGGGAACCATTACTAACATTTTCGACTGATGTAAGACCATGAGAAATATTTCAAACAATAAAAGAACTTTAACAAATACATTTTAAAGGAAGTCTGTATTATAAAAAAGAGTTACCATCTAGCAATTAATGATCTTGAGTCAACCTTGAGCATTAAGAGCATGCTGAGGAGATCAAGTGTGAGCAAAATAGACTACTAAAGTTTGAGTATGTTATGACGAAGGTTGAAAGATAAATTGAAGAAATGACATTTCAAAACTCCTAGGAGATAGTGTTTGACTTAATATACAAACTCATGATGGTTAATCTTGGTTGTCCATGTTACTACACCTGGAATCAAATAAAACCTAAGCATCTGGCATACCCACATGGGATTTCATTAATCTTATTATTTGGTGGAAGCATACCACAAATCTGGTGACTCTGCTGGTGGGAACTCACATAAAAGTACAAGAAAAAAGTGATAATTTTGCCTGCTTGCACTCATCCCTTTGCTCACAAGTTCATCTCTCCTATTGTTTAGGTTTTTGTCTGTGGCATTAATGCATCCTCCTCCTCCTTCTTCAAGACTTAAGATTTTACTAAGGCCAGCAGCTCTCAAGAAATCCCCATAGACTCCAGCACCAGTCTAGGACTGCTGAAATAGCCAGTCTTGGTAATGAACAACTTCTGGATTTTTTTTTGAGACAGGTTTCTCTGTTTTGCTTTGGAGCCTGTCCTAGAACTCACTTTGTAGACCAGACTGTGTTTTAACTCACAGAGATCCACCTTCCTCTGCCTCCAGAGTGCTGGGATTAAAGATATGAGCCAACAAAGCCTGGCAATTTCTGGATTCTTAGCCTTTCCTTTATGAGATAGCTATTCTTGCATTACTCAGACCATATGCTATAAGCCACTAATCATTGTAGTAAATGTTACATATATAATCTGTATAAATATATAAATATATATATATAATGTAATTAATATACATTTAGTATATATATGTATATATATATATATATAGTCTTAGTAAATATATGCATATTTAGTATATGTACATGCATGTATGTCTGTATGAGTGTGCATGTGCGTGTGTGTGTGTGTGTTTATGAAGTTGACTCTGATGATCAAATTAGAGTGGTGTTTAGAGACTAAAACAACTAGCTTAAGAGACAATGGATGTCATTGACCTATTGAAACACAAAGCACAGAAAGAACAATGAGAAAGTTTATAAAGCTCCAGCTCTGATGACAAATCAGCATGGGATTTTCCATTTGCTAGCAGTTGTTATTAATGTGGTAGTGCAGTCATCTCTACTCTGAGGGGGGGAAGGAATATTAATTTGATAATAAAAAGCAGATAGGATTTAAAATAGCTGGTAACTAAAGAGCAAATTAAGGACATTAAGTAATGCTAATCCAAGAGTCATTAATGAACATAAATCAATCATGATATGTTCTGCTCTTATAGATACAATGACCTGAATGTCTTCAGTAGTTCTTAACAACTTGCATTAGCAAGGAAATCTTAAGGAGTTTTGTTGAGCTTCCTGCTATGTAGTATAGTAGCACTGAGGTTAAAATTATGTCCCAGGACATTTAAGTTTAAAGAAGGGGAAGGTATGGGAAAAACAATGAAACATGTAACAAGCAATTCAGAAATCCTGAAGCAGAAATCAGGAAGACTTGAGTATAACAGACCTATGATGTTAATTGTTAACATTATCCAAATGAAGTTTTCTGACAGGCCTTGTCTGAGCCAAAACAACAACACGACTGTACTTTCAAAGGCTTACCTCAAATCCACACAATTTAGTACTCTAAGGTAATCTGTAAGCAATTTACTTGAATATTTTGAAAAACATCATATTAAAATGTTGAATGCAATCACTCTCCATGTTCCCATCTTTTCTCTAATTTGATATAATCTGATAGATCCTGAATGCATATTATAAAATTGATGTAACTTAGTCCCATTACAATAGTGTTAATATATGTGGCATAATAAGAGAACATTAGGTCATATGTGTTGCATTAAGTGAAAAGAATAATGTAATTCATAAGAATACTGATTATGGGAGTATAATTGTTATAAAATCTTTTCTTGCCAGCCTGCATTTCAGTTTTCTTTCATTGAATGATATGCTATAAAGTCCCTTGACTGATGCTAGTACTTCCATTCTATAGGATCAAGTTACAGAGAAATTAACACATATGCACAAAGGTGCCCATAGAGAAAAAAACAGGGCCCTGGATTCCCTGGAAGTGAACGTGTATGTAACTGGGAGCCATCAAATGACAGTGCTGGGGACTGAACCTGGGTCTTCTGTTGATCTGTATCTCCAACCTCCATTTCTAACAGCAATATTTTCAATGTTAATTTGTTTTCTTTTGTTTTTGGTTTGTTTTGT